>NC_067401.1:163981181-164321681 GCF_016432865.1 Antechinus flavipes
CTCATCACCTCCAATTTTCAGAATCACTAGCTTCCTTCAAGACTCACCTTAAATTCCACCTTCTGTGGTACTAGAAAGGTCTTTCCTAATACCCCAGCTGCAAGTGAATTCCCCTTTAAGGTCAACTTCTTTCTCCCCTTTGTATCTTTTACTTCATTTTAACAACTGTTTTAACTTCTAATTTTCATTCCTAGTGTTTAGCACAGTGTGGCATATAGTAAGAGCTTAATAAATATTTACTAATCAATTCCTTGAAGAAAAACAAAGACAAAAGAGAAATAGCCTCTGCCTTCAAAGAATTTATATTCTATGGGGAAATGACATGTATACATTTAACTAAACATAAAATACATACAAGCTAGGTAACAGAGGATAGGGGAATACTTGCAGTTGGAGAGAGAGCATGTGAACTGAGTTTTGTTTTTTTTGTTTTTTTTGTTTTTAAATAAAATTTTTTTTATTTAATAATTACATTATATTGACACTCATTTCTGTTCCGATTTTTTTTTTCCCCTCCCTCCCTCCACCCCCTCCCCTAGATGGCAAGCAGTCCTTTATATGTTGGATATGTTGCAGTATATCCTAGATACAATATATGTTTGCAGAACCGAACAGTTCTCTTGTTGCGTAGGGAGAATTGGATTCAGAAGGTATAAATAATCCGGGAAGAAAAACAAAAATGCAGATAGTTCACATTCGTTTCCCAGTGTGAACTGAGTTTTGAAAGGAAACTAGAAACTAAGAGGCAATGGTAATAAGGTAATTCAAAAGTTAGATATATGGTAAATAAATAGAAAAGGGGCAGCCCAGCTAGGTGTCACAGTGGATAGAGCACATGCCCTGAAGTCAGGAGAATCTGAGTTCAAATGTGGCTTCAGACAATTAACACTGCCCAGCTGTGTGACCCTGGGCAAGTCACTTAGCCCCAATTGTCACAGCAAGATAGACAGACAGACAGACAGACAGGAAAAATCAAGAGGAAGTCCTATAAAAAATCTAGAGAAAAAAAACAAATTAGGAAAAACTCCGAGAAAAGAAAGGAGGTATCTGAAATGAACCTTAAAAGAAAGGAGGAGTCTTAACAAAAATAAATGCAGAAGGAGAACCTATTTGAAACTTAGTATTTATGAGAAGGAGAAGTGCACCTAACCAAATTATGAAAATGAAAGTACAGGATGAAAACAGGGAATGCAAAGTTTTTCAATTTGGAAAGCAATGAGACAGCATTGAAAATGCCTTAGGAAAGTCATCAAAAGTCACTGGCTTGAAAAAAGAACTGCAGAAGGGATAAACTGGAGGTAAAAAAAAATGCTTAGAAGGTTACTTTAAAATAGTCTAAAAAGAAATGTATTAGCAGTATAACTAAGGTATGGAGATAGAATGGATGGGACTTAGCATCTGACTAGATCTGTGGGATGAGAGAAGAATCAAAAACAATTCAGAGCCTTGACAGGTTTATTCCACATCAAAGCTTACTGTTGCTGATTGAATAAAACAAAATTACCTTCCTCATTTAAAAAACAATTGGACAAGAAGCCCAAACAAATTTTACAGAGAATAGGTGGAAGGCTGAATACTAAAATGATTATGAATATAGAAGGGAAGAGGTAATGTGCAGGGGAAGAAGATGAAGTCACTTAAAGCTGTCCTATGCTACATGAAGATGAAACGACATTCTAAAAGTATTCAATGATCCCTATTGTCACTAATACTAATACACTTTTTCCTCTTAATCTTTCTTTGCCACTCCTCTCACTATCATAAACCTATATTACAGTGAGGCAAAGATATGAGTTAAAGATAGATAGATTCAGGACTGCTTGAATGGCTAGACCAAAAGAGTAATCATTATTGGTTCAAAGGGTTCTAGGGAAGCATTAGAGGGAATTATGTGCTTGTCCCCATATCAATGACATGATAAAGGTATGGATAGCATACTTGCCAAATTTGCAGATGACACAAAGCTAGGAAGAATATTTCACATATTAGATGACAGAATCCAAATTATCACAACAGGTTAGAACAGGGGGATGAACCTAATAATTTGAAATTTTAGGGGAATAATATTTCTATCCCAAGTGTACCTAGGACAAGCATGGGGAAAATTGTGGCTAGAAAGCAATTCTTCTGAAAAGGTTGTACGAATTTTAGTAAACTAGTAGCTCAGTAGAAAAGTAGGTGGTAAAATGTATAGAGTGCCAGGCCTGGAGTCCGAAAGAAATCTTCCCAAGTTCAAATCTGGACTCAAGACACTTAATAGCTGTATGACCCTGGTAAAGTCATTTAACCCTGTTTGCCTCAGTTGCTCACCTGCAAAATGAGCTGGAAGAAGAAATAGTACCTTTACCAAGAAAACTCCAAGTTTGGGGTCACAAAGAGTCAGAAATGACTAAAGCAACTGAACAAGAAAAGTCAATACAAGTCAACTAAATAATCTGACATCCCAAAAAGCTACTATTTTAAACTAAATTAAACTCACCACTGTGTCCAAGAGTAAAGAGAGAGTACAATCCTACTGTACATCTACAACATTCAGTGCTGGGCACTACATTTTAATAGCATATTTAGTTTATCCAGGAAAGGGTGATCAAGTTGATAAAAGGTCTTAGGATCAAAACACAAAGATGTGGAGAAGGAACTAGTAACGTTTAACTCAAAAAGAAAATATTTGGGGGCAGAAATGCTGTCTTCTGTAGCTCTTTTCAAGTAACTAAAGAGCTATCACATGAGGGATTAGAATCCCTGCTTGATTCCAAAGGTAGAGGTTAGAAATAATAAGGTAGAAGATGTAGAGAGGCAGATTTAGGATTCATACAAGGAAAAACTTCTTAACAACTGAAGCTACCCCAAATTATAATGGGCTGCCATTAACAGTAGTATATTTGCTCATGAGCAAAGGTTAGATGATAATTATGGGTATGTTCTAGAATGGATTCTTGATCAGGCTGAGGTTTAACTAGATGGTCAGTTTCAACTCTCAATTTTTTTATTCTGACAAAAATAAAAGCTTCTAACAAGCCTGTCACTAAGGTCCCTCAAGTGCTAACATTCTGAGTCTAAGAACCATTTCTTGGCAATCCAAAACATTATTCCAAGGCACAAGATTAGTTTGATCCCAGCATAAGCTAACCTAACATCCTTCAACCAAGGATATTCTCTAAACATAAAGAATAAGGACTTATGATAAGATAACCTAAGACATCATTGGTACCTCAAAAGTACACAAAAAACTCAGCATTTTGAGTTCTACTCCTGGTATTAATAAGTGTAGAAAATATTCTAGGATATGTCAAAATACATCAATTCCATCTTGCTAATAACGCAAACTTTTCAACTTGTTGTACTGACACATTTTCCCTTTTTTATTTATAGTCTGATCTGACATTGGCCTACTTTGGGGTGGCACCAAGGACCTATAAGGTCATGTAAATTTCAAAATTGGCACCAAAATAAAAATACCCTCATTTAATTCTATACTAAAACCTTTACGAATAACAAGCCTCCACTTTAAAATGCTATATAAATATGAGCTTAATAGCAAGAACAAGTTAGAATCTGGAATTGTTTAAATGAGATTTCCAGTAAGCAAAGAATTTCATTAAATATATTTTGAATACCTATTATGTGAAAGGCAATAAAATACCTTCCTCCCTCCCCTTGTCCCCAAAACAAAATATTACTGCCCAAACTATACTTTAGGTTTCATGGGAAAAGGAGTAAGGAAGCAAGACAGAATAGGTTCAGTCTGAGGATAAAGTAAAAAGTGCCACATGGAAAAGATATAGAAAGGATAATTTATTAAGCAATTCCCAAGGTCTTGGAAGAAAAATTGAGAAGACATTTGACAGGCATGGGGAACAACTAGTAGGACAACTGAAAAAGACAATAACAATGAGAAATTTAGCCTAAAAAGATGACAACAGATGTACTGGGTAAAGGTTCTAGAATACAACCTCAAGTTGAAATCAATCATTCCCTGGCTGAAGTTTCAATTGAAAAAGAGGTTTTGAATGCCATTAAAACTGTTTTCATGTGGTAAAGCACTGGATGCTAATTCTGTTTCAACTGTGATTTACAAGGTAGCGAGTCCATTCCTCATACAAAAGCTGACTGAAATCTTTCAAATTATATGACAAGAAAAAGTTATACCTTAGGATGCCTCCATTACCCATCTGTATAAAGGTAAATGGAATGGATTGTCCTGTGACATCACCTGCCAGCGAGAGGGGTCGGTCTCAGTCTCTCTCTCTCTCTCTCTCTCTTAGTCATTGCTGGCAAAATTCTTTTCAGAGTCCTCCTTAATAAGCTAATCCTACCTAGAAAAAAGGTCATCTTCCTGAAAGCCTCTGTGACTTTAGAAGGGGGGCCAACAAACAGTTAATAAGCATTTACTATCTGACAATTCCAGGAAAAATTCCAGGAGCAGAATAGAGGTCTACATACAACATTTGTCTATCTGACCAAGGCCTTTGATAATGTCAAATAGTGAGGGCTTATGGAAAATTATGTCAAAATTCAGTTGCCCAGAGAATTTCATCAGTATAATACATCAATTTCATGATGACATTCTTCTTGCCCAGGGTTCTAGAATACATCCAACTAATACAAATAAGGGTAAAAGAATCTATATATCTTGTTGGAAGATTTTCCTACAACTAAACCTTTAGCTAATCATATTCAATTTACCCTCTTATTCCATAATCACTACATTAATACAGAATCCATTAAGAACTATACTGGAATCCAACCATTTTGGAGAGCAATTTGAAACTATGCTCAAAAAGTTATCAAACTGTGCCTATCCTTTGATCCAGCAGTGTTTCTACTGGGATTATATCCTAAAGAAATCCTAAAGGAGGGAAAGAGACCCACATGTGCGAAAAAATACTTGTGGCAGCCCTCTTTGTAGTGGCAAGAAACTGGAAACTGAGTGGATGCCCATCAATTGTAGAACGGCTGAATAAATTATAGTAGATGAATATTATTGTTCTGTAAGAAAAGACCAGCAGGATGACTTCACAGAGGCCTGGAGAAATTTACATGAACTGATGCTAAGTGAAATGAGCAGAACCAAGAGATCATTATACACAGCAACAAGACTATATGACGATCAATTTTGATGGACATGGCTCTCTTCAACACTGAGATGATTCAAACCAGTTCCACTTGTACAGTGATGAAGAGAGCCATCTATACCCAGAGAGAGAACCATGGGAACATAGTGTGGAATACAACATAGCATTCTCAGTCTCTCTGTTGCTATTTGCTTGCATTTTGTTTTCTTTCTCAGTTTTTCTTTTTCTTCCTTTTTGATCTGATTTTTATTGCACAAGATAACTGTATAAATATGTATACATATATTGGATCTAACATGTAATTCAACATATTTAACATGTATTAGACTATCTGCCAGCTAGGGGAGAGGGTGGGGAAAGGAGAGGAAAATATGCAACAAAAGATTATGCAAGGGTCAATGTTGGAAAAATTACCCATGCATATGCTTTGTAAAGAAAAAGCTTTAATTAAAAAAAAAAAAAAAAAAAAGAATTATACTAGACTGATAGCAGAGGTCTCACCTGGGATGAACTTTTACCTGGGACCATTTCAGAACACTAGTCTAATCTCTTAAAGGGAAGCTTGCTACTATACCACCTGAATCTATTATTACTTCCTTTATTTATTCCCCCTTTCCTAAAATATCATGAAGAAGACAGTAAGAGCTATTCATTCTTATGGCATTTCCACTGTACTTTAAGCCAAGGGGTCTATGGAAAACTAGTCAACTCTTTAGCCATTCTATCTTCATATTTTCTCATAGTCATTGCCATCAAATCTATCGAAGCAAACTCATTAAAGAAGGATTTCCAGAAGTTCTCGGTTAGGTCTCCACTCTCAAAGACCTAGACCTGAGATGGAATCTGGACCATTGGAAGAAAACAAGTTACTAGTTTATGAAGCTGGCCAGCCCACAATAAGGTTTTTAAATCTGAAGTAGTCATTTAAATCTTGGGCAAAAAGACAGCATCCCTGCTGTGATAGGATTAGAATTGTCAAACATTGTTTCTCTGAGTTCACTGAATGTGAGGTATGTGCTCTTCCTCATTACCAAAGAACAAAAGATCTGTCTGATCCACCTATTGTGAAACACCAGGAACCCAGGTTTCACCAAAAGAAAACAAGACCAGAGAGAGAAATCAGGACAGTCTGGTCAGAGACCAACCAATTCTATCTAACTCTCCTCTGGGAAATCAAGCAGCTAAAGATCAGAAGGCAAGTTAAATTCTAGTCAAGGTAGATTAAAAGTCATAAAGAAAAAAATCCCTAAGTAAAGAAGAAGTGTTTAAAAACTAAAATGATGAATGCAGGTCTTCTCTATATAACAGGATTTTCATACCACATGAATTGAAAAAAGTAGTTATCCCCAAAACAGTCATACTACCATATCACTTCCAAATCCAGTCAAAGTCTTGAGATTTCAGATTGAAACACTAGAATTTCTGGGAAGGAACTCATTCTAAAACCAAACAACACTGCATTCTTATTCATCCTCTCTCTCTCTCTCTCTCTCTCTCTCTCTCTCTCTCTCTCTCTCTCTCTGTGTGTGTGTGTGTGTGTGTGTCTGTCTGTCTGTCTCTTTCTCTTTCTCTCTCTCTCTCTTGTGATTCTTCCCATGAGAGAGAACTTCAATCCATCTCTGGGAACTACAAATCACAAACAGAAAAAAAGAGGGAGAAAAACAAACAAGAGATCTTTAATGGCCTTGTTTTCTTCCCTGAGCCCACTGGCCTCCCTCTTTCGTGATAATACATTACATGCGCCTTTCGAGGCTGTCCAGCACATCAAACGCCCAGCAATGGCTTTGATGTGTGGCTCCTCCAAAGGGAAATGGCAGGCAGATTAGATTCCCTCATGTTAGGATCTGAGAGGGCCTGTAAACATCTTGTGTGTGAGGACTGCAGCACGCCGAGGGGAGGAGCAGCTTGCAATCGCTTCCAGACCTTCTACAGTCCCAATTAGCAGAGATCTCCCTTCAGAGGACAGTGGGGACCCGGGGGTAAATTCCAGTGGATTTAGGAGACTTCCCCTCACGCAATAAGAAGAACCATAATGCTTCCTCTGTACAACCTTTCCCAAAAAGTTCTAAACATCTCCAAGGAGAAAGAAGGTTTATAGTTTATGGAGAAGACCCAAAAACCAGGGTTCATATTTAATAGGCATGAGCCCTATGGCAAAACAGAGCTATATAGACAGACCATGAGAAACTATATCATAGGAATATTTAAGACACTTAAGACACACACACACACACATACACACACACACACACACACACACACACACAATTGTTTTATCTCTACAAAGAGAGTACAATGGGCATAGGAAAAGCCAAGTATGTGCTGATTGATTTGTCTATGAGAAGCAACTGAAGTCTACATTAGTAGACCTATTGTTTACATAACACCTACTAGCAAAGCTAAACAAATGTATTCTTTTAGTATGGGTTAAATGGCTGATACTATTTGCTTTTGCAGAAGCTACTTTTTAATTAAAGAGTTCATCATATTACATATGTCTATCCATCCTACTTCCATAAAATGTACAGTTCTTGGCAATCAGGCTCATTAAGTCAGGGTAAGGTATGGTATTTGAAGCTCTTTTGTACTCTTGGACCTTCTGTTTTGGTTTTAACAGAGCTGGAGCTAGGACACACAAAACTGCAGCCAAGTTAAACCAAAAACCATAGCCACTCCCTACACCAGAACAAAGAAACTGACAAAGGTGCAGCTTCAAGACTTAAGCCGCTCTTCTCTGCCAACACAGATACATCATCAAGAGGAAAGGCAGCATCTCCAAGATGTGGGATGGAGACTCCTTCAATAAATCAATCAACAAGCATTTATAGAGTACCTACTTTATGCTAGGCACTGGGAATACAAGCCTAAAATATTAAATAATTCCCTACTCATAAGGAGTTTTATTTAATGTGGAAGGCAAGTACATGTAAACTGAATACAAAGACAGTACAACTTAATACGAGGAAGTTAAATACAAAGTACTTAGGGAGGGAAGGCACTAACAGTTGAGGGAACTAGGAAGAGCTTCACATAAAAAGTGATATTCAAGCTGTGTCTTGAAGGAAAAGTAGCATTTTATGTGGAAAAAATGAAAAGGATATAAATTCCAGGGATGAGATAAAGTAAAGGCCCAGAACCAAGAGATGAGACATATCCAAGTAATGATGTAAAAGGAAGCTACAAAAAGAGATTGAGATTAAGCTCTTTGGGTCCAGTCAGGTTGAAAAAGCTATATAGAGAAGTTTATATTTTATCCTAGCAGCAAAAGAATCAATAGAAGATACTGAACAGAAGAGAAACATAATCATATGTATGATTACGGAAAACCACTTTGGCAGTTGGGTAGAGTATAAAGTGGGACATCACACAGGAAGGCATCACAATAACTTAAGTGAAGGGGATGAGGGTTTAAACTAAGCAGGAAAAAAGGAACAAAGGAGAAAGATGCTGTGAAAAGAAAAAAGGAAAGATTTGGCAATTCTGCTATCCAACCAAAGTGACTTAACACTGTATTTTACACATACACACATACACACACACACACACACACACACACACACACACACACACAGCAGTCTATCTCCTGTCTCAAAGTCAGTTCCAACTTCTTCATGAAGTCTTTTTAAACTGTCTCAAGCACTAGAGTCTTCCCTCCCAGGCTATCTTGTATTTAACTACTTTGCATATGTTTGTATTTTTCACTTGATATTCATTCTGCATAGAAATATATATATATATATATATATATATATAATTATAAATACATAATATGTGTGCTTATACTTATTGTCTTCTTCCCTCCAGCAAGATTTTTTAATCTTTATACTCATATCCTCAGCACCTGGCTTAGTAGTCTAGCACATGGTAGACATCTAATGAACTGCTGAATGACTAAAAAAGCATGAGCAAAAAATCTACAAAAAAAGTGGGAGAAGACCAGAAGGTGGTGCCTTCAACAAAAATAGAGTCTGAGAAAAAGGATTTTGGATTGGGACTAAGAAAACAAATTCTATTTTGAATTCAGTGTGATGAGGTTAAATTCAGGGAAGCAAATGATGAGATTAGGGTTCCTGGTGGTCAGGGATGATGAGGTTAGTGGCAGGTTCGGGGTTCGAATGAAGAGGTTTGGATCCTCCTAAATCCCCTTGGGATTCGGTGCATGGGTAGGGAGTTATGGGTAGGGAGTTTTGGGAACTCCGTTCTGGCGGCATAGAAGTCCTTCGTAAAGGAATTTATGAACCCAAAAAGCTAGGCTAATAAAAAGAAGTTTATTATTGGCATTTGGCAGTCAGCCTTTACTATGCATGAATAGAAAGGCTGAATTCCTTAGTGGCAAGGTCCCGACATAGGAGTAAAGTTTCTAGTAGAGAAACCCCAACAGACAGATATAAAGTCTTAGGTGAAAATAAAGAGAGATAATGCTGAAAGAGAATATCATTCCAGTGGGCAGAAGTTTCTTTGGCATAGCATGGCATAGCATAGCATAGCATGGAATGGCATGGCATGGCATATTAGGTCCCCTGCAAGGAGAGGATTTAAAATTGGCTCTTTTATAACAGAAAGAAGCCTTTGGCTACAAGCTGAGGCCCTGCTCACCATCCTGATGGGGGCTGGAATTGAATAGAAAAATCTTCAATTGAATAAAGTTGGAATTCTCCAGTTCAGGACTCAACCACCCCACCTAGATAACAGAATGAAGCTGTTTGTCCTTGGTCAGGGTCGTCTCCTTGAAGGAGCTTTTCAAATGTTCTATCTCATGGCTCATTCCCAAAGTTAGAGACAGAGAGAAAGAGAATTTGGGGGCTCCCCTCATCAAGTGAGTTTGTGAAACATCTAGTTTAAATTAGGGCTCAGGGAAGAGATCGGGGCTGATGTATGAGATTTGTAAATTATCTGGAAAGAGATGATAATTAAACCCACGGGAGTTGATGACATCAATGACAGAAAGTATAGGAAGAAAAAAAGAGCCCAAGCGAGATCCTAAGGTTGGATATAAATTGTGAGTAAGTAAAGTATGTTTATGTGTTATAAAAACAATATTCAGGGGAAAAGGGTGGTCAGGAGTGTCATATGTAACAGAAAGCTCAAGAACAATAAGGATTAAGAAAAGACCATCAGATTTCACAAATAAAAGGAAACAAACTGTGGTTATATAATGAAATGCTATTGTGCCATAAGAAATAAGTATGATGAATATAGAGAGGCATGGAAAGACGACATAAATTGAAGGCAGAGTGTATTAAACAAAGTCAAAAAAATGATATAAAACAATTACAACAGTGAAAATGTAAAGAAAAAACAACATAAAGTAAATATGCAAAATTACAAAGAAAACAAGCATAGTTTCAAAGCAGAGATAAGAGAAGATAATCTCCAAATCCTCCATTCATTTACAGAGAGGAGAGAGGTACCCAGATGTACACACTGAATATATTTTCAGAATTTCTTTTCAACGTATTAATCACTTCTACAAATTTCTTTTTTCTTTTTTTTTCTCTTTCTGTTACTAGAAAAAAAAAAGTATAAGATGACTGAGAAGAAAAAAGGGAAGAGATAGAAGGGAAAATTCAGGTACTAAAAATAAAAGATACCAATAATTTTTTTTTAAGAGGTCAGTGATAACTTTGGAGAAAGCAGTTTTAGTTTAATAAGACTGGAAACAAGAGGAGAGAAAATGGGACAATGAGCATGGATGACATTTTCCCAGATTTGATTTCATAGAAAGTGAAAAGATATAAAAATTCAGTCAGTCAACTACCATTTACTAAGCAACTACTGTGTGCCAGGCACTATGCTTACTTGATAAGCTGTGATATGCTGAAGGTAAAAAAAAAAAAAAAAAAAAAAAAACCAATACTCAAGAAGCAATAGTCTAATAGAAGAGAGAAATTGCAAATAACTATGTACAAAGAAGATATATACAGAATAAATTGGAGGCAATTTCAGAAGGAAGACATTAAGATTAAAGACTGAGAAGGCTTCTTGCAGAAGGTAGGACTTTAGCTGAAATCTGAGGGAAGCCAGAAATGCAAGAAGAAAAGAAAAAAGGAGTTAAAGGTAGCATGACAAATTGCTAGTGAAAAAGCTAGAATCAAAAAGAGTTGCACATGAGGAACAGCAAGAAAGGGAATATCACTAGATTGTAGAATACTTGGAGGGGAGCAAGATATAAGAATACTGGAAAGATTGAGGATAGGGAGGTGACTCAGGTTATAAAGGGCGTTAAAAGTCAAATAGGATTTTATGTTTGATCCTGGAGGTTGCAAAGAAACCCTGTAGTTTTCTTTATTGGGGGAAGGGAAGGATATTATATGATCAGAACTATTCTTTAGAAAAATGAATATGACAGCTGAGTAGAAGATGAATTAGAAAGATTTGAGGCAGGAAAACTACAAGGAAGTAGCCTTCAGGATTACAGGAATAGTTGAGAGAAGAGGTAATAAGAGCCTGCACAAAAATGGTGATAATGTCAGAGAAGAAAAGGGGATATAAAACAGAGAATGTTATTATCTATAGCACTTGGCCACATGGAGGGGAAGAGAGGGTAAAGAACTGAAGATGACACTTAGGTTGCAAGTCTGGGTAATTGGAAGGATGGCAGCAACCTTGACAGGAACAGTAAAGTTAGAAAGAAGGGAAGTTTGCAAAAACAAAGAAGTAAAACAAATTGAAACTATAAAAGGGACTTGTCATCCTTAAGGGTAAAGAAGTAGGATATAGGCTGACAAAAGGACCTCCTCTTCTTTCCCAGCCTTAGATTCAAAAAGAGTTCAGTTTTTGGACACAGTGAGTTTAATATGTCTATAAGACAACCAGTTTGATATATCCAACAGACAGTTGGAGAGATGCAAGTTTAGAAACAAAGAGAGAGATCAGGGCTAGAGAAGCAGATCTGAAACCCATCTGCAAAGAGATAAGTGAATGGTGGGGTCTAGTGAAGGGTTATTTTTTTTTTAAGATGAGGAAATGGACCCATTTGAAAGTGATAGGAAAAAACCTAGTAGATGGGGAAAGGTTGAAGATTAGAGAGGGTATAAATGAGTAAGCAATCTGCTGAAGAAAACAGAAGGGAATAAAAGGGCACATATAGAGGGAATGGACTCAGGAAAAAGAGTCTTAATCAGAGACCTGAGTAAAACAAGAAAGAATGGGAGACAACATGCTTTACCTCCTTTTCTCTCGTCTTCTACCATTTCTGGTTTTCCTCAGATCCTATCTACAATTCTACCTTCTATAAGAAGCCTTCTCAGTTTTTAATCTTAATGCCTTCCTTCTGAGATTGCCCTCAATTTATTCCGTATTCACGGCAGACGGCCACAAATTTCTCAACAAAGTAGGATGTGAAGTTCAAAGCTGAGAGGGAGAAGTGAAGGAGAGATATGGGAGCCTTGGGGGAAAGGAGGTAAGGGTAATGGAAAGGAAAATTTGGAACAACTACTGTGGGGAATGAAATAAGAACTAGAAAATGAATTAGGTAGTAAAAGGATCTATTTGTGGCAGTGACAGTCCAGTTGAAAATGGACAACAAATTTGTAGCAAAATACCTAAGTTGTATGAATTCCTCCAACTTTATTCAATATTTGTGGAAGCAGCTGCAGGAGTAATAGAAGATCATAATTTGACAAGAGATGGTATGTGATAGAATAAAGTGATTTAAGAGTTGGTGCCTTAAGGAAATGAATCATTTATAGGTTTAAGACTAAGAAAGAAAGTAAATGAAGTCAGAACATGGATAAATAACCTGTGAAAGTACTGAATGGTAGAAAGACTAGATTGAGGCAGGGTCAAATCAGAATAGGCTTAGGAAGGGTGAGGCAGATGGAAAGATTTAATGACTGGAGGTTATGGTTAGAGAAAGGAATGTCAGAGCTTTTGGTCATGGAAAAAGACCATTTGTGGGTAATGGTTAGATCCATGGTATGACCATCCCTTTTTGTGGTTGAAGTAGAGTGGAGGAGTAGGTCACAGAATTTAAGGGGACAGAAGATTTGGAGGTTAGGAACTTTGAAGAAGCATCAGTATGAAAGTCAGAAGTGTCCTAGTTATTAAGGGCATTTTGTCTCACTTAAATGCAATTTGATAGCAAGTCAAGACATCAGACTGCTGATGTCATTGGTCCTCTTCTAAAAGAAAGACAAACAACAATTATAAGGGCAAGAGTTGAGAAGTAAAGGAAATAAGTTGAGAAGTAAAAGAAGCAAGTAAAGCAGGTTCTAACTTTCTTTGGAAAGAAGGAAAAATGACTTGGAGAGGCTGATATACAATAGTCTCCACGACTTGAATAAGGCTGAAAAATAAAATCAGCTCTGCCCTCACACAGAAGTACAATACCAGCCTATGAATGGACTTCCAGGTCAGGGCCTTTTACATAACTGAAAAGATATTACATAGATATAAAAAGTACACTAGCCATGCTCCTTTATTCCCAAGAACTTTTCTCCTTGCTATCACCCCCAGAGGCCGTGCAGTGAAATATTGTCTAATAAAAGAATTTATTCCTCTTGCTACAGTTGAAAGAAGGGAGGCTTTAAGGAAAAAGCAAGTAAAACCAAACTAGGATACTAGACCACTATGTAGACTTCAGGGAAAAAGGAAACAAATATCCAATGAACAAATGTACTGAATTCCAAACCCTTGTTATCGTGACCTCTAAAGAGAATTCTGCCTTTTCCATCTCATCTGGGTACCATAATGAAAGCAAGTTAGAAAGGCCAGGACAAATCAGGAATTGGGGTAGAATCCAGGCAACTGGGAAAGAACAAAGAACAAATTCATTAAACTGAAACTTTAAAAGTGACTTGTCCCCCTAAAGACATGGTTGATACAAGGACCTCCCCAATACACATTTATGTTGGCCCTCACCCCAAGATCCAAGAATAATAATACATTTTTCTATTCATTTTCAAATGTATAAAATGAACGAGGAGGGAAAAAAATTTATGTTGCTTATTTGTATGAGATCCACAGACACTAATACCAATGATCTCTACCTTCTGATAAAACAACCATAAAGATTTTGGAGGAAAAGACTAAAAGAATCATACCTGGTAAGGCAGTATAGTTGAGAAAGAATCCTGGACCCAGAGTCAGTAGATGCCTAGAGTCAAACCCAATCTGTATTTCATCAGAAGTTAAATCACTAAACCACTATGAACATCAGTTTCTCCACATGTGAAAATGAGGATATTTATATTTAACAGTGCCCACCTCACAGGGCTGATTTGAAAATCAAATGAGACAGTGTTTGGAAAGTGCTTTGCAAATTCTACAACACTATATACATGTCCATTATTTATTATTATTATTATTAAAGAGGCAAGTTAGCCAAACGAGGATAAAGAAATGCACACACTATAGTCTGCACAATTCACACCAGCCTTAGCATCTCAACTAGTGCAGTCTTCCAAAGCCACAAAGAAAGCAGAGAGGAATTATCTTTGGAGCAGAGTTTATTACTTTGACATTTACAAAAAATGCCACATTGTTCTTGAATTGACTTCAGACAAATTGCAGCTTCAAGCAGAGAGTGTAGCAAAGGAGAGGCAAATGGAACACCCCAACCTCACTAAGCCTGAAAAATCTCAATTAAGTGCAGGTTGCTGTCTAGGTCTGATCAGGTCATACTATTATCAGACAAATAAAGCAAGCTCTGAGCTAAAAATGTGCTGATTGTCTCTTCCATCAAATCATCTCAACTTCTCTTCTAAAATTAAGATGGTATCAGTGAAGAAGGCTCCAGAGGGAGTACCTTGCATGAAACTGGTAAATAGATTTCATGCTTGTGGGTCGGTGTTGTTCATGTACTTGTTTTTTAATTAAGCCTCACCCTCTAAGTAGGACCAGGAAACCTGTGTCCAAGGAAGAAGACAGCAGATCCTGGAGAGCAGGGGCAAAACAGAAAGAAGATGGATGCCATTAAGTTTGCATCTCTCACATTTTGCAAGCAAGTGTTTTGCCATAGTTGTCAGTCCCAACGATTATCCAAGAGTTACCAAAAGGAAGAAAAAACATTCTAGAAATTGCTTCAAAGTAAAGAGAGAAGACAAAGGCAATTTTACTTTATCCTTCAAACAATGTGCTACGTTTGTACTTTTGCCAGTAGCATGTAACCTCTATGTATGAAAAACTGCAAGTTAGTCTTCATTCCAGAAAATAAAATGTAAAGGCTGGAGGAACACATCTACTCACCAGGTTAACAGGGGGACTGAAGATTTCTAGAGAAATGCTTCAGAGATGTAACAAAAAAAGGAAACAAATAATTCTCACTTTGTATCAAAACAGTGGAAGAATATAAAATCAAAATTAAAAAAAGAGTCAATGAACACTTGAACACATAAAACATATACAGTTCTTTACAGAGAAAGGAAAACTGAAGGAAGTTCCACAGAATAAGGAGATAGATCCACAGATGACCCAAAAGCCTCTCAAGAACTATCAATCTAATGGCTATTATCCACTTCTGGTTATTACTGAATACATGATAAGACTAGAAGAAATAGAAACAATATTCCTAAGGATTATTTAGTCCTACTTTAAAAAAAAAAGTTGGTGCAGTAGATAGAGCACCAGCCCTGAAGTCAGGAGCAACTGAGTTCAAATCTGGCCTCAGACACGTAACACTTCCTGGCTGTGTGACCCTGGGCAAGCCATTTAACCCCAATTGCCTCAGGAAAAAAAAAAAAAAAAAAAACTGATTTAAAGCACATAAGGATTTAAAGCACTAGAACATTCACTCTAGCAAAAGCAGAGAAGTCATAAGTTTCTTAGAGTATTCTAATAACTTTATCCTCCAAATGATGGCAGTAACAACAAAAGAAAATGCTATTCTGAAACTGTTCTTGACCAACAAGGAGAAACTGGTTGATGAACTAAAAGTAACAGGAATGTTAGAGATAAGTAATCATCTATCATAGTTTATGAAATTGAAGTGGTGAGAAGGAATCCAAATACTCCACAGCTAGTATATATTCCTCTTTTGAATAGCTCCTAACTGCCCAAATCTTTCATCCCTCAATGTCTATCAATTGCTCCTAATTCTGTCCTGTGATGCCAACAGAGTAAATCTAATCCTTTCTCTATGTGATTGTCCTCCAGGCCTTCAAATACTTGATCATAGCTCCAACATGCCCCCTAAAGGAGAAATCTTTGAAGAGATACAACTCCCTGCATCATTCACTCAGCCCCTAAAGTTGTTAGTTCTCTCATTTTTATTAAGTATTTCTATCTTGTTGATAAGCAATACACTCTAGATAGCTCTTAGCAATTTGTGTTAAATAAAATAAGAAGATACCTAGGGAATTAATTAAATAAAATATATATCATCATATAAATAATTTAATTAATTAAATGAAATCGATTAGGCACTTATAAAGTGCCTGGTACTGTGCTAAACTCTGAAGATACAAAGATAAAAGTGAAAATAGTCTATGCCCTGGAAAAACTTAATAGGGGAGACATGTACATATTTAAATATACACCTAACATGCATGAAATAAAGACCAGCAATATAAAACACAGACTGATTTCACATGCCTAAAGGTAGGACATGTTTGCCTATTTACCTTCAACAAATAATGCTGTAATGTCCTACCCAACTTGAGAGTGTTAGATGGAACTATAGAACAAAACACAAGGTTAGCAGAAACATTCCTTCACAGCCAAATGATGAAGGATAGCACTATTTCACATAAATATGAAGCTTTGGAGGAAGAAAGCTTGGGTTTGTTTTTTATAAAATACAGCCAACTCTGTTATAAAATAGGTTCTTTCTCAGAGGGTTTATTAATCAAGGAATTACTATCTTGCTTTCTCTTCCATTTAAGGATTACCAAAGTATTATGTCACTTTCTGGGAGAAAATCAGCCCAAACATCTTATTTTCCTCCTAAAGGTCCACTGACTCCTTTGCATGGCTTCCAGAATCTTTGAAGAGAATTAAAGCTACTTTCTTCACCAGTATCCAAAATTAAGAACCACAACTGTGAACAGGAAACTTAATGAAGAACTTTATCCCAATCTTCCTATAGAGAAACTGCTAAACCACCATTCCAATCCCAACTAAATTAATCTTAAAAGTCAGTTTTCTCAAAAAATAATCCCAGATCATCAAAAGCCAGAAAAATCCCAAAAATCTAGCCCAATTCATTTGGAATAAGCCAATTCTCTAATTTACAATCACAGATCTGGCAATAATTAAAGAGAGAATTAAGGATCTCCTAACCCCTTAAGAAAGGGTGTCAAATGTTCACTTTATATCTTACCTGGTTTGTACAAAATGAACAAGAATCTCCCAGAGTGTCTGTCGAGAACAAAATGTATCTTGTAACCTAGTGCCATCATCCAATTGCAACGCAATCCGAACCTATGGGAAAAGAGAGCATAAAATTAGATCCATAATTAACAAAAATGACAGCTTTTTTTTAATTCTCAAACCCTAAACCAAATAACCTAATTGCAAAGGTACAAAGAAGAAATGCTATCTGATGACCTTCCCTCAAAACATAATTTGGGATTTATATGAAACATTGGGGACAGAAAGTATTTTAGAGAAAAGTTTCTTCCTCTCTTTCAACTGATAACAGACACAGAAAAAATCACCAATCCAGGATCATCTAGATTTCAATTTCATGTTTTCAATTATGTTCCTACTTCAGAATGGGAACTGAGGAAAGAATGAAACTACTTTTATCCTAAGTCCTACTGACAAATCCCATAAAAGTGACCATTCAACTTGGCAAATAGGAAATGGAGAATAACACTCAAAGCTCCCAGAGTATTAAAAACAAATGATGAGATGGTCCCTGCTCATAATAAATTTCTACTCTACTAAGAGTTTAATTAATTTTTTTTGTTTTGGGGTTTTTTGTTTTTTGGGAGGTTTTCTGCTGAGTAATTGGCATTAAGTGACTCGCCCAGATTCACACAGCCAGGAAGTGTTAAGTGTCTGAAACCAGATTTAAACTCAGACCCTCCTGTCTTCAGGGCAGGTGCTCTATCCACTGCATCTAAGTGCTTAGGTGCCCCTAAGAGTTTAATTATTAACTATTAATTTAGAAGACACTAATTCAGCATTGTACTGTTAGAATTCTTACAAAGTGATAAGTCAGTTGCCTAATTTAGCATGGTACTTAGCAAATGCTCTAGCTCACTAATGTATTTAAGTACTCAATGGAGTTCATACTTTTGGGAGATTCACAAGTCAGTATTCAGTATGAGATCCCAAGTCAGAAACCCATAATCCCACTCTCAGATCCCTAAGAAGCTGACAGAGGCTCAGTCGGGAGTTCAGTTGAAAAGATTCAGAGTGGAGGAGTGTCAATTCAGAAGAAGCCACGAGTGGGAGTTGAGCTAGAGCCAGAAATTGCTTTGGAAGATTGAAAGCCACAAGTCGGAGTGAAGGCAGAGGCAGAAGCAAAGGACCAGCTGCAAGAGCTCTTGGAATCAAGGAAGGACAAAATAAACGTTTGGATTTTATCTGCTGGCTGTATTTGGACTGATTATTACTTTTAACTGAAACTAAGGCTGCCTCCAGAAAACCTCCCCAAGAAACCTACTCCCAGAGAGAACGATTATATTTTAGAAAAAGAAGAGAACACCACATTGTACAATAAATTTCTTTTCCCCAATGTTATGATCAATCTTATTCCAAGTTTTCAGATTCCCTTCTGGGATCAAAGCCTTGCTCAAACAAAACTCTCAAACTTTGAAATATCTCTTTCTCACACTGTTTAGAGGCTTCTATAGCATCAGGAATACAACTAACTTAAAAAATGCAAAAATTCCTCCCCCTGATATTTTCTTGACATCCTCCTATAATCCAGATATTTCTATAAAAATCTCTGAACAGGCCATTTTCGCTTCTAGAGCCTGCTTCTTCAGCCCTAGCCTAATTGCTGTATTCTGCATAGGGACCCTTTTCACTATCCCTTTCTACTCAACCTAACCCTCTTTTAATAATCCCAAGCTACATAATTTCATTTCTAATAGATCCCATATTTTAAAGCAGCATTTCTCAAATTGTGTTACATGAAATATAAAAAGAAGTGCCATGAGAATTTTCCTTAGCAATATTTTTCTTTCTAAATTAGTCATGAAATCACAGATGTATCAAAAATATTTACCATATACAGCAAGTTTGGAGTAGGAAAACAACCTTCATTTCCCCCTTACTGCCCCCAAACTTTTGGACATTTTTTATCCCTGAGGCATTTCACAGCACCAGTTCTCTTCAAACTAGCATTGTTGAGTTCTACTCATACAGCTCAAAGACCTAAATTCTTCTGTGAAATAGAAATGATAACTTAAATAAAAGTATTTGTTTTTACAAATAACAACACTGTTCAAACTAGTACTGACTTTTCTATCCAAATCAGCAAACTATTAACATCCTATCAACCTAATATCCTTAGTAGGAGAGACAAGAAATGGGAAAAATTGGGGGAAATATAGAGGTATTATCAAAATCCAGCTGGGAAGTACTGATACCTTGGACCTGTCTGCAGTAAGAAAAAGAAAAACTCATCAAAGAGAAGCTGTAAAAGAAACTTAATATCCAACTATACAAAGTTAAGAAGATACAAGTTAAATAAGACCTACAAGGGTTTAAGCAAGGAACAGGGAGGAAGAAGATGGGAGGATCAAGAGAAATAGAAGTACCAGCGGTAGAAATAGGCTAGGAAAAGGAATCAACCTAAGGCTAAGGTGATGAGTTCAATCTTTAAATACAATTTAATGGTGACAATGGGCTATTGAAAATGTCCTAGAATTAAGATACAAGATCTCAGATAAATGAGCAAGAGTAGAGAAACAAGATTTGGAAGTACTAAAATAATAACTGAAATAGGTGAAATTGATGAATTCTTGAAGGGAAAGAAATCACAAGGATAAGAAGAAATCCAAGAACTCAGCCCTGAAGAATAGCTGTAAGAAATAAGAAGACTAATCAAAAAAAGAAAGAACACTTAAGAAAATAGGAGAACCAGAAGAGTATAGTATTCCTTCCCTAAGTCTTTTCTTCCTTAAGTTTTTCCTAGACACAACCAGCAGAGGTAGTCACATAATCTAGTAAGGTAAAAAGCAGTTTAGTGTAAAAAATTGTCTCTTGATGAAACTTGCCACCTAGTAGAAGTCTCAGTGACTTCTGAGTGACATAAGCAAGAAACAATTGTGATGGCCATTTTTTCTGATATCCACAATTTTTCAAAACTCTCTAAAACAGAAATTATACATTAAAGATAAAGCAACTTTAGCTGTCTCCATGATCTAAAACACCCAGAACCCCAAAGAAAGTTTTAAAAAACTATAGACTGACCCTCACTTCACTCAGTACTTCTTAAAGATGATACAAGATAGGGATTTGCAAAAAAAAAACCCAGCCCCACACCTCCATTCCCCTCCCTTCTTCCCATCCCACAGGTCTATGGCTATGGAGATTTGCTCAGGGAATGACAGACAAAAGTATGTGGAAGCCCTTCAGAAGCAAAAGTCTGCTGAGGGACACAACCCCAAAGCACCAGCACAGTAGTTCTGCCAATGGTGAGGCAGATAACCCCTTAGCACTAGCACTGTATAACCATCATGTGCCAATGGAATTCCATAACAGCAGCACAGAGAAAGTAGAATAGGACAATAGGGCTGACTACCACAGAGGGAGTAAGGAGTAAAGCATTCCATTAAGAATGAGAGAAAAAAGCACAGCATCAAAAAAGACCATTTCTGATCATCCAAAAGACACCTAGTCCAGAGACCTAAGCTGGTGAATCGTGGTTTACACTGCATGGAAGGAAGCTAAAATACTTTGAGATCTAACCTCCAAGGAAACCATCATCAGAAAAGACAGGGTCAGAAAGTAAACAGGGAAATTGGAGGGGAGGGGGAAGAGATTTAAAATCTAAGGAAGTAGAAACATTGAACATAAGCAGATAAATCAACAAGTAAAATATCAACAATAAAATTAAATATGGCCTCCAGATCTAGTCAACAAGTTCAGGTATCTATAAATAAATACTGCAAAACAAAGAAAAATGATCCAAAATTTGATGTGTTAGAGGACTCTATGGAATGTTAGAACATGGAACAACAATATGTTCTTGTGTTTTGAAAAGAAAAATGAAAATTATGAAAGCAAAATTTGTGACTTGCACAACAAATATAGACAGAATAAAAGAAGTGAAATCTGCACAAATCTCACCAAAGGAACAAGAGAAAACAGATAGGGAATATAAATAAACATAAATGAAGGACAATCCAGAAGAGAAGAAACAAAAAAACTATGAAAAATATGCTAATTATTCAAGAAACATGAAAATAGGACATATAGACATAATCTAAGAATCATAGTCCTCCCAGAAAAACATAACAAAACAAAAAATTTTAACATCATAATGTAGAAAATAATAGATGAAAATTACCCAGAACTTCTGAACATAGAAAATGAAATACCAATTGAAAAAATTCACAGATCACTGTCAGGAAGTGTGGGGGGGAGGGGGAGCCATACACAGCCTCCACCCTCCCCCAAAAAACAAAGAAATTCCATGAAGGTAACAGTGAAGAGGTGGAACTGAGGCATTATGGACAGAATATGTGACACCCTGCCTACGATTAATCAGTGTTTTTTGGTGGAACTACAATTCAACATAAGAAAATGCACAAGAGGAGGAGAAAAAAGAAGGAGCATAATGAAAAATACATGATATGCCAGTCAAATCTAAAGCTAACAATGATCAAAAATTAATCCCTGTGGTCTCAGAAAGAAGAAAGCTTACAGATAAGAGGGTGAAAAGAAGACGATGAATTGAAAAGAGGGGAAAAAAGAAATCGGCCTTGCTTTGATGGTGAAAGAAGGTTATATTAATGAATATTCCTATGGGTAAAATGAAATGTTCTATGAAGGGAGATGAGGACACCTGAAATAATGGGCCTTATTCTAGGAGTGAGGTAAAATGGAAAAGGGGAATTCATGTAAATTCTAGATAGAAGTAGCAAGAACTACTGAGGGAATCTGAAAGCCTCGAATAGGTGCTTTGGAAATTCTATGGAATACAGAGAAAAGAGAAAGAATAGCCAATTATAGGGTTTATGAGTCAAAGAATGAAGGTCTAAAATAGACAGAGAGAATGGGTAATGAAAAGAGTGGGAGAAATTTTTTTTTTTTGTAAAGGGCAGGAAAAAAAAAGAAATTTTAAGTGAACAGAACTAGTTGAAGGGCAGGAAATGAGGGGTTAATCTACTTGACTAAGAGGAAAAAACAGGGGAGGGAAGAATTTCCAGATAGAATCAGGAAAGAAAAGGAAATATTAAACTCCAAAAGGAAAGAGGTAACAAACGAGAGAGGATCAAATTTAAAGGAAAATAGCCAGTGGGAATAGAGCCATCTTTAAAAAAAAAAAAAATTAAGATAAAGTAACTGAAGGAGCATAGTATATAGCAAAGAGGAGGAAGAAAAATTTACTTTAAAAAAAAACACAAATATTAGCTCTCACAACTTTAAATGTAAATGGATTAAACAAGCTAATAAAACAAAAAAGAGCAACAGACTAGATTAAAAAACAAGATCCTACAAGTAGTTGTTTACAAGAAAAAACAAGACAAACACAAAATTAAACTGAGAGGATATGCCTGGAACATATAAGCACTACAAAATATTAGCTATTATTAAATAACTAGGGAAATATTCAGTGCTCATGGCTAGGTCATGACAATATAATAAAAAATTACAATAGTACAAAAATTAATTTATATTTTTAAAGTTATGTCAATCAAATAAGCACCAAGGGAAGACTTTATAGAACTTGACAAAATAATAACAAAATTCAAGTGGAAAAACATAAGATCTAGAATATTAAGGGAAACAATGATAAGAAGTAAAGATGAAGGTGGATTAGTCCTTCCAGACTTCAAACTATATCAAGAAGTAGCAATCTTCAAAACCATTTGATATTGGTTAAAAAAAAATAGATCAATGAAAGTTTCAACAAGGGATGTTCAAAAATAATAGAACTCAATAATCCAGTGTTCAATAAAAAGAAAAAAACAAGTTATCCTAGTGAAAAAAGCCTTTTTTAATAAAAGCTACTGGGAAAAATGGAAAGCAGCCTGACAGAAATTAGGCTTAGACTAACACCTTACACCATATTCTATGGATATTTGAGTAAATGGATATACAACCTTAATATTAAAGATCTTACTACAAATAAAATTAGAACCTATAATCTTAACCACATGATTGAAAGAAGCAATTATAAAAGATAAAATAATTTAGATTACTTTAAATTGAAAAGCTTCTGCACATTCAAAATTAATGTACTTCAAAGAAGGGAAGTGGTCAAATAGGGAAAAAAAACCAAATTTCTCTGACAAAGATTTGGTACATATACACACACACACACACACACACACACACACATATATATACATACACACACATACACTTAACACATAAACACTTAATAAATACAAATAAAAATTAAGTCATTACCCAATAGACAAATGACCAAAGGATTTCAACAAACAGTTCTCAAAAGAAAAATTTCCAGGTATGTACAATCAGATGGAAAAAATGCTCTAAATCTTTAATAATAAGAGAAATATAAATCAAAATAACCCTACAAAGGTTTCATTTCACATCCTGCAAATTGGCAAAAATGATTTAAAAAATGGAAAGTCAATATTGGATGGTTGTAGAATAATCACATTAATACACTATTGGTAGAACTGTGAAATATTTTAAGGTTTTAGAAAGCAATTTAAAATTATGCAAATAAAATTACTAAAAAAATTACTATTCCCTTTGAACCAGAGATTCTATTATTGGGCTTATGCTCCAAGGAAGCCATTGTTATAAAGAAAGTCCCCACATAATCCAAAATATGTCTAGCAGCATTATGTGGTAGCTAACAATTTGGGAACTAAAGAAATTGTGATATATAAATGTAATGGAATAGTGCTGTAGTGGAACTGTACTGTAAAAAACATTGCATGTGAGAGATTACATGAACTGATGCTGAGTGAAATGAGCAGGACCAGGAGATCATTATATAGTCAATAACAATACTATATGATGATCAATTCTGATGGATGTGGCCATCTTCAATAATGAGATGAACCAAATTAGTTCCAATAGAGCAGTAATGAACTGAACCAACTATACCCAGTGAAACAGCTCTGGGAGATGACTATGAACCACTACATAGAATTCCCAATCCCTCTATTTTTTGTCCACCTGCATTTTTGATTTCCTTCACAGGCTAATTGTACACTATTTCAAAGACTGATTCTTTTTGTGCAGCAAAATAACTGTTAGGACATGTATACTTATACTATATTTAATTTATACTTCAACATATTTAACATGTATTGGTCAACCTGCCATCTGGAGGAGGGGGTGGGGGGAAGGAGAAAAACTAGAACAAAAGGTTTGGTAATTGTAAAATTACCCAATGCTGTAAAATAAAAAGCTATTAAAAAAAACATTGCATGTGATGAATATTGAAAGCATGGAAAGATCTATATGAAGTGATACAGAATGAAGTAAGCTAAACCAAGAAAATAATATAAACAGTAACTATAACAATATATATAACAAAAATTATAAAGATCAAGCAGGATTCAAAAAAATACTTTGAACCCACTCTTTTAAGGTGAGAAGTCCACAGGTGCTATACATTATACATGTTTTCATATTTTTTCACTATATTGATCAATCAGAATGATTTTTTTCCCTCTCTACAAAATATCAGATAGCTCTCTGGGAGAAGAGGGGAGTGGGAGAAGGGGAGGGTACTTGAGATAGCTAAGAAACAGAATAGATCAATAAGAACTTGGGATTTTTTAAGTTTTAAAATAAAAAGAAAAGCTTTAGCTTTTCACAAAGAAAACACAATAAAAACAAAAAAGTGTTAAAAAAAAAAAAAAAAAAAGCATTAAGGACCAGTGTAATGTTTAGTGGGTAGAGAATCACTATAAAGTGATGATAGTATTGTTCATTCTGCAAGTATTTATTGAGTCCCTACTGCAAGCCAGGCATTATCAGGTGCTGTGGAAAATACAAAAAAAAAGCTATGATTCTTATGCTCCTACAATTCATGATCTATTAGGAGAGATAAAATGTATAAAAACCACTGTTGTAGAAGATGTTATCTGAAGGTTCAATATGAAAGTTATAAAGTATTATGCTAAGTTAGTGGAGAAAGAGATATCATGAAAAGTTATGTTATATGTACCATCTTTCTCATTTCCTTTACTTGGCCCTCTACCTTCCTTTCTCTTCTCCCCATTAAGGAATTAAAATACCAGACAGCCAAGTAGAAATAGTATGAAAAATAGTTCTACTCCAAAATTCTAAAAGTAGATTTCTATTATACCAACAAAGTTATCTCCTCTATAAGAATTCAGTATTTTTTTTACATTGAAGCATAATCCTAAAGCAAGCCTTTTGACAATACAAGTATATCATGGTTCTGGAGTGTAGCATTTGACAGGTATATATCCAAGCATCAAAAATTTTGAAACCAAATGGGTTCATACTAAATTTTGTCCAAGATATCACATTAGCCCTAAATAATGTTTTATTTTTCCCTTAAAATGGAAAGACACTAATAGCAAAAGCCAATGAGGATCTGACAAAGCAATCCAAAAATCCAATAATATTCTTGCAGAATTATGCAGAAATATCCCAAAAATAACTCCTATGCGAGGTTTCTGGTTTGGAAGAAAATATGCCTCTCTTATTCTTTTTGACAGTCATGGAGAGGAAGGCAGGTGACTCATTTATTTACAAATATAAGAATAAATAGTGGAAAGCTTAGCCATTTCTCCCCTGCCAGTGGAAGAAACCAACTACTTGGAATTAACAAAGATGCCACTTTTGATGATCCTCTCTAACCCAGAGACCATGCCTCCAATTACAAGAGAGAGTCACTGAAGCAAAAGGAAGAATATGATAACCCAAATCAGAGAAGGCAAGTAAAAAAACAGGTCTTAACAATAAGTGTGTAGCTAGATTTTTGTGAGGATGAAAAGACTCAAAGACTGAAAATGTACTTCTTTACACACACACACACACACACACACACCCCACAAGACTACAGAGAGGGGGAAATTTCTGTAGTAAATAAATGACATGTTGGAATAAAATTCCAACATATCACATCCCTGACTTCTACAATATACTGGCTTTTCCTTTGTGAGCCCTAATGAAATTTTATTAAAAGTTCTGGAGTGTAGTAAAAAAGAACACTGAACTAACAATCCAGAGAGGAGATTCTATCCCAGGTTCTGCCAATAGTATGGCTTTATGCAAGTCATTTAACTGCACATACTATTCTACCTCCTATCTCCCCACTTTTGAACAAGCTATCTCCCATGTTCAGTGTTGTCCCTCATTTCCACCTTTAAAAAGTATCTATCTTTATCCTTTCATATTTCACTTCTCATTAGATAACTCTCTTTAAGGAAAGGGACTGTCTTTGTCCTCTTTTTATAGTCTCAGTGCTTAGCATAATACTTAGCATATAATAACGTGTTTTAAAAAGAAATTTGACTGACTGACCTATATGAAGACTTTCCTGGTCCTCCCCACTGTTATGTAATCTCTCTACCACCCCAAAATTACTTTGAAATTACTTTGTGTAGTATTGAATCTAACAAGTATTTCAACATATTTAACATGTATTGGACTACCTGCCAACTAGGGGAAGGGGTAGGGGGGAAGGAGGGGAAATTTTGCAACAAAAGGTTATGCAAGGGTCAATGTTGGAAAAATTACCCATGCATATGCTTTATAAATAAAAAGCTTTAATAAAAAAATTTTTTTAAAAATTACTTTATGTTCATTGTGTTTTCACCTGGTAAAACATAAGCTCTTTGAGGGCAAGAACTACTTTATTTTTGTATGTTCAGTACCTAACACTGGACCCAATACATACCAGTTACTCAATAAAAGCTTGTTGAATTTAACTGAATTAAGTTCTCTGGGGACACATTTTCAACATCTGTAAAAGGAGGGAAAGGGGCCAGATGATCTAAGAGGTTACTTGCAGTTATAATTTTTATGATCCTATGACCAGAGAGTTAAAAGAATTGACCAAAAAAAAAAAAATACAATAAGCATAACTAGAACATTTCATACCTCATACTCCAAATACCAAAAAAAAAAAAAAAAAAAAAAAAAAAAAAAACACACATTTCATATTTTCTGAATTTCTATTTCTTCCCCAATCAGAACATTTACTTAGCCCTGTCCCCAAAAGAAAAAAACTTTCTCTTATTAGTCTTCTATGTAAATTAAGGAACTTCTAACAACAACAAAGTTTTCCTCAGGACTCCACATCTAGGAAACAAAAGATGAACTAAACAGCCTGACTTCAACCTACCTAAAACTACTGTCATCACTATCTACCACACCATATCACTCTTCTTCTCAGCATGCTTTTGGGGAAGCTATCTACAATAGAGCTGCCTCTTCTCCTCTCACTTGCTACTAAAACCTCTGCAATCTGGCTTTTGACTGCATTATTTATCTGAAACTGATCTCTCCCAAGTTATCAACAATCTCTCTATGACCAAAACTTTTCTCAGCCTTCCTCTTTCTTGACTTCTCTATATATCTGACACTGCTGGTCATTTTCTCTTCCACAGGGATGCTCACTCTTCTCTGGATTGTCATGACATTGTTTTCTCCTGGTATTCCTGCCTATTTGGTTGCTCCTTTTCTCCTGTCCCCCTCCTCCTTACTTAAGAGAGACTCCCAAGGCTCTATCCTAAACTCTCTTCTTTTTTTTCCCTTTACACTACCTCAACCTCACCAGCTCCCATGGATTGAATTTTCTTTTCTATGCAGATGACTCACAGATCTACACATCTAGTTCCAGTCTCTTTCCTTCCATTCTAGTCCAGCTGGTATTACCAACTGCCTTTTGGTCATCTTGAACTCAATGTTACACAGATATCTCCAACTCAACATGCTCTTCACCCCTAAACTTCTCCTCACATTAACTTTCCTATTACTGTTGAGTGCAACATGATCCTTTCAAGCACACAGGATGAAAACTTCATTGTCACACTTTATTCCTCACTCACATTCATTGTACATTACCCAATCCATTGTCAAATCTTGTTTGATCTACTTTCACAGCATTTCTCACAGATATCCCCTTCTCTCTATGCATATAGTCATCATTCAGGCTTAAACCCTTATCACCTCATGCCTGGACACCTTCCATGGCCTTCTGAAGGATTTCCCTGTCTCAAGTCTCTTCCCATAACATATTCCATACTCAGTTGCTGAAGTGACTTTTCTTAAGTGAAGACCTTTTGGAATCTTTATAAACTGTTGAGTCATTAGAATTGATAGAGACAAGAATTATCTAATTTAGCATGGTTCAGTATCACTGATCTGATCTTACAAGGAGATGTTTTGGGCCAGAACCTGAAACAAAGTACTAAGTAGAACTAATTGATACAATGCTTGTGTTCACACCAGTACTCATTGGAGTTCACAAGTGTGGGAGATTCACAAAGTAAACTTTGTAACTTTGTGAATTCACACCTCCCTTAAATGTACCTCCAGAAGGAGGAGTCAACCTTTGGGAGATCATATATAAAGAGGCTCTTAGCTTTGGGTTAGTTAGTTACTTCGGGTTAGAGAGAGTTACTTTGGAACATTGACTGGGGTCCGAGAGGAGCACTCTGGGAGGAAGCCCACAAACCCTCTCTCCGAGGCAAGAGAGATTCATTCCATTTTCCACTTGGCTGGCTGGAGGCTGAAGAAAGCAGAGGCAGAAGCAAAGGACAATCTGCAAGAGCTTTTGGAACCAAGCAGAGAGATAGGCCTCAACTAATCGGGCTATTTTGGAAGGAGAAAATAAACGTTTGCATTTTTACCAGTTGGCTGCATTTTGGGTGATTATTACTCTTAACCAAAACTAAGGCTGCCTCCAGAAAACCTCCCTGAGAAACCTTCTCTCAGAGAGAACCTTTATATTATTTTAAAAGAAGAAAATCACCACAAACACCTAACCAAGAATCCCCCAATACAACATAAATCCCAATGTTTACTACTTCCAGGACCAAATATAAACTCTTCCATTCAACATTTAAATTTCTTCTTAATTTTATTCACACATACACACACGCGCGCATGCGCGCACACACATACACACACACACACACACACATACGCACGCAACTCTTCTATGCTCTAGATACACCAAACTCCTTGTTTTTCCATCTACCATCCCCCTGCCTTTGCACCAACTGTCCTCCATGAAAAATTTTCCCTCCTCACTTTTACTTCTTAAGTCTCTTAAGATTTCCTTCTTTAAATATCATTTCCTCAGGAAATCTTTCCCCATCTCTTCATCAGCTAGAACCTTCAGTTCTGAGGTTACCTTCAGTCTACACTGCATATATCTTGCATACATCTAGTTATTTACACATTGTTTCCCCAATTAGAATGTGAGTTCCTTGAAGGCAGGAACTAAATTTAACATTTCTTTTTTATTCCCAGTGCTTAGCAATCTGTCTGGTATATAGTAGAATTTAATAAATACTTTCTGATTGAAAAACAAAAAAGGAGTGGGAGGGGAAAGAAAGTAATTCCAGTCCCTCCAGAAATACACATACCGTATTTTCAGGTCCCTCCCGACTACGGGAGACTGGCACCATCTCCAGCTTGGCATTGTTAGGAAGATTGGCAAATCTCCACTGCAGGGAAAGATCAAGCACATTCCTCTGAAACCTGAAAAACAAACCAAAGTCCTCACCACAAGCTGATAGCACATTACCCTGAAGCCACCTGCCACACCCAACCCCAGTTAAATCCTCCAATAACAAGGTAAAAAGACTAGCAGTTTATCTGCCTGGAGAATCCCACAACTACTGACATTTTCAAATTAGACTAAAAGTTAAAAAACTGAAAGTTTAAGACAGTCAAAAGCTAAAGTTGTCAAAGTACAAGACAGCCAGACAGAAAGACAAAATCAGCTTTGAAAATCCTCCAAATGTGATGGTCTTAACATGTCAATGAGGCTTAAAAGGAAAAAGGATTATTTCCCAAGGTTTTGAAATTATTTTAGGCATTGTGAACGACCAGGGCAAAGGCCAAAGGATATTATCTTCATTCTCATCAACAAATTATATCTATCATGATTGCTAGTCTTGGATATGGGGGGAGGAAAGGAAGAGAGTAGGAGGGAGATGATCAATTGAAAATCAAATTATCCCAGTACATCATTTTACCTACTATATTCTCTGAAATTTGGTTAACTGGTAAACACAAAACTTTCTTCACCAACTGAAAAAGGACAAAAGATCAGATTAAAAATTTGACTAGAAATTCAGTTAACAAAAGTTCTAGTCTCAGAGCCCAAACTAATTTCACTCATCATCCTGAACAAGTTACTTATTATCTCTATGTCTCTTAGCTTTGCAAAAATTAATTACTATAGATATGTAATATCTATATATATTATAAATATATATCTATAGATACTATAGATATAGATACATATCTGTATATACTATAGATATATATACTATATAGATATATAGCTATATAATTTAATGATCATTAAAACCTTCCACCAGACTAAAGAAGCTGCCAGTCTGGATCAGCAACTAACAGAACATAGCATAGGTTTGGAAATATCCTGATTCTCATGCAAAGTATGGAATCAGAGAACCCAAGAGTTGAATGGGATAAGGTTTCTCAGAAGTAAATGAGGGAAATTAAGACACCAAGGTCTAAGTAATTAGATGAAATATCAGAGTCCAGGAGGGGAAAGCAGATCACAGAATCATAAAGGACACTGGCAGATCTCAGAAATAGGAAACCAAAACTTCCACTAATCTTTATTAGTGAACCCTCCTTCCCAATTACAATTTTGGGATGCATGATCTATCACTATTATACCTATTTTACAAATAGGGAAACAGGGATGAGAAAAGCCAAATAAACTTTGGGCCACACAATGGTAAAACTAGGATTACAGTAAACAAAGAAGTTTCTGACTTTCAGTTCAGATCAAATATGGATTCAAAACAAAATATATCCTTATCGATACAGAATGAAGAAAAAAGAATAAAAAAGAACCATTGGAAAGGGAAGGAAACAGAGGAAGAAACAAAGAAAAAGTAAATTTCAGAAGTCATGATAAGAAAACAATTCTCCCAGTTACCCCTAATTTATCCTTCTTAAAAATACAAGAAATTAGACTAGAGTGGGAGATAGAATGAGAAAGAAAATAACTTTCCTTCCACTTACCTCACTCCAATCCCCATAAAACTTTTAAGAGTAAGGATTTTTTTAGTCCTAGTTGTAGAGGGCTACAAATAGTGAGGGAACTCAGGGTAAGGTATAAGACCCCTCAGCCCAGAGGGAACCTGCTGACAATATCTGGTTTGGCTCCCCATCCCCCTTTGGTGTTCTCACCCTTCCTGAGAAGTCAAGGAGGATGTGCTTCCACTTGAAGCAAGGGATACTTACAGTAAAGAGAGATATTTACATAATAATAGCAGGGTGCTTATAGTTAGCACTTACTCAATGTGATTGATGAGATAATGGTTCTCTAGTTCCAACATACTTAGTGTGCTGTAATGATGTAATCATACTGAGGTATTTAAGGGCTGAGATGATTGGAAATAGAGACACTCCATCTTTGACCATCCTCATGGGTATCTTGCCTACTTCACTCTTTCCCTAACACCAAGGCTGGTCCTGAGATCCTCCAGAGAGCTAGTCCTGATGGTATATTTTAGCACCCCAATTTGGAGGCTCGAGAAAGCATACTACATTCTGGCGCCTGAACAGGGACCTCCAGATGGACACTACACCTAGTAATGTCCCAATTCTAAGAAAGTACAGTATATCCAAAAAATATTATTGTGTCTCACCCCTGATATGTAAAGAAGACTGTGTGAATCACCCAGAAATAAAACAAAACATAAATTACTATTCTCAAGTGTCAAACTGAATTCTATTTTGAGAATATCCATAAAAGCATAAAAAGTTTAAAAAATGAGAACTCTGAGAGGGAAAAAATTTAAAGGCCAGAGAGGGAATCTGTATGAAATTTGAAAATGTGCAAAGTGGCCAGTACTGAAAACAACCAATGATTTTTCTGAATCATTAACAACTAATGCAAGAAAGTTAAAGAAGACTGGGAAATCAGTAAACATCAGATCAATCTTTAAAGCTGGCTCAAAAAATAACTTTGGAAATTGAAATATAGTAAGTTAGATTTCTAGTGCAAAAGTAGAACAGATAGTGAGAAATTCAAAAAGAGGTTAAGAGATGTGTGAGAAGTATTTGAGGTTGGAAAAAAAAAGTGACACAAAAAAATGCCACACTAAATGTTTTTCTATCAATTATGGCATTTTAAAAAATAATAAACATAACTACTTAGGGGGATGAAAGCAAAAAAACAACCTAAACTATCATATTGTCAACGGGAAACACACTCAAGAAATTAATTTCATTTGGCTCCAGACACTCTATGACATAAGCCAAAAACCAGTTATAAGCATACAAAGGGAAATGGCAAATTTTTCTATAGCTGGATCTTCAGATATGACTTAACATGTTCATTAATACACTGTCAAAAAGAATAGACATACCAACACATATAACAATTAAATTATAGCAATAAATTAATTAGATATCCCAATGTGTGACAAGACAAAAATCTTATCAATGGACATTATAACAATTAGAGATTGTTGAAAAGAGAGATTTAAGTTGGAATCCTATAATTAGCTAATATAAAATATAGCTATTTTCTTAAAGAAATAGAGACTACAGGTTAGATTACTGTCACGGTGTACGGATGCAATCAAGAAGCATATTCTAGTGGAAACATTCCTAGATGATTAGAACTAGGAACACTAAGCTCAGTAATATAACCTTGACAGTTAGCACCTTTGTTTTTTCATCTGTAAAGTAGGTATTATGCCACTTATCTATCTCACATATTTATTAGATTATTTGCCTCAAAGATATTATTTTCACATAGTTACTTCCTCCATAGAAAGTGAAACCATTCTATCCCTTAGCAAATGATATGTGATCAAGAAGTTATCATCTAATCAGCAATCTTCTAATGAGGTGCCTCTCAAACTTAGCTAAACTAAGCTTCTGAACAATAGTTATAGTCTTTTGAAAAAATTTATGTTTATGTTGTGAAACAAAATTGAGGAAAAAGATGTAAAAATATCTTTAAAGTTTTATTTTTCTTCATTATAACTAAAGTAAATATAAATATATAAAATAAAAATAAAATTCTAACAGATTATGGGATATATTGTTTTTCTTTCCAGTCTTCTATGTTCTTAATTCTCAAAATCCTAAGCAATAGCTGATAAAAAACATACTTAAAGACTCAGTGACGTTAGTGTGAGTCTGCCTTCTTCAATGAAGACTACAACCTCCCTATACATCTTAGCAGAAAATCTTCATGACTATCTATAATTTTAAAAGACAGGTATTTTGGAATGGTGGATAAATGAGAAAGAATCAAAATGGGTTCAAAACCTGATCCTAATACATATAAATTGTATAATTATAGGCAAATTACTTAATCTGTAAATACTCCAGATTATTCTCTAAGTTATAAGTTTAAAAAAGAGTTACTAAATTGCCCCTCTTTATAGGTATAACAAGTTTCCACACTAGGAACTCTCTAAATTGAAGAAATTATGAGTTCAGGTCTCAATATAACTGAAAAAAACATTATCACACAGTAACCAAATCCCTGATGAGGAATCTTTCCAAAAGTAAAATTCTTCTTATGTCAGATATATGCCATTTATTTGGTCTGTACTTAAGGATTTCCAGCTTAGTGGGACTAGCCTGAGGTCATATTCCATTGGCTCAGCTTTCAAGAGCCTAAGATCAATACCACAACATAATGAAATAATGGGGTAGAATCAGTGGGAGAAAATATACTATGAGAATAATCACCTAAAAACCTAAAAGGTTTTCTAACTAAACTTGAGCCTTTGTGCTTTTCAAATTTAAGGGCAGGGTGTCCGTCATCCATATTCTAGAGATCTGGGTATATGTATTGGTCCTAGTAGCAGAGTCCTAGACTGAAAAAGATAACGATATAAAATCTGACTCACTTCAGATCGTATTCACTTGGATTGAAGTTCTGTCGCCGACAGGTGTCCTCCAAAACCTGCCAAAAAATGAAAGGGGATAAAATTACTGTCTAAAGCAAGCAATTTAGTTATCAGAAATAAATACTATTAAATAGCTATGAATTGCAGGAACTCGAAGTAACCACAGAAATCACATAATCCAATCCTATTTTACAGATAGAAAAAATGCAGCTAAAATAAAAGTAACTAAAACTAACACAATGATTTGTCAATTGACATGGGACTAGAACCCAGATTTCCTAACTCCTCCTCCAGCATACTTCCTACCAAGTCACACTATGCTACTCTACAAATCCTAGATTTAACTGTTATAGAAAAAACAGCTTCATATCCCACCCTCTATCTAATCATCTGGGAAATGCATGTGTCTTTGGAGTAACAAGGGTGATCTGATGAAAACACATAAGTAATTTATCAAAAATCCAGTCCTACAGCTACAGGGGAAGAAGGGGAGGAAATAATTCGAGTTTATGCTCTCTTAAAAGGGAAGGATGGAGGAGGAGAGAGGGGTCAATAATCTCAATTGCAAATACAAACTATCAGAACATCAAATGAGGCCAATGATTGGACTCCAAAGGTTCAAGTGAGAGACAGGTGGCTGTGCAGGCCTTAGACCAGATCTATGGGCTTTGCTCAAAGACATCACTATGCCAGAATTGGAATTCATCCCTAACCACCTCCTGGATGGAGAGGGAAGGGTGCTGCGGGAGATGCCCCGGAACAGCCTCTCACTTCTCCACCTCACGACGTACAATTCTTCACCACCTCCTCAACCCACGTTTCGAGAGAGTTCCTTAGAGCCCCTCCCCTTCCCCAGAGCCCGCAGAAAAGGTCCGCCTCAACGCAAGACCTTTCGAGGCCTCGCCCTATTGGTCACCCGAAGCCCCGCCCCTCTCGGACACGCCCCCGGGACATCCTACCCTATCCTATCCTATCCTATCCTACCCTACCTCTACCCTACCCCCACCTTACCCTTACCCTCCCCTCCCCTCCAAAAGTAAACCGCAAGAGCCCGGGCCTCAGTCCGCCCGCCGCATCTTAAGACTCCGAAAGGCAGCCATCAGCCTCTTCTTCTCGCCTGCCGCACCTGCAGTAACGCGGTGCTCGGCGTCACCTTCACCGTGAGACGCCTCCCGTTCGGGGTCAGAACCGACACCGCGGGGCCCCCGCTGCCGCCCGGGGCCGCCATCTTCCGATCACGTGACCGCCCCCCTCCCCGCCGGCTCTTATTCAAATAACTTTATTGGCAAAAAGGCCCGGAAGAACATCTACAACTCCGGAGGGGGTGGAGCCTTTAACGACTTCCGCTGCTGGGCCGATACCAGACGGAAGCCTACTCTGCCCCGTTGCCCTTCACTACTGACATATCCTCTCCAGAGATCTGCCCTACCAGGTGGTCAACCCTAGTCCTTAACTTTAGAGCCAAGTCTACGCCGCAATAAGATTGAATAATGTGTATATATAAACGCTTTCACATTTGCAAAGCGCTTTATAAGTATCTCATAGTAAATAGGTGCTATTATTATCCCCATTTTGCAGGTGCGAAAACTAAGGCAGAGAGGTTAAATGATTTGCCCAGGGTTACACAATTAAGACGTATCTAGGACAAGATTCAAACCTACTAATTCCTTATTTCAAATCCACTTATTTGCCTCAAAAGTTATTCTGTTGACAACAAGTATTTATTAAATATTTACTATGTGCTAGGAATTGTAAACATTTGGTAACTGGTTACTGTGTGACAGGACCTGCATTTTTGTTTCATGGAGCCCAAATCAGGGCAGTTCGGTGTAGAGTGGTGGAGCAAGGAATGCCTGAATTTAAATCCCAGGTATGAAAGTTATATGGCAAATCCTGATTAGATAAAGCATCACTTACCTGGGACGCAGTTTCTTCATATGTAAAATAAGGAGACACAGGTCTCTTCTAGCTGCAAATCTCTAATTCTAGGACCTAAAATAATCCTTTCTCCTTGTCTCTCATTTCCCTATAACTAGCCTTGAGGAGGCAATGGAGCTGGGAGAGAGGGAGAAGGATTCTTCAATATATATTTAAATTTAACGTTTGTTTAGCTTCTCTGCACCAGCGTGTGTATGTGCATGCACTAAAATGTGTTCTATGTTCATGGAGAATCTGTGGTCAAAAATACTATGGTTTCAGCTACCCTCGAGGAGTACCATTCTGTCTCTTGAGTGAACAGATAAATAAAAACAAAACAGCTTTCAGGAGGGAAAGCATTAAAAATTGGGGGAGGAGAAGGAGAAATCTAAAAAGATTTCAAGGAAATTATAGAAAACCTAAGCAGAATTCAGAAGGAAAGTAGGGATGTTAGGAGATGGAGAAAGCATTCCAGACATGGGGTGGGGTGAAGATGGGAGAAAAGCGTAAGAGTTGTCTTCATGAAGACAAGAAGCTAAAGATGGAGCATCAAGTTGAGAGAATAATTTTGGCTGGAATTTAGAGTGTGTGGGGAGCCATATAAAATCAATCTGGAAAAAAACCAAATTAGAGAGAATCTTGACCATTCAAAAAGTAATAATTTATTAAGTTCCTAGTATGTGTTAGGCATTGTAGTAAATAATGGAGATAAAAAGACAAAAGCAAAGAAGTTCATAATCTGAGAAATGAGGGTGTTGAGAGGTGAGAGACACTCTTAACAACGATGGGGAGTACCTAGGCCCAGTGTTGCAAGTTTTGTGAAAGAATTTGCAGTCCCAGTCTGCAAGTGAAGTTTTTGACAAAATGGTTTTATTTTCACTAAAAATTTTTCAGTGAACTGCTTCCTGATTGGGAAGATAGCAAAATTTGGGGTATAGAGTCTTGTTTTTTTAGTCTTCTATGGGTTTGGGGCAAGGGAGTGATAAGGGGCTAATTTCCAAATCAATAAGGGTGGTGATTATTTCCCAGTCCAAAGTAATTCCTACATCAGTTGGAAGTGGGAGATTCCCACGGGATTGAGGTAGCTTTCCCAAGGGAAATTCTGGTAGGTGGGGATCATTTTTAGAAATTTCCTCAAGTCAGACGGCCCACTCTTCACAAAGATTAGGGAGACACAGAGTTCTATTACATCAAGAGGAATGAGATAATATATAAACAAAGGCAAATACAAAATAAATATAAGTTGATTTGGGGGGGAAAGAACACTCAGCTGGAAAATCGGGAAAGAAAATGAAGAAAGTGGTGTTTAAGCGAAGCCTAGAAGAGAACTAAGATTTTCTTAATGCAGAAGCGCATTTAAGATATAAGAAAGAGCCAACTCAAAACTGTGGAGATGGAAGATGAGATGCTACCTATTGGGACCAATTAAGTTTGGCAGTGATTTGTACCAAAATCAGAGAGGTAAGTGAAGGTCAAGTTGTGAAGGATATTAAGTGCCAAATTACTGTCCAGTCATTTCAGACTTTCTGGAACTCCATTTTGGAATTTTCTTAGCAACAATATTGTCCCAGATCCTTCTCCAGATTATTTGGCAGATGAGAAAGTAGAGGCAAACAGGATTAAGTGACTTGCCCAATATCACCCAACTAGTTAAGTATGGCTATATTTGAACTCATGATGAGTCTTTCCATTTCCAAGCCTACTCTGTTCACTGTAACACCTAGCTGCCCTGTTAATGTCAAATAGAGGAGTGTGTATTTGATTGTGGAGATCATAGGCATCAATGGTGCTTTCTGAGATGAGGGCAGGGAAGAGTAACATGGTCATTATATCTACACTATAGGAAAATGAGTGTGTGGGAACTAAAACAAATTACATACAAATTTGTCAAGAGAATGGTGGTGCCCTTGACAAGAACTAGGGACATTAGTTAGGATCGGTTTGAGAGGAAAGAAAATTTATTCTATTATAGAAAGGCTGCCTTTTACATGTCTATTATAATTAATTTTGAAATGTTGAATGAGCAATTAATATTATAGGACTGGAAGTAAGGAGAAAAATTAGGGTTAGATATATAGATTTGGGAATATCAGCATCGAAATGATACCTCAATGAATCTGATGGGAAGAGGAGAACCCTAAAACTGTGCTTTTTGACTTTAGGAAGGAAGCCATGGGAGAACTTTTGAGAAACTCTCCTCTGAGAGAGGCCAGTCTCAGGGAATGAAAATAAAGTGGCTTCATTCTGTTATCTTGGTAGTAAGTAGTTGTACCCTCTATTGAATTGAAAATTAGTCCAGGACCACTCCTACTTAACTGGAATTTAAATGGTCTCATTCAATTGGAAATCTAGACCTATGAGCAGTGACAACATTAAAGAAATTTCATTGAATTGATCTTTTATAAAAGAGGCTATTTTAAATTCATACCTTGCAGAGGCCCAAAGCAGGACCATGCCTTATCAAAGAACCTCTTTCTCTTTGGCATAGCTCCTGACTCTGCCTGCTGTGAATACATTCTCTTCTCAGTGTTAACACCTCTGTTTATTTCTCTGCCAGGATTTCCCTGCTAGGACCTTTATTTCTCTGCCAGGACTGACTTCTCAGTGCCAATAAACTTCCTTTTTGCCACTAATATTTCGGGTTCATGAATTCATATTGAATCTGCTCCGACCAGAAGGGGATTCTCACATCTCAACTCCCTGCACTGCTGCTAACCACATCAAATATATGTGAGCTCATAAATCACCAAGAGAGAATGGAGAAAGAGAAAAGACAAGAATCCAGGACAATCTCTTGAGGGGATACAGAGAATAAAGTAAAGATGATGATCAAGCAAAGAAGATTGAGAAGGTTCTAGTTTCTCCAATTGCCAGACTGAAATTGTATTTTATTCTAGAGGCATCAGGAGCCACCAAAGTTTTTTAGTCGAACAGTGACCCAGTAAGATAGATCTTTGGAAGATACCAATATTTAAGGGACAGAAGATGGGTGATGTTCAATACATTAATCAATAGACATTTATTAAGCACTTACAATGTGCAAGGTACTAAGCTAGGTATGGGTGACACAAAGACAAAATGAAACATTTCCTTCCCTCTTGGCTTAGCTTATATTTATTCTACTGTAGAAATAATGTATCCATAAGTAAACAATTACAAATATACTTATTTTAAATACAAAGTATGCTGAGGGAAAAGAGAGAAGAGAGCCTCTGGGGTAGCTGAGGAAAGGTATCATTTAGAAGTAGTGTTTGAAGAAAATTTTAAAGGAAATGAGAGATTCCAAGAGATGGAAAGGAAAAGAGGGAATTCCAAACATGCAGCATACCAGTGCTGAAGCATTGCACATGGAGTGTCATGTGTGAGGAATAAGAAAATGAACTTGTTTAGATAAGAAAGTACAAGAAGAGGATTTATAGCAAGATTGGAAAAGTAGGCTGGGAATCAGATTGTAAAGAATTTTGAAAGCCAAACAAAAAACTTGATTTGATACTATTTGATCCTACAAGTAATAAGAGCCTTTGGAGTTTATTGAATTTATAAAGTGACACAGTCAAGACTTGCATTGTAAGAAAATCACTTCAAGAACTGCACATACATTAATTTGGAGTGAAGGGAGACATGATATAGGAGTCTAGAGGGTTATTTCAAAAGCCCAGATTGAAGGTGATAAGGTCCTAAATGAGCATCATAGCCATATGAGAATGAGAAAGGTACTGATGGAAGTGGAGGTAGAAACAACATTTGGGATCTGATTGGATATTTGGGTTAAGAAAGAGGAGTCAAGAGTAAAATCAAGGTTGGAAACCTGAGATGGGAAGAATGGAGGTGCTCTTGAGAGAAATAAGCTTAGAAGAAGGGGAATGGGGAGGGAAAATTAAATTTTGGAAATGTTGAATTTAAGATGTCTGAAAGATACTATTACTTTCTGATTTGATCATCTTCTCAAATAACACTACCATCATTTTATTATAGATAGACTTCCCTTTATTCTTAACTTTCATAACAATCAGTTTGGATTTGTTATTGTTCTTTCCATCTACATTGTTGTAGTCATGATGTATGTTATTTCCCCAGTTTGGCTTGCTTCATTTTGCAGGAATTCATGAAAATCTTCACATGTTTTTCTGTATTCATCATGTCCCTCATTTCTTACAGCTCATTAATATATACACAACATGGTATTTAACCATTGATAGGGATACATTTCTTTAAGTTCTTTCCTACTATAAAAAGGACTGGTATCAGTTTTTTGGCATATATGAAACCTTTCTTTTTATCACTGATTTCTGTGGAGCCTAGCAGTAAGATCTCTGCATTAAAGGTATGACTTTTTAGTCACTTTCTTTGCATAATTCTAAATTGCTTGCCAAAAAATTTGAATCAATTCAGTTACACAATAGTGTATTAATATTTCTATTACAAACTTTCCAAAGTTAATTTTGTTAGTTAATTTTGTGATTTTTGCCTCACAGCTATCTTAATTTGCATTTGTCTTATAATTAGTGACTTGGAACAAACTTTCATATTATTATTATTATTATATGAGTTATATTCACTTAAGAATTAAGTTCATACATATATGAATTCCAATCTTGGGAACTATTTGGTTTTTTTTTAATATTCCTTAAGCACTTCTCCATCTGGAAATGTATTTTAGTTATATATTTATGTTCATTCCCTATATATCTTGAGCATCAGGCCTTTATATTTAATACAAAGCTTTTTAAATTGACTTGCATCTCTCTAATCCTAATTGCAATGATATTTTGGTTTTTAATTTTCAGATAAAAGCTCTTCCAGTGAATGTAACAAAAATAATACATGTAACCATTTGTGATCACTCTATTTTTTGTTTATTTAGAATTCTCTCTATATCATAGTTATAAAAAGTACCTGATTTGTTCTCTTCTAATTTTTTAATACATGACCTTTACTATTCTGGTCATTTGTCCCTTTGAGTCTGTTGTGCTAATATAGTATAAGACATTGATCTAACCCTAATATCCCAAAATGTTTTCCAGTTTTCTTGCAATTCTTATGACATAGGAAGTTCTTCCCTGAGAACTTTATTGTTTTCAAAGTTGCAGAACACTATTTCAATTGAGTTCATTTGTTTTTGATTCTTCCTTTACTAATCTGTTTCTGTCTCATTGTTTATTTTTCTATTTTTCTCCAGTGCCTGATAATTTTGATGATTCTTGCTTTATTGTATGATTTAAGAACAAGAAAGAAGTGCTATTATTTCTACTTTTCCCATTATCCCTTGATATTCTAAATCATTTGTTCCTCTAAATGAATTTTTTTTTATTGTTTTTCTAATTCTATACAGTATTCCCTTTGTGATTTTGATGGGAGTGAACCCTGAAACTGTGTCCCCTTTAATCTGTAAAGGAAGAGAGATTCGGGGTCTCAGGCATTCCCCTGGGAAAAACATACCTTTCCCAGACAATGCTCTCCCCAAGTTAAGTGGTTTCATTCAGTTGAAAATCTTGGCCTCATATTGAGTGGCTGGAAACTCCAAGATAAGTAATCTCTTTTCCACTGGAAATCAGCCCCAAGCATTGACAACATTGAAGGAATCTCATTCAATTTTGAATTAAAGCCCAAGCCTCAGACTGCTAATAAAAGACAACTCTGAAGTCCAAATCTTTGCAGAACTCTGAAACAGGATTATACTTTGCCAAGGAAGCTCTCTTCTTGGCAAAGCTGCCTGCCGGGCCTTTGCCCACTGTGAAAATATTCTTTTCTCAGTGTTAACCTTTGTTATTTTCCCTGACAGGACCTTACCACTAAGAAGTCTGTCTTCCTAGTAAAGCTGGCTTTTCAGTGCCAATAAAGTTCCCTTTTCTTGCCACACAGTTTTCAAGTTTTTGAATTCTTTCACATTGGACCAGAGGGGATTCCCCCCACCCCAATTCTTACAACTCTTCACTACCACTAGTCTCATCATTTGCACTTCATCAGTTTGCTTGATATGGCACTAAACCTCTAAGTTAATTTTGTAATATCATCATTTTTGTTATATTGGCATGTTCAAGCCATGAGCTTTGAATATTCTTCCCCTTATTTAAGTCATTTATCATTTCATTAAGGAGCATTTAGTAATTGTATCTATTTGTTTCTTGAGTGTACCTTGATAAATTGATAACCATATAGTCTATATTTTGAATGCTATTTCCTTTTCTGTTATTTATGCCTGAATTTAGTTATTTTTATCTAGAAATGCTATTGCTTTTTTTTTTTTTTTTTTTTTTTTGGCTGAGGCAATTGAGGTTAAGTGACTTGCCCAGGGTCACACAGCTAGGAAGTATTAAATGTCTGAGGCTAGATTGGAACTCAGGTCCTCCTGACTTCAGGGCTGGTGCTCTATCCACTGTGCCACTTAGCTGCCCCAATGTTATTGCTTTTTGTAGGTTTATTTTTTTAATCTATTTTTTGGCAGCTGTTTCAATTAGCTGGAATTTTGTTGTTTTGCCTCTTCTAGGATTTTCTAAGTAAACAATTACATCATCCACAAATAAAGACGTTTGTCTATTCTTTGCCAATATTTATGCCTTTAGTTTCTTTTTCATCTTTAGTTGCTATTGCTAGAATTTCTAGAATGACCTGAGAGAGAGAATATCATGTTATATATTTAATATCAGAATTTTTATGTAGCAGGGCCTCTGCCATCTAACCTCAATTCAGTCCTTACTGATTGTAGCCAAAGATTGGAGAAAAAAAGAACAGAGTGGAGAAGGATGACAAGGGATCTTGAGATAAAGAGAATTGTCACAAAACTAACTCAAGGAGCCTTTTCTTAAATTTCCTCAATAAAATAAAAGGTGATAGAGAGGATGTGATAAGAGGGAGGCATGGGAAGCGTGAAGGAAAAAGAAAGAGTTTGGAATAGTTTCTGTGGAGAGTGAGACAAGAAATTACTTAGAAATTAAGGGAGTAATTGGCCAAAAAGAAGGCCCACATGTGATTAATTGATATAAATTCTTAGTGTAGCAAATCACCTCAATTGTGTAACTTCCTTCAGCTTGGCAAATATGTGAGTAGGAATAGCTGTAGCAAATGATGGAATAATCCAGGGTTGGGGTTTGACAAGAAATGAGTGGCAAAGGGCTCATCAATTCAAAAAAAGAGTACTCTGTGGCTTTGAATTAACTATAAGGTCTCAATTGGAAAAAGAGAAAAGCAAAGTCAGGGAAGGGATAATGGCCTGAGAAAACACTAACACCTAAAGGGATTAAAATATACTATAAAGGCCAAGAATATCTTTATAAGGGTTGAAACACAGGGAGAGAAAGAATGCTTTAAGATTATGGGCAGATAGAGAAATGTTAAGATTTTTATCATTGTAATATGAGTAATGGTAAAATCCAGTATATGTCTGACATGGAGTAAAAAAGTAGGTCATGGAATTTGAAAAGAACTAAATTTGGGATGTTTAAGGGAGCATCAACATAAATTTTGAGTCCCCTAATATAAAAGCAGGAGTTAGAAGGGAGAAAACAGTGAGCCAAGAACTGAACATAAGACAAGAGAGGAGGGTAGTATAAAACAACTACCGGAATGAATGATTTTAATTTTTTAAAGGCAATTGGAGGTGACTTGCCACAGCTATTAAGTGTTAAGGGTCTGAGGCCAGATTTGAATTCAGGTTCTCCTGACTTCAAGGCAAGTATTTTATTCACTGTGCCATCTAGCTGTCCCAAAAGATTTTAATAAAGTAAACAATAAAGCAAATGAGATTGATGAGTGATGAGAACAAAGAGAGCATTTAAAATTGGCAATGAAATAGGTGAAATATTTTAATTCCCCTTCTAGAACTATTGTGAAAGGAGTGTGAGAGATGGTATGGCCAGCGCCGGAGAGAAGGACCAGGAATGCATTGCTATTTGGGTGAAAGCAGATATTGTCCAGTGTAAGTATAATAGAGGAGTTTGAAAAGAAGAGGCCCTGGAGAGACTTACATGTGCTGATGCTAAGTGAAACGAGCAGAACCAGGACAACATTATACACAGCAACAGCAAAATTATACAATGATCAATTCTGATGGACATGGCTCTCATCAACAATGAGATGATTCAGGCCAGTTCCAATGGCCTTGTGATGAAAAAAGCCATCTGCACCCAGAGAGAAGACAGTGGGAACTGAATGTGGACCACAACACAGCATTTTCATTCTTTTGTTATTGTTTGCTTGCATTTAATTTTCTTTCTCATTTTTTTCCTTTTTGATCTATTTTTCTTGTGCAGCACGATATTTGTAGAAATATGTATAAAAGAATTGCACATATTTAACATATATTGGATCACTCGCCATCTAGGGGAGGGAGTAGGGGGAAGGGAGAAAAAAAATTAGAACATAAGGTTTTGTAAGGGTGAATATTGAAAATTATCCATGTATATATTTTGAAAATAAAAAGGTTTAATTTTTAAAAAGAGAGAGAGAGAGAAGAAGAGGCCCACAAGGAAGAGGAAATTGTTCATTATAGAAAAAGAATTCCCAAATGCAAAGTAGAAGGGATGAGTAAAATTAGGATGGTATATGAGGAGGATAGGTTTGGGGAAAAGAGTATCAAAGTGAGGGTAATGTAATTCCAAGACACCAGTGATTAAGTAATATAGGAATGAAGAGAGAAGCAGAGTTTGCTATTTGTAAGAGTAGCAATGGAAGTCAGATGAATTGGGATTTTCATAGTTTCAAAAGCTATACCTCAAGACTTTTGTAAATCTTTGCACTTGCTACCTGTTCCCTGAGGTTAGGAGCTTAAAACTTTAAAAAAAAGTTAAAAAAAAAAAAACTAAAAAAAAAGTTTTTTATTTGTGTATTTTGAAATCTCAACAAACATGAATGTTCTCATGTACAAGGAATAGACAAAAATATTAATGTATAATATATAAATATATAATACATATAAGTAATGTATATAAAGCCTTGACTCTTTATTATATTAATATACAAATATATTTATTATATACAGTTTAATTGTTAAAGCTTCTTATGGTTTGGACTCACATGAAGTCATTGGCGGGGGGGAGGGGGAGTCACAAAATTATGATTCTTATCAGTAAGTGTTTGATTTGAATACCTACTTTATAATACCTATATACCGGGAATTGAGTAAAAATTTCTCAAGCAAAAAGGGATCACCAGTTTAAAAAAGTTGAAGAAGCCCTGATATATATTAAATTCAACATAGCAGTATTGATACTGCCTTGAGAGGGTTGTCTTTGTTCCTTTCTGAACTTTCTTCTGCTTCCTTTCATTGATGTTCTTTTCTTTTTTTTCTACCCCATTACTCCCCATAATGTTCCCCTTCCTCAAAAAAAAAAAAAAATCCTTCCTTGTAAAAGAAGAGTTTACTAAAACAAATTCACATATTCTTCATGTCTGAAAATGTGTCTCATTCTGTACCTATCATCCATTATCTCTTTGCCAGGAGATAGGAAATATGATTCTGTCTTTTGGAGCATTGTATTGATACATATTAAGTCTTTCACACTAGCTTTCCTTTAAATGTTGTAACTTTTGTGTACAGTGTTTTACTGGTTCTTCTCACTCCATTCTTCATCAGTTTACATAAGCTCTCCAAGGTGTCTCAAAATCTATCCTTTTATCCTTTTTAATGGCATAATAATATTTAATTACATTTATATGGCATAAGTTGTTTAGTCATTCTCCAATTGATAGGGGTACACTTTTTATTTCTAGTTATTTGTGACTACAAAAAGTGCTTTTATAAATATTTTTATATATGTGGGTTCTTTCCCTCTTCCTTTGATCTCTCTGAAATTACATTCCTTTAATAGACTATTAGTGGAGCTTTTAATAGAAAAGGACCGTTAATAAAAATGGAAGCCTTTCAAGTATTCCTAATGAAAAGACCAGAAGTGAGTAGAAATTTTAAAATACAAACACAAGAGCTGTGGGAGGAAAAAAACCAGAGAAATAAATACATTTGTGCAAATGGAAGAAACTATATGATGAAGGGCTTATATTTTAACGCAATAGAGAAGAATCAAGTATCTATATAGAACTTTAATGTCTTCAAGGGCATAGGGAGAGCTAAATAGGAAAAGCAGATATTTGTGATCATAAAAGATGAAAAAAGAGAGGGAAAGAATATATTAGAAAAGAGAGTAAGAAGGTAGGGAACTTTGTATTTATTTTAATCACATTTTTGAGAAGAGTGTATAAATATGAAGGAAGAAGGGGAATTGGTACCATATGAATCTTACTTTTATCCAAATTGGTTAGAGTATTGAAAACACAAACATACCAAGTTTTTGGTATAGAGATACATTTAACTTAACGATGGAACCAGATGGGGACAAGAAGAGGAGCAGTGGGGTTGATTAAAAGGGAGGATTATTTTGGGGAGGGAATATAATAAGTAAAACAAATTTCAACTTCAGCAGATAGTGATAGGAAAATAGAGGAATAAAGGGTAAAAATCAGTGATCAAAGTGTAGAAAAGAAAAAATGAATGTATAATCTTTGCCTTTCACTGCTATCCAGGAAGTTATGTATTTCCCTTCCATTCTAACTCCCATGGATTGGGAGACAAACGCACACACACACACATAAAATAGTTTAAAAGGTTAGGATAAAGGAGAAAGAGATAAATGACATTCATAACCATGAACATGAATGGGATAAACTCACTTGTAAAACATAAGAGAATAACAAAATTGCTTAGAAAACTAAACCTAACAATGAGTTGCTTAAAAATATAAGTAGTATGCTCTGATTCACTATCCCAAAATTAGGTCAACTATATCTGCCCTTCAGGGTTTGGGGGATACCACTGTGAGGTTGGGGCATCCCTTTTCTAATGCCATCTACTTAAGCCCAGATTTGAATATATTCCCCATCATTATTATATAACAGTAACTTACTAGCATTCCTGTTCCATTTAATTAAAATCAGCTAGCTTTTGCAAAGTGATATTTTATTTGAAAATACAGCAACAAAGTATAAACACTCCCTCCCCCAACACTATGGGGACATACTCTCCCTTTAACCATTTTGTTCTCTGGGGAGAGTAATCTCAGGCATAACACAGTCTCTAAATAACCTTGATTTATCAAGTTCATGAACATATGGAACATGACTGTCCTATGAAGCTTATCTGAGGTACTGGGTGGACCCGTATTCCTTTTAATATTGATGCTAGGCTGGGCTACAAAACTTGATATAGACTCAATACTCAGATGTCTAACCTTTCAAAATTCACCAAGCCTATATTAATAGGATTATGTAATCCTATGTAATTATGTATTGGCCTTAAGAGAAGAAGGCCCGGATTCTCCCTTTATAACATTTTCTTTCACTGATGAAACTCAAGAGCAGAAAGTCTGACCAACAAGGAGGCTGAGGGCTATTGAAGCTCCAGCTTCACAATTGTAGCCAGTCAAAGAGGCTGAAATTTACCACATGATTAGCAGATTGTAACCATTTACAGAATGTCTATGAATGTTCCAAAATGTCTTTAAGGCACTTTTATTACAAATCATTATGCTCTCTCAGAAGCAGGCTTCCCAGGCTCTTTCATGTGAAATGTTATATGAGTGGCACTCTGAAAATACAATTCCTAATTACACAAGAAACACACTTGAAGCATAAATTCTCACAAAGAGTTGAAATAAGGGACAAGAGAAGTATTGTGTTTCCAGTAAAAAAAAAAAAAAAAAAAAAAAAAAAAAAGGAGGGATAATAATCATGTTTGTTGTGGGGTTTTTTAGGCTAAACATGTGCAGTTCTTTTAAACATATTTCCATATTTATCATGCTCTGCAAGAAAAATCAGATCAAAATGGGAAAAAAAAACATGAGAAAGGAGAAAAAAATAATAACAAAAAAGGGAAAATACTAGCTTTGATCCACATTCAGTCTCCACAATTATCCCTCTGGATATGAATGACACTTTCCATCACAACTCTATTGAAATTGCCTTGAATCACCTCATTATTGAAAAGAGCCAAGTCCATCCCAGTTGATCATCATATAATCTTCTTGTTTCTGTGTTCAATGTTCTCCTGGTTCTGCTCACAGCATCAATTCATGTAAGTTTTTCCAGGCTTTTCTGAAGTTAGCCTTCTAATCATTTCTTAAACAATAGTAATATTCCATTACACTCACATACCATAACTTATTCAGCCATTCCCCATTTCCAGTTTCTTGCTACTACAAAAAGAGCTGCTACAAACATTTTTGCACATGTGGGTCCTTTTCCATTTTTTATGATATTTTTGGGATATAGGCTCAATAGTAACACTGCTGGATCAAAGGGTATGCACAGTTTTATAACCCTTTGGGCATAATTCCAAATTGCTCTACAGAATCTTTGGATCAATTCACAATTCCATCAACAATACAATTAATGTCCCAGTTTTTCCACATCCCCTCCAACATTTATCATTGTCTTTTTTTTTTTTTTGCCAATCTGAGATGTGTGAAGTGGTACCTCAGAATTGTTCTAATTTGCATTTCTCTAATCAGTAGTGAGATTATCATGATTTAATACAAGGTGGCAGTCAAAATAGATATATGCCTAAAAGAGAAAAATAGGGAACTACATACTGCTCAAGTACACAAACATGATACTGATACCAATACTTAATATTTATGCACCAAGTAGCATATGTCTAAACATTTAATGGAAAAGTTGATCAAATAACAAGGAGAAATAAAAAGCAAATCTAAAATAGTTGGCAATTCAATTTACTCTTTTCAGAACTAGGCAAATCTAACAATAAGATAAATAAGAAAAAAATATCCCCATGTTTAACTTATATAGGACTGCTTGCTGTCTGGAGGGTGGAGGAGAAAAAGGAGTAAAAATGTGGAACACAAGGGTAGATGTTGAAAACTACCTTTGCATGTATTTGGAAAAATAAAATACTATTGAAAATAAAAAGAAGTGTCTCCTTTTGGAATTTTCGTGACAAAAATGATGGAGTAATTTGCCATTTCCTTCCCCAGCTCATTTTACAGTGAGGAAACTGAAGCAAACAGGGTTAAATGACTTGCCCAGAGACACAGCTAATCAGTATCTAAGGCTGGAATTGAACTCATGAACATGTCTTCCTGCTTTCTAGCTTAGTGCTCTATCCACTGAGGCATCAACTGCCCTAAGAGAAAAGGCAAAGACCAATATAAATTTTTAGGAAAGATAGAAAAAATATCTCCCCAAGTGACTGATTTTAAAGGAGTATATATATAGCTCAGCTATGCATGGCAATGATGAAAAAAGGATATAAAAATCTCACAAGTCCAGAAAGCCAAAAATGGTAAATATATGTCTTACCACATACAATATAGGGACAATTATAATTCAGTAAGGATTTCAGAAGAAAGGATTCAAACTTAATTTGAAACTAAAAAGTCAGTAGGTGAAATAACAAATCATAATTTTCATTTCATCACAGAAAATAACAATGAGGCAACCTGTCAAAATGTTTGCAGTATAGCTAAAACAGTCTTTGGGAAGAAATTTATATGTTCTGTCAATAAAGAAAGAAAGACTAGATCAGTGAAAGGAAATTATTTTTTTAAAAAGCTATTTTGACAAATTACATGCCAAAAATCTTTAGTCATTTCAATCAAATAGGCAAATATGTATCACACTGTAAAATCATCTGTATTAAAAAAAAAAAAAAAAACAAGAAACAGAAATTTTAGCTAACCTAATCCCAGAAGTAGAAATTCAACAAGCCATAAAGGAACTCCCAAAGATGGAAAAACCCATTGAAATGGATTTATAAGATATTTAATCAAATATTCAAAGAATAATTAATTCTTATTTTAAATAGTTTCCAAGAAGCAATAAGCTAAGAAAATATTTTTACAGTCAAAGGTTCTGATAAAGGTCTCATTTCCAAAATATATAATTGACTCTAATTTATAAGAAATCTAGCCATTCTCCAATTGACAAATAGTCAAAGGATATGAACAGACAATTCTCAGACGAAGAAATTGAAACTATTTCTAGCCATATGAAAAGATGCACCAAGTCATTATTAATCAGAGAAATGCAAATTAAGACAACTCTGAGATACCACTACACACCTGTCAGAGTGGCTAGAATGACAGGGAAAGATAATGTGGAATGTTGGAGGGGATGTGGGAAAACAGGGACACTAATACATTGTTGGTGGAATTGTGAATACATCCAACCATTCTGGAGAGCAATTTGGAACTATGTTTAAAAAGTTATCGAACTGTGCATACCCTTTGATCCAGGAGTGTTACTATTGGGCTAATATCCCAAAGAGATCATAAAGAAGGGAAAGGGACCTGTATGTGCATGAATGTTTGTGGCAGCCCTCTTTGTAGTAGCCAGAAAGTGGAAACTGAGTGGATGCCCATCAATTGGAGAATGGCTGAATAAATTGTGGTATATGAATATTATGGAATATTATTGTTCAGTAAGAAAAGACCAACAGGATGATTTCAGAAAGGCCTGGAGAGACTTACATGAACTGATGCTGAGTGAAATGAGCAGGGCCAGGAGATCATTATATACTTCAACAACAATACTATATGATGACCAATTCTGATGGACCTGGCCATCCTCAGCAATGACATGAACCAAATTCAGTTCCAATGGAGCAGTAATGAACTGAACCAGCTATGCCCAGTGAAAGAACTCTGGGAGATGACTAAGAACCATTACATTGAATTCCCAATCCCTATATTTTTACACACCTGCATTTTTGAGTTCTTTCACAGGTTAATTGTACAATATTTCAGAGTCTGATTCTTTTTGTACAGCAAAATAACGGTTTGGTCATGTATATTTATTGTGTATCTAATTTATATTTTAATATATTTAACATCTACTGGTCATCCTGCCATCTGGGGGAGGGGATGGGGAGAAGGAGGGGAAAAATTGGAATAAGAGGTTTGGCAATTGTCAATGCTGTAAAGTTATCCATACATATAACCTGTAAATAAAAGGCTATTAAAATAAAAACATAATAAAATAAAATAGTTTCCAAGAAATAAGGAGAGATCCTACCAAATTTCTTCTATAAATATGATACTGATATATAAATCTCAGAAATGTCAAATAAATAAAATTCTAGAACAATATTTTTAATGAACATCAATGCAAAAATAATGAACAAAACACTAGCCAAGAAACTACAATAACACATTGAAAATATTATGCACTATGGCCAGATTGAATGTGTATGTGTGTGTGTGTGTGTGTGTGTGTGTGTGTGTGTGTGTGTGTCTCAGGAAACTAGAATTGGTTCAATATAAGAAAAAACTACAAACATAATAGGGTATATTAATAATAACAAAATAAAACATGATTATATCATGAGTTGCAGGAAAAGTATTGATAAAATACAATGAACATGACTTTATCTTTAAAAAAAATAAGTAGAGGAATAAATGCACCTTTTCTTAATATAGCAAAACATATATATCTAAAAATTAAGGGTTAGCATTATCTATAATTGAATAATACTAAGAGCCTTTACCATTGAGCAAAGATACTAAAACAAGAAGAAACAAAAGTGATGATTTTTATATATTTTCTAGTGTTTGAAGTAATTAGTGAATTTATCAAAGTAGTAAGATATAAAATAAATCCATAAAAATCATCAGCTTTTCTGTATATTATCCCCAAAAATCTACTAGGACAAGACAAGAGGATCGGAGCCAAGATGTCAGAGTAGAGGCAGCAACCCAGTCAAATTCTCTAAAAATTCTCCTCCAAACAACTTTAAAATGATATATCAAATAGGATTCTGGAATGGCATTGCCATTGAAGGTCCAAGTGAGACATTTTTCTACTTCAAGACAATTTAGAAGATAAGGAGAAGACTGTGACACTAGGGTGGGTGCTGCCTATGCCACATATGACCGCAATGTTAGGGGAGGGTCTTAGAGGTGGCTGCTGCAACAACAGCTTCAAGAACTTCAGCTTAGAAATGTTTCATTTGCAACTATAGAGAAGCAGGGTCTTTTTCTGATATAGATAAAGATGAAGGTGAAGATCAGGAGAATAATGCCACAACTCTACTCAGATCATACCATCTGAGAAGTACAAAAAAATTACCCAAGACAATGTAAAAACTGAAAGAATCCACCAATCACTTACTGAAAGAGATCCCAAAATGAAAAATCACAGTATTATTATAGCCAATTTCCAGAAGTTCCAGGTCAAGGAGAAAATACTGCAAGCTGCTAGAAAGAAAATATAATTGAGCTATAGTCTTCATTAAACAAAATTTAGCAACTTCTATATTAAAGAAGTGGAGGGCTTGGAATATTGTAAAGGGTTGAAACTCTGAGTTGATGCACTGGGGGTGGGACAAGCAAGCACTTAGGGCTAATTACCTATTGGACAATACTCTATTAGCATATGCTTGGAAAGTGGCCTTTCCCACTATTCTGTGCTGGTTCAATCTTTTGGTGTATACAGAGAAATGTGGGAAGGATTAGGGAGTGGAGTAAGACAAGCCAGAGTTATTTTGATGATAGATGAAGAGAAGGAAGGTCGTGGAGATCCTACATCCATCCCCTTCACTTCTACCCCTAAAGACCAAGAATAAAGACCAAGGACTTTTGCTTATCTTGACTCCTGCTGATTTTCAGGCATCCAGGGTGCTAACTCAGTCTTCACAGAATATGATATCCTGGAAAACAAAGGAGACAGGATAACAACCAGGAATAACCTAACAAGCAAAAATGAGTACATTATTCAGAGGAAAATGGATATATAATCAAACAGTGGATTTTCAAGCACATCTAATGAAAAGACGAGGGCTTAATAGAAAAATTGACATTCAAACATAAGCATAAAAAAGTAAACAGGAAAGAAAAATCATAAAGGATTTAATAAAGTAAAACTTTTTGCATTTCTATATTGGGAGATGATACATGCAACTCCAAAGAGTTTTATCATTATTAGGACAGTTAAAAGAAGGGTAAGGGTGTGAATCAATTATGTTGAGATGATTTTTTTAAAATGAATGGATGAGAAAGAGTGATGCACTGAGAGAAGAATGAGAGAGAGTAAGAAAGGGAAAATTATTATACACACACAAATTCAGTTGGATATAAAAATATAACTTACCCAACAGGGAAGTAGAAGGAGAAGGGGACCAAGGAAAGGGAAAGGAGGTGATAAAAGGGAGGGTGGATTAAAAGAGGCAGGAGTCAGAAGCAAAACAAATTTCTTAAGAAAGACAGGATAAAAAAGAGAGAAGGATATATGGAAGAAAATAGGGTGAATAAAAATGTACTCTTGTTATCCTTGTTAATCAACATTGTAACTGTGAATGGGATGAATTCACCCATTAAATGGAAACAGATAACAGAATGAATTAGAAACCAGAATCCAACAATATATTGTTTTTAAGAAACATACTTGAATCACATACAGAATTTAAAAAAAAAAAATAGAGGCTGGAGCAGAATCTATTATGCTTCAGCTCAGGTTTTTAAAAAGGGCACAAGTAGCAATCATGATCTCAGAAAAAGCAAAAGAAAAAAAATTTAAGTGATAATCAAGGAAACTACATTTTCCTAAAAGATACCATTGATAGTGAAGTAACATTATTATTAAACATATATCCACCAAATGACAGAAGATCCATATTCTTAAATGAAAAGTTAAATGACTTAAAGGAGAAAAAAGAAAGTAAAAATATATTAGTGGGGGAATCTCAACTTACCCATCTCAGAACTAGATAAGTCTAACCACAAAATAAATAAAGAAGATTAGGAAATGAATAGAAAAAGTTAGATATGATAAGCCTCTGAAGAATATTGAATAGAAATAGAAAGAAACATATCTTTTTTTCTCATCTGTGCATAACTCCTTCACAAAAATTGACCATGCCTTATTTCTAAAATATATAGAGAATTGACTCAAATTTATAAAAATTCAAGTCATTCTTCAATTGATAATTGGTCAAAAGATATGAATAGACAATTTTCAGATGAAGAAATTGAAACCATTTCCAGTCATATGAAAAGATGATTTAAATCACCATTGACCAGAGAAATGCAAATGAAGACAACTCTGAGATAACACTACAAACCTCTCTGATTGCCTAAGTTGATAGGAAAAGATAATGACAAATGTTGGAGGGAATGTGGGAAAACTTGGACATTAATACATAATTGGTGGAATTGTGAATGGATCCAATCATTCTGGAGAGCCATTTGGAATTATGCCCAAAGAGTTATCAAACTGTGCATAACCTTTGACTCAGGAATGTTTCTACTGGGCTTATATTCCAAAGAGATCTTAAAAGAAGGAAAGGGCCCACATGTGCAAAAATGTTTGTGGAAGACCTTTTTGTAGTGGCAAGAAAATGGAAACTGAGTGGATGTGTATCAGTTGGAGAATGGCTAAATAAATTATGGTATATGAATGTTATGGAATATTATTGTTCTGTAAGAAACTATCAACAGGATGATTTCAGAGAGGCCTGGAGAGACTTACATAAACTGATGCTAAGTGAAATGAGCAGAACCAGGAGATCATTGTACACAGCAGAAACAAGATTATATGATGATCAATTCTGATAGGTGTGGTTCTTTTCAACAATGAGATAATTCAGACCAGTTCCAATGATTTTGTGATGAAGAGAGCTATCAACACCCAGAGAAAGGACTGTGGGAACTGAATGTGATTCACAGAATAATATTTTCTTTTTTTATTAAAGTTTTTTATTTACAAAACATATGCATGGATAATTTTTCAACATTGACCCTTGCAAACTTTTTCTTCCAAATTTCCTCCTCCTATCATTATATACCTCAACAACGATACTGTTTGAGGATGTATTCTGATGGAAGTGGATTTCTTCAATAAAGAGAGCCTTAATTGATCAAAGGTGGACAGAAGCAGCTACACCCAGAGAAAGAACACTGGGAAATGAATATAAACTGCTTGCATTTTTGTTTTTCTTCCCGGGTTATTTATACCTTCTGAATTCAATTCTCCCTGTGCAACAAGAAAACTGTTTGGTTCTGCACACATATATTGTATCTAGGATATACTGCAACCCATTCAACATGTAAAGGACTGCTTGTCATCTGGGGGAAGGGGTGGAGGGAGGGAGGGGAAAAATCGGAACAGAAGTGAATGCAAGGGATAATGCTGTAAAAAGTTACCCTGGCATGTATTCTATCAATAAAAAGTTATCCAAAATAAATAAATAAATAAATAAATAAATAAAGTGAAGGAAAACAAAACAAAACAAAACAAAACAAAATTTCCTCCTCCTTCCCCCCAACTCCTCCCCTAGCTGGCAGGTTATCCAATACATGTTAAATATGTTAAAATATATCTTAAATACAATATATGTATACATATTTATATAATTAACTTGCTGCACAAGAAAAATCAGATCAAGAAGAAAGAAAAAAAACTGAGAAAAAACCAAAATGCAAGGAAACAATAGAGAGAGTGAAAATGCTATGTTGAGGTCCATACTCAGTTCCCACGGTCCTGTCTCTGGGTGTAGATGGCTCTCTTCATCACTGAACAAATTGGAACTGGTTTGAATCATCTCGTTGTTGAAGAGAATCATATCCATCAGAATTGATCATCTTATAGTCTTCTTATTGTTGTATATAATGATCTCCTGATTCAGCTTATTTCACTCAGCATCAGTTCATGTAAGTCTTTCCAGGCCTCTCTGAAATTATCCTGCTGGTTGTTTCTTACAGAATAATAATATTCCATAACATTCATATACCATAGTTTATTAAGCCATTCTCCAATTGATGAGAATCTAATAAGTTTCCAATTTCTTGCCACTACAAAGAGGGTTGCCACAAACATTTTTGCACATGTGGGTCCCTTTTCCTCCTTTAAGATCTCTTTGCGGGGTAGAGGGGGAGCTAGGTGATGCAGTGGCTAGAGCACCATCCCTGAAATCAGGAGAACCTGAATTCAAATCTAGTCTCAGACACTTAACATTTCCTAGCTGTGTGACCCTGGGCAAGTCACTTAACCCCAATTGCCTCAAAACACACACACACACACACACACACACACACACACACACACACACACACACAGAGATCTCTTTGAGATATCATCTCAATAGAAATACTGCACAGCATAATATTTTCACTCTTTTTGTTATTGTTTGCTTGCATTTTATTTTCTCTCTTTTTTTCCTGTTTGATTTGATTTTTCCTGTGCAGTAAGATGATTATATAAATATGTATGCATATATTGGATTTAACATATTTCTATCATGTTTAACATATATTGGATTAATTGCCATCTAAGGTAAGTGGAATCAGGGAAGGGGAGGGAAAATTGGAATACAAGGTTTTTGCAAACGTTAATGTTGAAAAATTATCCATGCATGTGTTTTGAAAATAAAAAACTTTAATAAAATATAAAAACAAAAATTGATCATGAATTAAGGCATAAAATCTCACAAACAAGTACAGAAAAGCAGAAATGTTAAATGTTTTTGGGATTATCATGCAATTAAAATTGCATTCAATAAAAATAGATTAAAATTGAAAGCTAAGTAATCTAGTCCTGAAGAATGAGTAGGTCAAAGAACAAATCATACAAACAATAAATAATTTCATTAAAGAAAATGACAACAATAAAATAACATACCAAAATTTGTGAGAAGCAGGCAAAACAATACTTGGGGGGAATATTTATACCTCTAAATGTTTACATCAATTTAAAAAGAGAGAGAGAGAAAGAGCAGATCAATGAATTGGACATATAATTTTTATAAAACTAGAAAAGGGACAGATTAAATATCCTTAAGTAAACACCAAAGTACAAATTCTCAAAAGTCAAAGGACAAATTAATAAAATTGAAGATAAAGAAAAGTGAATTAATAAAATTAGGAGCTACTTTTATGGGAAAAAAACAAAATAGATAAATCATTGATTAATTTGAGTTAAAAAATTAAAAAATAAATTACTGATATCAAAAATGAAAAAGGTAAATGCATAATCAATCAAGATTAAATGAAAGCAATTATTAGAAGCAATTTTTCCCAACTTTATACCAATAAAACTGATGACAGAAATAAAATGGATAAATATTCCAGGCCTCTCTGAAATCATCCTGCTGGTTGTTTCTTACAGAACAATAATATACCATAACATTCATATACCATAGTTTATTAAGTCATTCTCCAATTGATGGGAATCTAATCAGTTTCAAGTTTCTTGCCACTACAAAGAGGGTTGCCACAAACATTTTTGTACATGTGGGTCTCTTTTCCTCCTTTAAGATCTCTTTGGGGGGGAGGTAAATTGCCCCAGATTAACCAAAAAAGAAGCAGATAGTGCTCTTAGAAGTAACTCCAGGACCAGATAGATTTACAAATGAATTCTACCAAATATTTAAAGACTAATTCATCACAATGCTATATCAGTTACTTGAAAAAATAACTAATGGAGCTCTACCTAATTCCTTTTATGACACAAATATGCTTCTGATGTCTAAACCAGAGAGCAAAAACAGAGGGGGAAAAAAAAACTATAGACTAATTTAATGACTATTTATACAAAAAAAATTTAAATAAATACTAGCAAGGAGGTTACAAAAATGTATCATAAAGATTATACAACATGACCAGAATATATACCAGGAATTTAAGTCTGCTTCAATATTAGGAAAACTATCATCATAATTAATCATATCAATAACAAAACCAACAAAAATGATGATTTTCTCAATAGATGCAGGAAAAGCTTTTGACACAATATAGTACTCATTCCTATTAAAAATGCTAGAAAACATAGGAATAAGTGGAGGTTTTCTCAAAATGATAGTGGGGCAGCTAGGTGGTACAATGGATAGAGCACCAGTCCTGAAGTCAAATATTGTCTATAATAGGGATAAATTCAAAGCTTTCCCAATAAGATCAAGAATGAAGCAAGGATTTTCATTTTCACCACAATTTTCAACATTAAATTAGAGATGTTAACTATACAGACCCAGAAGAACCTTGTATACAGTAACAGCAATATTGTGCAATGATCAATTATGAATGACTTAGCTATTCTCAGCAATACAAGATAATTCCAAAAAACTCCTGAAAATAGGTAATAAGGAAACAAAAATATGACTCTTTACAGACAATATGATGATATATTTAGAGAATTCATTAAAAAGTAGTAGAAATAATTAGCAAGCTTAACAAAATTGCAGGATATAAAATAAGCCCACAAAAATCATCAAAATTTCTATGTATTATCCAACATATAAAGGACTGCTTGCCATCTAGGGGAGGGGGTGGAGGGAGGGAGGGGAAAAAAAAATCGGAACAGAAATGAGTGTCAATATAATGTAATTATTAAATAAAAAATTTAAAAAAAAAATTTCTATGCATTGCCAACAAAGGAAGAAAATAGGAAGAGAAATTTCTTTTAAAATATCTGCATATTGGGGTAGTTAGATGGCACAGTATATAGACCACCAGCCCTGGAGTCAAGAGGACCAGAGTTCAAATACAACCTCAGTATATTCTACTTCTGTAACTCTGGGCAAATCAACTCTGATTAATTCAAATAAAATATTCAACTCTGGATAATTCAAATAAAATATAAAATAAAGTAACTGCAGACAATATAAAATATTTGGGAGTCTACTTGTTAAGACAAATCCAGGAACATAATTACAAAACACTTTTTACACAAATTAAAACAGGTCTAAACAACTGGAGAAATATTGTGGACAGGCCTAACTAATATAATAAAAATGACAATTTACTTACATTAATTTGCTTATAAATTAAGACAACTCTGAGATACTACTACACACCTGTCAGAGTGGCTAAGATGACAGGAAAAAATAATGATGAATGTTGGAGGGGATGTGGGAAAACTGGGACACTGGTGCATTGTTGGTGGAGTTGTGAATGAATCCAGCCATTCTGGAGAGCAATCTGGAATTATACCCAAAAAGTTATCAAACTGTGCATACCTTTTGATCCAGCAGTGTCACTTCTGGGCTTATATCCCAAAGAAATACTAAAAAAGGGAAAGGGACCTGTATGTGTCAAAATGTTTGTGGCAGCCCTGTTTGTAGTGGCTAGAAGCTGGAAAATGAATGGATGCCCATCAATTGGAGAATGGCTGGGTAAATTGTGGTATATGAATGTTATGGAATATTATTGTTCTGTAAGAAATGACCAGTAGGATGAATACAGAGAGGACTGGCGAGACTTACATGAACTGATGCTGAGTGAAATGAGCAGAACCAGGAGATCATTATATACCTCAACAACGATACTGTTTGAGGATGTATTCTGATGGAAATGGACCTCTTTGATAAAGAGAGCCTTAATTGATCAAAGATGGACAGAAGCTACACCCAGAGAAAGAATACTGGAAATGAATATAAACTGCTTGCATTTATGTTTTTCTTCCCGGGTTATTTATACCTTCTGAATTCAATTCTCCCTGTGCAACAAGAAAACTGTTTAGTTCTGCACACATATATTGTATCTAAGATATACTGCAACCCATTCAACATGTAAAGGACTCTTGCCATCTGGGGGAAGGGGTGGAGGGAAGGAGGGGAAAAATCGGAACAGAAGTGAATGCAAGGGATAATGCTGTAAAAAATTACCCTGGCATGCGTTCTATCAATAAAAAATTATTTAAAAAATTAAAAAAATAAAAAATAAATAAAATAAAATAAAATAAAAAGTTATTATAAAATAAAATTAAATTAAAGAAAAAAAAAAGAAAAAATTAATTTGCTTATTCAATGCTATACAAATTAAACTACCAAAGAATTCTGAAAAACAATCAAAATTAATTTGAAAGAATAAAAAGGTCACGATTATTAAGGGAATCAATGGGAAAAATGTGAATGAAGTGCTTTTGTATTTTTCTTAAATTTGATCAGAAAAAACACCATTTCCAAAGTACTAAGTAGGGCATAAAAAGAAGATTGTATCTGAAACTATGGATCTCTATTCTGTAAAGCTTGTCTCTTTAAAAGCATGTCATAAGGGGGCAGCCAGATGGTGCAGTGGATAGAGTACTATCCCTGAGTTCAAATCCAGTCTCAAACACTTAATACTTACTAGCTGTGTGATGCTGGGCAAGTCACATAACCCTAATTACCTCAGCAAAACAAATAAATAAATAAACAAAGAAAAAATAAGCATGTCATAAATTCATAACATTACTTTTATCCTAGTTTTTTTTTTTCTGTTTCCTTCTAAATTTCTTTGTGACTCTTTCTGTGGATTAAAAAAAGTTTCAATGGCCTTTTTTTCTCTATCATTATTACTAATTCCCATCACCTTTCCAGTCATGCCTTCCCTTCTCCCAGTTAAATATATTAAATAATCTTCACTCTCCAAGGCTAGACCAGATCTATCTCCCTATCAGGATTCTAGGCCCACTTAGGAGGAGTCAAAAATAACTTCTCTACCTTGTCCACTTGAGCCACCATTATGGGTGTGTTCATCTCACTGATAGCTGCCAAAACTAGTAAACCAGTTTTACTTTACCAACAAATATAAATTAGATTTTACAAAGGGATATTTATTTTAAATATGTAGAAAAAGTACAAATATTTACTCCCTATCATCTCCATCTTTAGTGAGACTGAACTCAGACTTAACTCAGTTTCTTTGTAACATTAGTCCTATCAAGTTCATGTCCAAATTTAGCATCAATCCTGTATGAGTTTTTGATCAGCTACCATTTTGACTACAAAATATAGCATGGAATCAATTCCCAGACGCATGAACTCCAGGATGACTTACTCTCTTGAATTCAAAACTCAAAAGATTATAGCTTCGAACTTCTTACATCTAATACCAAAGAATAAATACTAAGGCCCATATTAATGGGGCTACATATTGGCTTCAGAAGAAGAAGATCCAAGGCCTCTTTGCTTATAGCATTGTCTTTCATCAGATGTCATTCATTGGCAAAAGAATTAAAACAAAGGAAGAGATCCACCAGAGAGAGGCCAAGAAGCTATGTTTGGTTATTGCCCTTTGAAAGCATTCCCAGTTCTTGTTCTGAACCTGCAGTCAATCAAAGAGATTGCTATTCACCACCTGGTTAACAGATATGAACTAATTACATAATATCTGCACGTGCTCCAAAATCTTCAAGGCACTTCCAATACACAACATCATGACTCTCCCCAAAACTCTCTTCCTCTTCCACATGGGGAATTACATCATCAGTATTCTGTGCACTCTTGTAAAGACTTCTGTCATTGGTCAATCCTCTATCACATTAAGAAAGCACATTGTAATAAATAAACATAATCAAGCAAAACATCTACACAGTGGCCATGTCCAAAAATATATACTTCTTTCTCTGCCTTGAGTCTATCATCTCTCAAAGAGATAATTCTCACACTTTTTTAAAAAATGTAAGATGTCAACCACATATGAAAAAATGTTCTATTACTAAAAATAAAAGAAATATGAATTAAAACAACTCTGAGGCTTTACCTTTTACTTATCTCATGGTCAAAGATGACAAAAAGGAATATGGCAAATGAAGGACTGAAGAAAGATAGGCCCAAAGAGATACTAAAGAAGGGAAAGGGACCTGTATGTTCCAAAATGTTTGTGGCAGCCCTGTTTGTAGTGGCTAGAAACTGGAAAATGAATGGATGCCCATCAATTAGAGAATAGCTGAATAAATTGTGGTATATGAACATTCTGGAATATTATTGTTCTGTAAGAAATGACCAGCAGGATGAATACAGAGAGGCTTGGAGAGACTTACATGAACTGATGCTAAGTGAAATGAGCAGAACTAGGAGATCATTATATACCTATATATGATACTGTATGAGGATGTGTTCTGATGAAAGTGGATTTCTTTGACAAAGAGACCTAACTCAGTTTCAATTGATCAATGATGGACAGAAGCAGCAATACCCAAAGAAAGAACACTGGGCAATGAATGTAAACTGTTTGCATTTTTGTTTTTCTTCCTGAGTTATTTCTACCTTCTGAATCCAATTCTTTCTGTGCAACAAGAAAACTGTTCGGTTCTGCACACATATATTGTATCTAGGATAATGTAACCTATTTAACACGTATAGGACTGCTTGCCATCTGGGGAGGGGGTGGAGGGAGGGAAGGGAAAAGTCGGAACAGAAGTGAGTACAAGGGATAATGCTGTAAAAAAATCATCCATGTATATATTCTGTCAATAAAAAGTTATTATAATAAAAAAAAAAGATAGGCACACTAATGCACTAATCATGGTCTTTGAAATGATCTGACCATTCTGAAGAGAAAGGTGGAACTAGAACAAAAAAAATCACTAAACTGTGCATAATTTTTAACCCATTACTAAGCTTATATCCAAAGATGGAGGGGAAAGAATCTGTATTTACCAATAAAAAATTTTATAACAGCATGTTTTGTTAAAATAACAAATTGAAAACAAAGTGGGTGGCCACAAAACTGGATAATAACTGAATGTTATTACATATGAATGGACTGGAATATTAATTAGCTACAAAAATTATCAAAAAATTAATTCAGTTGTAATATTTTATATTCTCTGAGAACTTTCAAAACATCTCACATACAGTCATAAATTTTCACTCTGAACAAGGTTAACAACATCTCCTCCTCAGTGTTCTAGGTGTTCACTTGAGGAGTTGAAGTTATTTTTCTCTAAAACTGTTAGCTTGAATCCCTAATGTGGTGGGTTTTCCTGAATACTTGCCAATTATTAGTCCTTTAACAATTAATAATATTTTCCTATTCATTTAACAACAATTAGCTTTTAACAAAGGGATATTTACTGAGTAAATATAATAAGAACAGAGGTTACAATATTGGATGGCATTATCCTTTATACTACCACATTCACTGGGAAGAATGGACTCAAACTGAACTCAGCTACTCACTAAAAAGTTCACTTTTAAATGTGATGAAATCAATGAATGGATGAGTCTGCATTTCTGCTACTGCTGGGCTGGTTCAATTGAATTCAATGCTGAGCTAGATTCAATTGGCGACTATATCACCTTTCCATCTCCAAGCCTGCCTTTCTGCCTCCATCTGATCCAGACTCTCCTTCTCTAAATTTCCTGCCTATCTCAGCGCAAATTCAGGTCATGGATTATTGGCTCAATATTCTGACTCTTCAAAGTTCACAAAGTTGTAACTGTCTCCAGTATCTCTACTCCAAATCAAGAAAACTTAAGAGACAAAAGCAACAAGAAAGTAATGTATTTATGGGCCATTTGGTGGAAGCTCACCAAGGTCTTAATAATCTTTGTCTCCTCATTTAAACACGACCAGGCAAGAAAGAGAAAGAGATAAAAGTTTAGCATCCAATCAACAATGCCTTTTCACTATCTGATTAACAAACCAAAACCAGTTACAGAATGTTTGTAAATGCTCCAAATTGGGAAACTGAACTTTTCCCATTACGTCATCATATCTTTCAAGTAGCAGGTTCCTAGCACACTTCATCTACTCTGGGTATATGTGAATGTCATTGGCCAGATTTGACTTACAAAAAAGGACATGGGAAGACTTTTATGAAGCAAGAAGAATGAAATGAGAGGAGCTAGGAGAACTATTTATACAGTGATTACAATCTTATAAAGAAAAACAATTGAAATACTTAAGAATGATGATCCATGCAATGAATAATCAATAGATCAAAAGCCTAATTCCTACCTCCTAGTAGAGAGGGTGAAGGATTGTAAATACAAACTGAAATATGACATTTTCAGACATGGCTGGTGTGTGTATTTCTTTTGGTAGACAATAATTATTTGTTATAAAGAATTTTGGTTTTGGTTGGGAAAAAATGATTTAGGAGGAATCGAGTATTTGTATGATTATTAAAAAAAAAGAAGGAAGGATAATTGAAGAGGAATGGAAAAGAAAGTAATACTTTTTTTAAAAGAAAGAAAAGTGTCAATGAATCATTATACAAATAAAGAGCAGAAAGTTCAAAAGGGGATAGGCAAATAAACAGGACAGTGTTGGAACAACCATGTTAAATTTTAAATATACCCCCCCCAAAAAAAATTTTTTAAGCCAAACCCTATGTAGTGGAAAATTGTGGTTTCATATGCACTCCTTTTTTCTGTTCTTCATTTTATGGGGAAATGTCAATGTCTGCGGGTGTTTGTCAAGTTCATAATAATAAAAGACAAATTTTTAAAAACCTGTCACCTCTCTCAATAGGCTAACCTTTAGTCAAAGGGGAAAAAAATTAAAAAAACAAAAAACAAAAAAAAACAATCTCACAACTAGAAAATCAGTTGAGCCAGCAAGAGTTAATTCCAGGGCTAGATTCAATTGGAGACTATACCACCTTTCCATCTCCGAGCCTGCCTTTCTGCCTCCCTCTAATCCAGATTTTCCTTCCTTAGTAGGAATTAACCAGCTGTTTCTAATGATCTGTTTTGCATTTGAAAGTGGCTTGGCCCTTTAAGAACAGAAGTGGACCTCTCTCCTCTCCCCTCTCCCCTCTCCCCTCCCCCCTCTCCCCTCTCCCCTTTCCCCTCTCCCCTCTTCCCTCTTCCTTTTTCCTTCTTCCCTCTCCCTTCTCCCCTCTTCCCCCTCTTTCCCTTCTCTCAACTCTCCCCTCTCCCCTCTTTCCCCTCTCTCCTCTCCTCTCCCCTCTCCCCTCCCCATTCTCCCCTCTTCCCTCTCCTCCTCCTCCTCTCTTCCCTCTCTCCTCCCCCTCTCTTCCCCCTCTCCTCCTCCTCTCTTCCCTCTCTCCTCTCCCCTCTCTTCCCCCTCTCCTCCCCCTCTCCCCCCTCTCCTCCCCCTCTCCCCTCCCTCTTCTCCCCCTTCTCCTCCCTCTCTCCTCTCCCCCCTCTCCCTCCCTCTCCTCCCCCTTCTCCTCCCCTCTCCTCCCCCCTCTCCCTCCCTCTCCTCCCCCTTCTCCTCCCCTCTCTCCCCTCTCTCTCCTCTCTTCCCTCTCTTTCTTCTCTTCCCTCTCCTCCCTCTCTCCCTTCTCCCCCTCTTTCCCTTCTCCCCTCTCTTCCCTCTCTTCCCTCTCCCCTCTCTCTCCCCTCCCCCCTCTCTCCCTTTTCCTCTCTCCCTCCTCCCCCCTTTTCCCCCTCTTTCTCCTCTCCCCCCTCTCTCCCCTCTCTCCCCTTTCTCCTTCTCTTCTCTCTCCCCCTTTTCCCTCTCTCTTTCCCTCCTCCCCCTCTCCCCTCCCTCTTCCTGTCCTCCCTTCTCTCCCTTTTCTCCCCTCTCTTCCAGCTCTCTCCTCTCTCCCTAACCCAACCACCTCATCACCCCCATCACCCTCTTTGAAGTAACTGGAGCTGAAAAGTTCCAAGTGGTGAGATCTAAAAGTTGGCTCTTTGCTTTTCCAAAGGCCACATGTGGATCACAAGTGTGGGAGGGAAAGTCAAAGGTCACATGGCTAGCCAGAGTCACTTCTAGATTAAAATGGGTTGATCAAATAAGAAACATGGGGCCCAGAGGAGGAAAGAACCTGGAGAAGAACCAGGTCCTAGATCTAGAGAGAGAGAGAGGAACAGGTTGAAGACTCTTCCTGAATTTCAGTTTGATGGAGTAAATAGAGCTGACCAACTTAATGTTCTGTGCCCTGGTAGAAAAAAAGATTCTTACTCCATCTTTGCTGTCCCACGATTCCCATATTGTATTAGATCCTACTTTTTCTGGCATTTCTCCTCCAAACTGTATATTCAGGATAATTCAAAATCCTTTTTCCTAGGCCCTTTATTTCTTCTTCAGATTTGGTCCTAGAAGGCAGTTGTTCTTAAGTAAGGAAATGGAGATTTGAAGAAATTCAGAAGAGGCTCTAGGGGAGGAGTTAAATAGCTTGCCTGAAGTCTTCCATAAGATCAATGAAATAGATAGAAACCAAGAGGCTTTATTTCAAGTCAGGCTTTTGGTTATCTGCCTAGTGCAGAGATACTCAAAGAATGAATGTGGACTGAACCATGGGCTAGGTTTGGTAGGAGATCTAAGTGATACTGTGTTAAATATGTGAGTGGGAGAAAGATGCTGAGGAAGACAATTTTAATACAGACGCATGTCTAAATAAGTTTGTCTTTTAGAATATGAGATCTTCCTTTGAGAAGAAGTTAAGCGCTGCTTCTCTAAATGTATAGAATGGTATCTCTATTAATGATGGGGATGTATTTCAGCAAGGGAAACTGATTTCAATTTCACCTTTAACATTTGATACCTATATAAATTTGGGCAAGTAATGCCATCTTTCTGCACTTCAGTTGTCTTATCTATAAAATGAAGGTATTGGATCAGAGGACCTCAAAGGTCTTTTATAGTTCCTAATCTACAACCCCACAGACAGACTTCATTGGCAGAAACTTCACAATCAGATATAGGGTCCAGGGACAGATATAGGGTCTATCCACTTGGATAGACTTGGAATCAGCTTGAATTCCATCTTCTAGATTTATTAGCAGTATAACCCTGGGGCAAGTCACCTGATTTCTCTCAGCCTCAGTTTCCTCATCTGTAAAATGGGGGTAATAATAGCACTTATCTCATAAGGTTATTGTGAGACTAAATGAGGTAACATATGTAATGTAGTCCATTTTGACAACAGGTCCTCTCTTCCTGACTCCAGAGCCAAATGTAATTGAGAGACCAATCCTAGGTTGTGGATTCACTCTTTGCCTGAGCTGGGCCATATGACCTTCTAATCAAAATAAATTGCTTTGTCTTGACCTATAACATGGAGGTCATATATGCTCATCATTCTGGCCTGTACAATCCTTTCCCCAACCCACCTTCAAAAGTCCTATACTTGGGAAAATGCTATCTCCTTTTGCTCCAGCTCTGTCACTTATTACTGGTAAAAACTTGGACAAACCTCTTTAATTCTGCAGGCCTCAATTTCTTCGTCTGTAAAATGAGGAGGTGAAAGCCGATGACCTCCCATGTTAAATATCCTAGGATAGTGAGCAGCCAAACACATTGACCTGTCACTAGGAAGATCTGAACTTTCTCCTGATGCTCTAAAACCTAACCAACTTTGTCAGGAGTTTTATTCCCAGAGGACTTGGTCACTGAGACAGGACAGTAGTGTAACAAAAGAAAGATATCCTGTTTATCTAGAAGTAGGGAATATTCTGCAAAGGCCATGGAGAATCATAGAATAAGAAGGGATCCTAGAGGCCACCTAATCTGACCTTTCCCTTTCCCTCTACAGTATCTCCAACAAATGATCATTTATGGGGGGAAAAAAAGACTTGGGAAAAACCCTCGCAGGTCTTCACCATAGTGACTCCTTGTTATCATGGACTAGAACCTCAGAAGCAGACAAAATTGAATGGATTGTTGAGTAGCTAAAGGATACTAGAGGACTCAGAGAAGGGTAGAGGAAATAAACATAGGAGAATAGGATGGCCTAGCCTGAAATAGTATTTTTAAATGAGACTTCTGAGCTTCACATAGAATGAGAGAGATGCCTAGGTGGGTGACATACATATGGTTGCAAAAATGTCCCCTCACATAAGGCTAGGAGATGTTCACACAGCTGGGGAGAGGCCCTGAGAACTTCACTGCCCCAAGGCAGCCATCTGGCCTCCCACTTAAGAGGCAACAAGAAAAAAACAACAACAAATAAGACTTCTAAGCTGAGCTTTGAGCTGTTTCCTAGAACTGCAAGTTTCCTTGCTTAGATGTCCCTCTGGAGAGGCCCCCAAGAGAGAACAGTGGCGGGACCCAGAGACAAAGCTTCGGGTGGGATCATAAAATGGGCACTCACAGCTTACTGGATGACAGACATCCCAGGCCTTCAGACATATTTCTTCTGATCAGCACATCTGTTTCAAATTCTCCCAGTTCCCACCACAATGCCCAAGGCAGAAACCCCACAGAGTTGTTGACAGCCTCCCTCCACATCCCACCCTACCCCATTACCCATTATCCTTAGTTCACTATATACTAGGACAAGCCCCAGGGACTGCCCCAGCTCTGAACCCAATTCTTATTTTCCAAATCACCAGATCTCTAACACTTCCCATCTGACTCATTCTCAAGGTAGATAGGATAAAGAATCCATCAGTGACTGAAACAAGGGGCCAAGATTTAGCCATTTCCCTAATGCTGGATATCCAGAGGCTGTAGATATAATGAAAAGGAATTTTACATTTAGGATGGGAAAAGACCTCAAAAATCATCTAATCTTATTCCTTCATTTCAAAGATGCAATAATTGAGACCTAGGGAAGTTATACTTTACCCAAGGTCACAGAAATAGTGTCAGAGGCAAGATTTGAACCCTGGCTCTCTGATTCCAAAATTAGTGCTTTCTACCATGCTGCCAGGCTTGGCCCTGAAATTTACTGTGTGACTTTGGGGAAATTTTTTTTTAGTTTTCTGACATCCCACGTCCTATTTGTAAAATGAGGAGAATACTTATCTTGACACACTTTCTTTGCAAGGTTGTTGTGATGAAAGAGTTTGCAAACTTTCAACTCTTACTGTATCAACGTGAATTGTTTTCAAGCAAACATAATCCAATCCTTCTTCCATCCCACTTTCTCACTCACTTTAATGATTGGTCTGTTTCTGATTTTAAGTTAATTCTGTAGCTCTTAGAGTTTTACCTTCTTCCCTTAAAATTGGGGTAAATGTACATCTCTTCAAATATTTTCCTGTCTTGAAACAAAAGAATTGGCAAGATGATCTCTCATGGCCCTAAGAATGGGCTAGATGATCTCTCATGGCCCTATCCACTTCTTGGATCCCTTAAAAATGTCCAGGATTGAAAATTCTGTGGCAGGTGATTGTAACATGTAGAAGGGACGCTTGAGCTTATGTGACTATTTTATGTGACTCTGGGAGGAAGGGGGTACAGGAATAGCTAAATGCCACTGTATTTCTAGAAAACTTTCTTAGAATCCCTACTACAGATTTACCAATAAATTAGTCGACATCATTTCTAATGAAAATTTTGTTATTTCCACATTTTTATTGCAGCAAAAAACAGTCAGGAGATCAAGAGTACAATGGAAATTCATCTTTTTGGACCTCTATATCCTCATTTCTATAAATTGAAGGAGTTGAACAAAACCCCAGCTCTAAATCTATGGGTTTTTTTAGGATTAGATCTGTATATTTACAATTAACCAGCTCAAGATTCACTCTCTTAAGGAAGCTTTCCTAACTAACTCCCCACCTAATTCTGATCCCTTTTGTGCCAGACCAAGTTTCTCATTTGGCTTATAAATATATAATTTATATCTTGTACTTCCCCATATCCAAGTTTATAATTATTCTTTGGTTGTTTCATATTTTTTTTCTAAAGTTTTCTAAAAATATTCTGTTGGTTGAGCTATTTCAGCTCAATTCCATTCCCAGTGGCAGAGTTCATTCACTCTGTGTATTGTCTGGTATATTCTCATCTATATAATTTCTATGATGTCTATTTGTTATAGGCTTGAATAAATAGGTTTATTTGCTATTTATTAAAAAAAAAAAAGAATAGTCCTTTTGTACCCTATTAGTACCTAACTAGGACAAAGTTGTAGGAAAAACTACCCTTCAATAAATACTAGATGAATGTTATGACTATCATTCATTTCATTGGTCTGGGGAGGCTGAAATGAGGATGATTATGTTGACATTCAGAATCTTGGTCCCAAATGAAATATTGTTGACATTGAATAAATCTGTGGGAATAAGAGTTGTCTATCACAGGAAGCAGCCGCATTGAGCAGGGAGCAGACTCTGGTGCAACCAAGCCACAAAGAAGAGAGGAGGGAATCATGTTAGGAAATAGGAAGCCAGGGTCTTCACCGCTGTCATTACCTATAAATCATATTTCAGAGTTTCTCCACATAAAGGATTGAGCTACTAATTCTAGAAAAACCAAAAGAGTTCTGGTCTTCTCCCAAAACACCTTGGCTAGAGATTCTCCACCCAATCTGTGAGGAAAACCTCAGGCAGTCTGAAGAGGTCTAGTTGCAGAAGCAGATGTCAGCCTATTACAGAGAGGTGAAAATATCAGGTAAAGTGGTCCAAGAATCAGGTAGCAGTGCTCTTGCCTCTCTGCCTGAGGTATTTTCTTATCCAGCCTTTGCGAATTAAGGAAGCATTTCATTGACTCACAATATGACCTAAATAAGACTTCTTTTCTTTGCCTGTATCTCCATGGAGGAACAAATAAAATAGGGAGGCAGTAGAAAAATTGGTGATTCTGGAATCGAAGACTTGGGTTAAACAATATAATAGCTGTAAACAATGGAAGGAAACTAGGAAGCCCAGTGAATAGAACACTAGAGGGGGAGTCAGAAAAAAACAGGAGTTCAAATCTAGTTTCAAACATTTACTAGCTGTAACATCCTGGGCAAATCACTCAACCCTCAATTTCTGCATGTGTAAAATGAACTGGAGAAATATCGTTGCTAAGAAAATCCCAAATTTTCAAGAATTTTGAATTCAAGAATTTGGGGTCAAGAAAATTGAATATGACTGAACAACAACACATATGAGAAAGACCTATCAAAATGAAAATGGAAAATGAATGTGTAATTATAATATCAGACTTATGAATATGAAAATGCATCTCATTTCCTTAAAGATAATTAATAATAATAATAGCATGTATATAATGCTTTAAGATTTTTTGCAATTTTAAAGATTAAAAATTTAAGATTGCATATTATCTCATTTGATAAAAGGTGAAAGATTATAGGTGTAGAATAAAGGTACATACATGCTTAGACTTAGTTAATACTAAAATGCTTCCCCTACTCCCCAGAGTTTACTTTTGCTAAAATGCTTTCCTCCTTTTTTTTCTTTTCTTTTCTTTTTTTTTTTAAATTTTTTGTTATGAGATGGCATTTTGGATGGAGTAGGAGAAAGGAATATTTTGTGAAATATAAGTGATATCAAAATAAAAAGTACCAAAAATGTGTAGAACTGACTACCTAAACTATAAAACACTTAATGTGGCTAATTCCTAGGATTAGTTGTTTCAGTGTCAGGAGAATTAGAAAGAAAATAATAGTGTCTCCCCTACTGACAACTTCTCTTATGTATTTATTTTAGTCAGTGTCTGACTCCTTATGACCTCATTTGGGGTTTTCTTGTCAAAGATACTGGAGTGATTTGCTATTTCCTTTTCCAGCTCATTTTATGGATGAGGAAACAGAGGCAAACAGGATTAAATGATTGACCAAGTCACACAGCTAGTGTCTGAAGCCTGGATTTGAACTCCTCTTCCTGATTCTAGGCCTAGTACTCAGTCTGCTCCATCCCCTAACATGCTATGTATGCAATGAGTTGATAACTGTTAAAAGCTGGAAGGATAGAAGTGGGCCCCTTAAGGTTCATCTGTTCAAAGCTTCCATTTTACTTTTAGAAGAAGATAAGAGCCTCAGGTCACAAAGAATTGGTTACAGGGCTCCTGGATTTCAGCCCAGTGTTCCTTTCACTGCGTTGTCTCAGAGTCAGAGGTCAGATGAAAGCCCAGCTTTGCTGCACATTATTTTGTGTGACCTTGTGGAAAGGGCACAAGATCTGGGGTCAGAGGATCTGAATTCTAATTTTAGATCTGCTATTTACTAAGGAGAAGGGGCTTTGGACAAACCACTCAACCTTTCTGCATCTCAATTTTCCTAATCTGTAAAATGAGATGGTTGAACACGGCCTCTAAGGTTCCTTCCCGAATATACATTTTTTGATCCCATAGCATTGAATTCTGAGGACAGGGACTGAGGCGGAAGATTCCTCACAGTCAATTAAGAGAGGATAAAAAATCATCCAAAGGGCACTGAGTAGTACCAAATAGCAGTTCTCTATGTCATTGTGGTTAGGGGTTTCCAACACAGTCCCCCAAAAAAACCTTGTGCCAAGATTTAGTTCAGGCTGATCCTAGCTTGCTCACATCGGGATTAAGAGGTTTCTGTTCCTATGTGATGTCTTTCCTCCCTACCAGTCTTTCCTCCCTACCAATGCTCCCCTTATTGTTCCAGCACCTTTGCTCCCAACTACACCTGTCCATTCTTTCCCCCTCCACCCTTTACCCTGGCTCAGATGACTATTACTATCCCCCACCCCCACTCCTACCCCGCCACACACACCCAAGACTCGGAGAAGCCCAGGGCAGCCGTCGCTTTGATCCGGGGGCCCTAGCTAGATAAAAGTCCCCGGCGGCTGTCCGCCAGCGCCAGAGGGGAGAGCGGAGCCGGGAAGGGGAGCGAGGTAGGAGGAGAAAGCCAGTGGCCTAGGAGCCCCATCAGCAGGGCAACTCCGTGCAGGGCACAGCCAGCGGTGAGCTCGGGGCTCCAGTGAGTCAGGAGCTAGAAACTCCTATTATGTCTAGGGTGGAAGGGTGGGGATGTCGGGAAACTTTCTCAGGAGCTGATTCCCGATTCCCGAATCCAGATAGGCAAATGGGGGCGGGGACGAGGGTACGCAACCCTGGGGAGCTTGGTTGTCAGAGGAATCTTCAAGGCTAAAAGACCCGCGAATTAAAGCAACGAAACGCCCCCTTCCCTCCAGATGTTGCTAGCGCTCTGAAAATGCCAGCGGCCCCAGGTGCTGCTCGCGCTGAGGTTGGGTAGGCTGGCAGAAGTGGGGAGGGGGCCGGAGGAGTTTAGAGGATTCCAGGGATGTCATTGTCCTATTGCTCCAGGTGCGCTCTCCAGCTGTGCCCTCCCTTAATCTTTCAGGGACCGTTCTCCAAACTTGAGGTGAAAGGAATGGATAGGGGATAGAGAACCAGCGAACTCCAGTCTCCAAGCTTTGTCCCCGCCCTGGGAGATGTTTTTTGTTTTTGTTTTTTGTTGTTGTTGTTGTTGTTGTTGGGTTTTTTTTTTTTTGTTTTTGTTTTTGTTTTTTGATTTTTGTTTTTTTACCGCCAGCTCTTAGGAGTTCTGGGGAGAGCGGGGAAGAGAGTTATTTTTTTCTCCCGCAGGTGACTTCCCCCCTTCCCGTAAGAACAATCCCCTCCTTACTTTTCCCTCAGCCCTCTGTAGGGGGAGGAAGGGGCGGGATAGGGGAAAGGCGCCTGGCTGGCTTTCCCTTAATGGGAGCCGCTGTGGCAGCGCTGGGAGCCACAGCCGTGCTGCCCCACACCAAGCCGGGGCCGGGAGCGCCTCCGGCGGTCACGGCGGGGTAATCCAGGCCCCCTCTGTCATGTTTGCGGTTTAGGAAGAAAAGAGGATGCCTCCGCCTAGAAAAAAGCTAGATCACCGCCTCCCCCGCCACCCCCACCCCAGACACACACCCCCCACACCCCCGCCCCTGAGCTCCGTGAAGGCCCGGGAGGCGGTGGCTGCACATCTAACGCGTGGGCACCGGGACAGCCGCGGGCCCCGCAAACTACGCCCAGGCTCTGCCCCTGCCGCTCATTGGAGCGGGACCGAGCCAAAGCGCCCAGACCCAGAACTGCCCTCCTCTAGACGCGGAGCTGGGAGCAGGACGCGGGGAGTAGGGTGCGGGGAGAGAGTAAGCATCTGCCTAGGACAGCCTAGCCCAGCCCAGACCAATCCAGCCCAGTCCAAGTAGAGGCTACCCAGTGCCTGCACAGCTTGGGGTAAGAGGACCGAGCCGCGGGGGCCAAGGAGATCGCTTCGACGCCTAGCGGCTAGCGTAGAGCCCAGAGCCCAGAGCCCACCGGTGACACGGTGGAGCGGAGTGGATCTGGACACCTTGGGAAGGATAATCTCTTCGAAAGAGTAAGGATCTGGCTGGAGCCCAGAGCCCAGTCCAGGACAGTAGAACTACAGCCGGGTATCCACAGACCTTGCGGCGCCCGGGTTCAGATTTCAGAGTCCGCGGGGGCTCACCCGCTGATCCGCTTCTTCTGCAGGTGGCCCCGAAAGACAGGACCAGCGCTGGCATGGGCCAAAGAGCGGTGCGAGTACTGCTCCTCCTGGGCTTATTGCACTGGGGCCCCGGCAGCGAGGGAAGGAAAACCTGGAGACGGCGTGGTCAGCAGCAGCAGCAGCAACAGCAGCAGCAGCAACAGCCGCCTCCGTCTCAGCCCCAGACCCAACCCCAGGCGCTTCCTGGCCGGGAGCTGGGCGAGGTGGCAGGGCAGCCAGTGGAGAGCTTCCCGCTGGACTTCACAGCCGTGGAAGGCAACATGGACAGTTTTATGTCTCAGATCAAGAGTCTGGCACAGTCTCTGTATCCCTGTTCCGCGCAAAAGCTGGATGAGGACTTGCGGCTTCATCTCCTGCTCAACACCTCGGTGACTTGTAATGACGGTAGCCCCGCCGGGTAAGTGACTTCAGAGCCTGAATCCTCTCATCTTCTCCCCTTCCTCCAAACCCTAGTCCCACGATCCCGATCTCTGCAGGTCCTTCGGATCTCCAGTGGTTGCACATTCACCTCTCCCTAGTTTGCAGCCCTCTTCCAACTCCACTCCTTTCAGCAGCAGGTGGACGCAGTTTCAACCTTCTCTCTCCTAAGGAAACTACAAGAGAACAGAAGCAGGATCTCAGCCCATCCCACACCAGTCTCTGCCCCCACTCCCCCCCTCCCGCATACATCCTCCTTTCCCCACTCCTGCCTCCCCCCCCCATCTATGTAGTAGTAGCAGAAGACTTTAGTCAGCTCTTTTTTTAGAGACCCTGGAGTTTTTTCCCCCAAGAAAGAGGGGGAAGAAAGTGAGCTAGAGCCCTTTCCCCTCTGGTCCTAAGTCCATTCCTTTTCCTGGAGTAGACTCTAAGTAGAAAAGCATCCTTCAGATTTTCCCAGTTTATGATACTTAGGGAAAGACCCTAAACTTTGAAGACTTTGAATCCAGTCTAGCTCAAAAGTCCTGAGTCTACCCATTATCCTTTGTCTCCTCCAATACGAAAGTAATCCACTCAGTTTCCCTGCAAGAAAGTTAGTTGCTTCGAAAGGATGCCAAGATATCTTAAGAATAAATTCAGGTTCCTTTCCATCTGAAGAAAGTAAGAGAATGTAGAGAAGAAAGTCAGTGACAGAGGTACTTCCTTATCTGAAGACTGCTTCATTAATCTACCTGACTTGGCTAATGAATATTTTTTAAAAAAGAAAAAGAAAAAAAAAGGGGGGGGGACCTAAATATCCGTATCTTCAGGGCCCAGCACAGTGTAAGCCCTTGGGTTTGTTGGAGTCCAGTATTCCACCTTCTGAAACTAAATAACCAACATTGGGGATATTATTTCTTCCTCTAGGTGAAAGAACATGACTGTGTGTTTGGGGTGGGGGATGGAAGGTGGGGAGTGAAGAAAAGATTCCATTAAGTAGTACCTTGAAGAGAACGGAGGGGAAGTAGGACCTTTCTATATTTTGAGAGTCAGAAAATGAGGCTCAAAGGTAACTTGGTGAAGATTATGCAGCAAATTAGTGACAGTCATCATCAACAGCTGTTTACCAAATGTCTTTCAACCCCATGAATTGAATATCCATGAAGTGCACAGATTTGGGGACTGGAGGTAAGGAGTAGGAGGAATAGGAAACACTCTGCTCTGGCAGAGAACTCTAACTAATGAGGTGGGGGGGGGAAGGGAAGAGAAAAGACTGGACAAACAAATGACTACATCGTGGGACACAGCGGAGAGGGTGGTGATAAGTCTGTGAGCAAAACTGAACCAGGATTCCCTCCCCTAAATTCTTTTTCCTACTCTTAACTCTCAGTCATTCTTTTCCATCCTATCTTCCCCTACTTTTCTTCTCTTAGGACCATGTTTGTCCTTCCTAACTACACCTCTGACTGGCTGGAATATGCAGACCACTCCTCTTTTTCCTCCTTTAGTTCTCATTCTAGGATTAACTGGAGATCAATGTAGAAGGTACCCCTTGCTTCCTTCCCCTAGCAACAATGTTCCAATGTAGAACACAGCTTTGTAGAATATTCTCAAGTTTCCATCACAAGTGTAGGGCATGAAGAGTGGGTTATTATCTATTTTATTTTATAGCTAAGGAAATGGGATTTTAGAGGTCAAATTAATTGCCCAAGGTCACAAACATTTTTTTTTCAGAGCTGGCCTGGGAACAAAAGTTTTGGATTGCCTCTACCGGGTTCCTTTAGAACAGGAACACCCTTTTGTCTTCCCTTAACAACTCTTCCTTTGACCTGGCTCTGCCCTTCCCTGGTATAAGGAATCTGAACCTGCCCTAACTTCTTCCTAAAACTAGCCCCAGGAGACCTGTTTCTTTCCTTTCCAAAACTTATCCTTCTTAAAAGTTTTTAACCTTCAACTTGCTACAGGTTTACCTAGTCTCTTGCGCCCCCATGTGGCACAGGGCTGCCCTGACTTGGTGACAGGTGGAATAACCCTTTCTTATCTGGTGATAGAGCCAGGGGAGATCTAGTTGACCTACTAATCCTATTTCTTTTACAGCTACTACCTCAAGGAGTCTAAGGGCAGCCGGCGCTGGTTGCTCTTTTTGGAAGGTAGGTCTTGAGGTGAAGAGTGGGGGTGATGAGGGTGGGAAGAAGAGGATAGCAAAAGGAAGAGGAAAAGGCTAAAAACTGGGGAACTCAAAAAGGGTAAAGAATGATAGTGAGGGAAAATCCTTTTGAAGGAGGGCTAAAAGGCTGGCAAACCACTAAATATGGATCTAACCTGGCAGGCGGCTGGTATTGCTTCAACCGGGAGAACTGTGATTCTCGCTATGACACCATGAGGCGCCTTATGAGCTCCAAAGACTGGCCCAGAACTCGCACAGGTCAGCAATCATACATACACACTTTCACTTTGCATGGCTATCTTTTCCTTCACTCTCCTTCTATGTGGCCTCTCTTTAATAGCTCCCAATCTTCCTTTGGACTCTAGACCCCTTTCCCTGAAAAAAGGTAGGAACTAGGTAACTTCCCACTGCCTAGCCCTAACTCCATGATTTTTCTCAGGAGTTGTGTTTAGGAAAGTAAGAGAATTGGCAGCTTTCAGCTCTATTACTAATTTTTTATGACTCTGTCAGTTCCTCAATTTTTGCAGCTATAAAAGGGAATCACCTTACATTTTGAGATCTTTGGACTAAAGAAATGAGAAATTCTCATTATTAACTTTTTAAACTATTCTGTCTAAAAAGACTTCTCAGGTCCTCAGAAGCATCCTCTGTTTATATAGCTTTTCTTCATCACTCCTAATCTCCTGTTTTTTCTAAACTTACAAGGTTACCAAATATCCTTTGATAAGGATAAAAACACAAAGTGTCTTTTTATATAGTTAATGTTTGTCTTAGGCTAGAGGTAGCAACTGTTCTAATATTCCACTATCCCTAGAGCCTAATTTGACATCTCCCTATAGTGCCAATATATCTGCACATCTTCTATCAAAAATTTCAAGCCTGACTAAAAGTCTCCCTGTTTTTCTCTGCTCCACTCTAGGCACTGGCATTCTCTCATCTCAACCAGAAGAGAATCCACACTGGTGGAATGCCAACATGGTGTAAGGGATAAGTATGGGGGATAAGGATTATTCCTTATGGGAGATGGGGTAAAATCACAACATGGAGAAATTTTAGAGGCATATCCAACAGAAAAGCAGAGCTTAAGTTTCCTGAGGGAGGTGTCAATTTGGAATACAGAAATGCTACTTCTTGCCAGTCTTATAAACATTTTCTTTTGCAGCTTTATCCCCTATTGCTCTAGTGATGTCTGGAGTGGAGCTTCCTCAAAGTCTGAAACCAGTGAGTTCTCTTCTTCTGTCCCTTCTCTCTCTTTTCTTTCACGGCCATAGGGATCCATAGTTATTCTAACCTAGTCATGATTCCCCTAGTCTTAAAATCTTTTAAATCTCCTCCTGGGTCTTTGTCCTTAGTACTATCTTCTTCATTTAGGCAAGTAGTCCTGACTTTTGTGGGGCATGGTAGACATAGTTTTGTCTTCAAAATGTGGGCACTTGGGATAGCTAGATGGCACAATGGATAGAGCACCAGCCCTGAAGTCAGGAGGAACTGAGCTCAAATTTGGTCTCAGACCCTTAATACCTCCTCCTATCTGTGTGATCCTGGGCAAGTCACTTAACCCTAATTGCCTCATCAAAAAAAAAAAAATGTGGGCACTCAATTTGGCTTTGTTCACCCAAACTTAAAATTCCCAAAGAGCCCAATTTTCCAAGTGAGGGATAGCCGTTTTAATGAATGAAGCCTAACTCTTCATAGGGCTGGAGTAGAGAGATGGCATTGGAAGGACCATTACTGCTTATAAGCAATAATGCTTCTCTCCAGCAGAGACACTTCCTTTGATTTACAGATGAGTATGCTTTCATGGGAGCCCTTATTATCCAGGAAGTGGTTCGAGAACTCCTGGGCAAAGGGTTGACCAGTGCCAAGGTACTGCTACTTGCTGGAAGCAGGTGAGTACCAGGAGGAGGAACATGAGGCTAAGAGCGGGGAAAGAATAGAATATGTAGAATGTAGGGGAAATGATTGCCAGGAGCTGCTAACCATCCCAAGGATTACATTAAACTGGGGGCAGGGCAGGATAGAAAACAAAGGGAAGGACTGGTCAATGCTCAAATAATTTGTTTCATAGGAATTCATTTTTTTAAAAGCACATGTTAGAGTTATCTTATTTTACCTATTATACCTGTTACTACTATACTTTTAATGCCATCCCAGTAAAAGCTTTTGTTTTGAGTTATTTGGACCAACTAACTAACTATTCTAGCTAAGCCCATCAGTTACTAATCCCAATTGGTTTTAAGGATATGCATATCTTTGAAAATGGTAAGGGCTTGCTCCAAGTACTTGACCTACAAGTACAACATGAAGATTTTCTCTGGACTTTAGAGATCATCTAATTCAACTCCCTGATTTTGCAAATGAGAAAGTGGGCCCAGAAGAAGGGATAGAGAGCTAAGAATAGGACACAGGTCTCCCCATTCCCAAGATGGTGATCCTTCTATCCCACTAGGCCTTACTTCTGAGGAAAAAAACACAATTAGATATGACTATGTTCTGAGAAAGTATGGGATGGGATGAATGAAGAGAAAGAAAGAGATCATTAAAAATCACTGGATTTACACTTGAACAGGATCATATAAAAATTCTAAAAATAAATTTTGTTGATATATTTGTTAGGGTTTGGTTTGGGTTTGGGGTTTTTTGTTTTGTTTTGTATTTGTATTTGTATTCTCATTGCTTAGCACAGTATCTGGTATGTAGTAGACAATAAATGAATGCTTGTTGACTAACTGATTTTTTCACATTACCAGAATTTCTCCCATGATCCCTCTTCCCCAATCCTCATTTTTAAGGGAAAATAATAACTAAAAAAAAAAAAATTACATGTTTTTACATGTACATTTCAATACATTTTAAAAGTCTGAATCTATATGCAACGTACCACAACTATGGCTCTCCTACTTCTGCCAAGAAGTGGAGTGGTGGTGTCTTTCCATACATCTTCTTGGAGACATTTGTCCAGTGCTATCATTTTATAGAGAGGACACAGCCAGTGAGGTGAAGTAATTGTTCAAATTCACATGGCAGTGAGTAGCAAACCCATTCAGGATTCAATTTGAGTACCATTATTGCCAAATTCAGAGACTTTTCCAATGACTCTCTTAAAATAAATGACATCAAAATATGCAATGACCCCAAGACTAAGTGATCTTTCTAGAAATGGCCTTGGCTTACTTGTTTAGCTGGATCTGCCAACCCTGTGTCTTCTCCCTCACTTGCAGTGCTGGAGGCACTGGTGTTCTTCTGAATGTGGACCGTGTTGCAGAGCAGTTAGAGGAGTTGGGCTATTCAGCCATCCAGGTTCGGGGTCTGGCTGACTCTGGATGGTTCCTGGACAATAGGCAGTACCGACGAACAGATTGCATTGACACGATTACCTGTGCACCCACTGAAGCCATTCGCCGAGGGATCAGGTGACAGCCTTCTCTGCCCTCCTTTACTACCCCTCCCAAGTTATTGACATCCTGCTGCAGATGCCCATACCCCTCCCCTTTTTTAGCATCAGACATTACTGCCCTTTGAGCCCTTCTTCCCAAAATAGAAGACCCATCCTGCCCAGAATACAGCTGGGGCTTGAAGAATGACACCCCAATCCAGGGCTTGGATTTGGAAATGCTTTGTGTTTCCAGTCTAAGTCAGGGATGAGTGCCTAGAAGGAAACTCTTAGCAGTAACAAAGACCGAATCAAGTACAAATTCCAATAGTTGAGTTCTTTGGATTTGGGATAGTGTTGGATTAGGACCATGGCCCCAGTGATGGGAGGTGAGTACCCATAGAATGGTGGGCAGAGTTGATTAGAGGGAAAATTATCTAGCTGTCACCCTATATGGGATCCTTCTTCCCCCATCCCACAGTTGAGGGATTGGAAGAGGTTCTCAAGAGCTGGCCTGATTCCAAAGTTCCTGGCCTTCCAGGTACTGGAACGGGGTCGTCCCCGAACGCTGCCGGCTACAGTTCAAGGAAGGCGAGGAGTGGAACTGCTTCTTCGGATACAAAATCTACCCTACCCTGCGCTGTGAGTGGGGGTGGAAGCTTGGGGCTTAGGAGGAGGCATGATGGCAAAAGATCTCAAAGCCCCCACTTATTCTCCCTGAAAATTCGGAATACAAGTAAACAGTTGAGAAATCAAACTCTGGGAATGTGGGAAGGAGCTCATAGTCAGCACAGAATCAGTACTCTGTGCATTGTTTAAGGGATACAGAGGAAGAAAAAGCCGTGGCCCCTATGCTCAGGGAGTTAATAGTCTAGCTTTGGTTTGGTTTCTTTGGTGTGTGGGTTTTGTTTTGTTTTAATCTGGACCTGTAATATAGTTGGTATAAAGGGACGTTTAGAGTGAAAACTCTCTCCAGTGAATAGCTAGGCAATTCACCTACAACTTGGAGAGTTATCTAAGAGATTAAGTGACTTATCCTTGATCACACAGCAAGTAAATGCCAAAAGTAGAATTCCTGATTTTGTGTGTATGTTGGGAAGTGGGGGGGGGGGGGGGGGGGTTGAGGTGTCACACAGATAGTAAGTATCTGAGGCTGATTTCAACTTAGTTCCTCCTGACTCCAGGACTAGTGCCCTATCCATTGTACCACCTAGCTGCCCTTACACTCATTATTCATCCCTATTTGAGATAGGGTGTGAACTATTTGATTAAGGAGACCAATATGCCTCAAAGGAGTTAGTGTATACTTAAAAAGAACCAAGAAATTTCTAGCACCCAAATGAAATAAACTGATTTCTGGGGTAGTCAACTCTGAGCTAAGCAATCACTGAAGTTGTTTTGATTGCTGTAGGAAGCTTCAAATGAGGAATCCAATACAAATCTGTACCTTCTCTTTCAATTTATAGCCTTAGAAAAGTTAATTATTGTTACTTTCATCATTAACAATAACAGACAATTAATTAGTACTTTAAAGTTTGTAAAGCACTTTTGTATATATTATGATTTGGAGCTCACTTTGAAGAAAGAGAAGTACTATAGGCTTTAGTGTCCCTATTTCTTACATAAGGAAATTAGAGTTCAGAAAATTTATCAATTGCGTAGGATTGCACAGCCAGGAAATATTTGAGATAGGGTGTGAACTATTTGATTAAGGAGACCAATATGCCTCAAAGGAGTTAGTATATACTTAAAAAGAACCAAGAAATTTCTAGCACCCAAATGAAATAAACTGATTTCTGGGGTAGTCAACTCTGAGCTAAGCAATCACTGAAGTTGTTTAGAAGGAATTGTCACTGAGGGACTACCACTGAGGATGTTTAGAATTGGAGGGAATAGGAGTTCAAGTAAGGGGTAATGTGAGGCTCAAATGAGATAAGAGATGTGAAACACTTTGCAAACCTTAAAGTACTATATAAATATCAGTTATTATTAGCCTTCATCCTGTTGATAACTTTATTCCTTGAGCCTTTTAATGCATTTGGACTCAGCTCAAATAATGACTTTACAACAACATAGTCTCTGATTTGTAGTAGTTGCCTATTTCCAAAGTGTGGATCCTCACATTGAAAATTTAACTATGGGCTCCAACAGGAGTAATTCCATTAGTACTTCCAACAGGAAGTAATTCCAACTCCTCCCTCTTCCTACCCTCCCACCCCTCATTCCAGAATTGTCACTCGTTCTCTAAATTTCCTTTCAGCACTAATATTAGAGTGTATAAGAGAGGCATTGTGTTAGAATGGAAAGGACTCGTGAATATAGAGCCCTGAACCTAAGTCTTATTTTTTAGTCTCAGTTGTACCACTTAACTAGCTGTGTGACCTGGGATAATCATTTTCCTTTTTCTTTGCCTCTATTTCCTCATCTGTCAAATGAAGGGATTGCATTAGATCCCTTCTAGTTCAGACATTCTGTGGTTCTAGGGTTCTAAAACCCAAAATAAGGGGAAATTGGGTTTCTGTATATAAGGCAGGAGGGTGGGATGAGGCTGGGATGCAGGATAAAAGATCCATCAAAATGGGGTAAACTTTCCAAGAAGATAGGTCCTCACAGTCAAATTGTAAAGCAAGGAAAAGATGCTTTCAGAAAGAAATTGGAAAGATCTTCCAAGAGAAGGGTGTGGAGCAAGAGCATGGACCCAAAGGTGGGAATAATTTTAGTTGTAGGCAGAGGACAATAAATACTTCCCATCCCTAAAGGAAGGTAGGAGAAAACTAGTAGGGTATTAGGGGGGGAATACTTGGAGTTGTCTCTAAGGAAAAGCAGGTGGGGATGTAGGTGTGGAAAGACTATACTCTGAGACAATATATGCCTTTGCCTTGTCCTAGGTCCTGTGTTTGTAGTACAATGGCTGTTTGATGAGGCCCAATTGACTGTGGATAATGTACATCTGACGGGGCAGCCTGTGCAGGAAGGGCAATGGCTTTATATCCAGAACCTTGGCCGGGAGCTTCGGAATACTCTAAAGGATGTGTCGTGAGTATCTTCAACATGTAGGTGGGGGCACAAGGTGAAGGACAAGGTCAAAAAACATGGGGGTAGTTTATCCCAATCTCCTAGATACCATGCCCAGATCATCTACCGTTGAATTCCTAAGTGGTTAAGTAGAGAAAGCAAGACCCTTCAAGGAGATTAAATATTTTCCTAAATTGAGACAGAATATGGTGGCAGGTGAGAGCCAGTTATTAGCCACTACTTCTAGTGCTCCTTGTATGAAAACCCCTGCTCTGAGTTCCCTGGTTAGAAAAATATCTTAGAATCATTCAGAATACAGTACTGGCCCTGGAGCCAGAGAGACCTGAAGTTAAATCCAGTCACATATGTTTCTTAGCTGTATGAGCCTGGGTAAAGCACTTACTCTGTTTGCCTCAGTTTCCTCAGTTCTAAAATGAGGATTTTAATAGCAACAGGGTAATTGTGAAGATCAAATGAAATGGTTACATTGTTCAGTCATTTTCAATCATAGTTGACTCTTCATAATCCCATTTGGGATTTTCTTGGAGTGGTTGGCTATTTCTTCACCAATTCATTTTACAGATGAGGAACCTGAGGCAAATGGAGTTAAGTGATTTGCCTAATGTCATACAATGTCTGAGGCCATATTTGAACCCAGGATTGTTGTGAAGATTAAGAGTAGTTCCTGGTACATAGTAAACACTATGTAAATGTTAATTTTATTATGATTATAATTCCCTATCACATGCCCCTGGTTCAATTTAGCAAGTTCAACAAAGATTTATTAAGTAGCTGTTGTATAGAAAGCCTTGTGCTACCTGTTGGAAAAACAGACAAAAACAAACTGATTCTTGTCCTCAAGTAGCCTATAATTTATTAGATAATATGAAAACTCTTTAAAAGCAAATTGAATGAGAAAATATGAAAATAGTAGTATTTACTGAATGCCTATAGAAAGGCTGAGCAAGGACCTGAGTAAAGGAATGAGGTTTCCAATAGGATAATTCAGATGAGATCTCCAGGAGAAAATAGATTTTGAACAGAAATTTGAAGGTGATGGAGTGATGTATTAGGGAAAAAAGAATATTCCTATTGTGGAAAATAGCATGTGCAAAAGCATTGATATAAGGGAAAAAAAACATTCATAAGTGGAGGTCAGTGAGCAGATTCATATGAATGGAAGAAAATAAGAATTTATTAAGTGCCTACTATGTACCAGGCATTGTGCTAAACACTTTTTTTGGAGACTATCTGGGTTAAGTGGTTTGCCCAGGGTCACTAGACTGATTTGAACTCAAATCCTTCTGACTTCAGGGTTGGTGCTCTATTCACCTAGTTGCCCCATTGCACTAAAATTTTTACAAATATTATCTCATTTGATTCTCAACAAATCCATAGGTAGTAATTCTATTATTATTCCTAATTTATAATTGAGGTAACTGTGAGGCAGACAGAGAATCACACAATCACTAAATGTCTGAGACTAGCTTTGAACTTCACTCCTCTTGACTCTAGGCTCAGTAGTCTAACCACTATACCACCTAGCAGCCTCTAACTAGAAAGAAACATCTTTGTGGAAAAGATCTTTATTTTCTGTTTTAATTTTCTCGTGTTCTAATTTTTCTCTCCCAACATGACTCATAAGAAAATGTGTTTTTTTTTATGTATATTTATAAGCAGAAAAAAACAAGTTAAAAAAAAAAAAACAACAGAAAAATGAAGTTAGTGTTGATATGGTGTACATAAAGGACAATGAATTTGGAATGAGAATACTCAAGTTCAAATTTTAGATCTGTCAACTATTAGCTGTATGAAATTGTTCTTTCTATTTCTTTATTTGTAAAATGAGAGCATTGGACTAGGTTATTTCCAAAATACCCTCCAGCCTTAAATCTGTGATTCTACACATAGGGGGCAAAGAACTGGTAGAAGAGCATGAGAGACTGGCCAAAGAATTTGGAAGATAGAATGCATCTGAGTACATTGTAGTAAGAAAGAGGTTGAAGTTGGCCCCAGTGGTGACTGATAATCACTGATTATGTCTCCCTTCCCCCATATAGGGCTAGTTTTGCCCCTGCCTGCCTATCCCATGAGATCATCATCCGAAAGTAAGTATCTCAGGACAATAATTCAATTCAGTTCTCCCTACGAGCTTCCCTCTGCTTTTTCTCTTCACCCATCTTTCTGCCACCCCCTTGCTCATTCATCTGTATGCTTCAATCTTTGCAGCCACTGGACAGATATTCAGGTGAAGGGCACTTCATTGCCTCGAGCACTTCATTGCTGGGACCGAAGTCTTCATGAGAGCAACAAAAATGGCAAAGCACCCCCCTTGAAGGGCTGTCCAGTTCACCTAATTGACAATTGCCCCTGGCCCCATTGTAACCCCTCTTGTCCCACCATCCGAGACCAATTTACAGGACAAGAGATGAACATAATCCAGTTCCTCATGCACATGGGCTTTGATGTACAAAAAATGGCTCAGCAACAAGGGTTAGAGCCAGGCAAGCTCCTGGGGATGCTTAGCAGTGGGACCTAAATGAAATCAGTATGTGGAAATGATTCATGGCCAGCACAGGAGAGGGTGATCTCCCCCCTGCCCCAAACTCTTTGCCTCCCTCCCTTTTTCCACCTCACCTCACACCACCAGGCTCACATTCTTACTCTGTGCCTATTGCCTCTTAGATCTAGACACATGTTTCCCATTGGGGCCAACGGAGCATTAAACCACCTCTTTGTCCTCCACTGGGCCTTGGAATCACAGAATGTTTAAGGAAGAGCTCTCAATGGACAGTCAAAAAAAAATCTTCATTATAACCTGCTCAATGTGGATTATTCAGTTTACTCTAAGACCTCCAATGAGGATAGGAAGAGAGCCCATTCCCTTCTGAAGCGTCCCATTTCAATTTTAGATAGCTTTGTTAGGAAATTGTTTTCCTAATAGCCTAATATTTCCTAATAATTTGTCTGATTTTAACTTTTACCCATTGCTTCTGTTTCTGCCCTCTGAAAGTCAAGCAGAGAAAGTCTAATCTGTCTTCCATGACAGTCCTTCAAATACTTGGAACTATCATGTGTTCTCCTTCCCTAACCCTACTCCAAATCTTCTCTTCTACAGGCTAAACATTCCTAACTTCTTCAACTGCTCTCATGGTATGGACTCTAGGCTTCTTATCATCCTGTGTACCCTTCCCTGGACATTATCCAGTCCATCCTAAAATGTGTCATCCAGTATTGAACACAATATTCCAGAGAGGATCCAACAAGGGTAGAATATACAGGCCCAGTCCCCTTCTTATATCTTTTTCCTCTTAATGTAGACTAGTATTATATTAACTTTATTATCTACCATCTCCTACTTTTGACTCATCTTGAACTGGCAGTCAAGCAGAATCTCCAGATCTTTTCCCAACATAGCATTGTAAAACTATGCCCTTTCCTCCATCCTATCCTTGGAAAATTGACTTCTTTAATGGAAAGGTGAGTCTTTACATTTAATCTTACTTCAATTTAGTTTGACTTAATCTTATTGGTTTTCAACAACTGGTTTCTGTCTAGCCTATCTTTTTGGATCCTGCCTGTCGTAAATGACAGTGTTGTCATTAAATTCCTGCTGTGTCACTTAAAAATTTGATTACTATGACTTTGTCCTACTCATTGATAAAAATGTTCAATTGGACAAGGCCAAACTCAGTTCCCTGGGGGGTTTTCCTAGATGCTTCCTGCAAAGTTTTATCATTGAATTATGAATGACTACTATTTTGAGTTTTGCCACTCAATTTTGCATCCACTTAATTATATTGTTACCTATCCCACATCTCTCCAATTTTTCCATGAGAAAAATGTGGATATTTCATCAAATGCTTGACTAAAATCTAGTAAATGGTATCCATAGCATTCTAATTTGCTCTTTCAGTAATCATGTCAAAAAAAAAAAGGAAATAACATTTGTTTGGTATGACCTGTTCTTAATGAAGCCATGCTGGCTCTTTATGATTGATATCCCTTTTTCTAGATATTCACTGATTGTTTGTAATGTTCAGGCTAGCTTTCTGGAGGTCTTCCAAAAGGGCCTTAGTCTTAGCAAGATAGACACCACAAGAATGGACAAGAATAGAGTCCAAAGTCTTATATTGTCTCTTATAGTCTATGTCTGTCACAGTCTGATCCAGTCTCAACCAGTCTCCCCCTGAGTCTGACTTTGTCTCCACTTTAAATACCCTATTACATCATTACAGTACACTGAGTATGTGTGAACTAGAGAATCATTATATCACCATGCCAAGTACTAAGTATATGTATACTAGAGAACCATTATCTCATCAATTCCATTGAGTTAACACCTTGTTTCAAGTATACTTCTCCAGAGTTCCAGGTCTCTACAGTTGTTCTCTTTAAGATTCATTCTAGAGTTTTCCCAAGAAATGAAGTCACACTTGCTGGCTTGTAGACAATTTTTCCAACCCTTTTTAATTGGGCTAATGATTGCCCTTCGTTAGTCTTATGATATATTTCCCATTTTTTAAAGTCTTTCAAATACCATTGACAGATGGTTCTTCCATCACTGGAACCCCTTTCAGGATCCATGGAGTCCATTTTGGCCGTGGTAACTGATTAAGGACATCTAGTTATTCTTTTACTCTTCCCTTCTTCTTCTTCAATATCAACTCCCTGCTGTTTCCCTTTCTCTGTTATTATCAATTCAGAGTTCATCTTCTTTGTCAGAGAATATAAAAGAAAACTAGAATTAGAGACCCCTATTTTATGTTATCAGTTATTTTTGTATATGTCAGTCATATACACACCCCTCAAGAATCAGTCCTAGGTCCTATTTAATCTTCTTTTGTCTGAATAGATTTTTTTAAAAATACCATTTGCTTTTTTTTATCTTTAGCTTTCCTAGCTATCCTCAGCCTATTCTGAGCCTTAGCACTTGCTAACACTATATTTATGGGATAGTGTCTTGTTCTTATATTCATTCTCTATCCCTTTCCCTTTTTTTTCCATCTTTCTATATCTCTTTGAAATTTCATTTGGCTGGTTCACAATATATCCACATTGTTGTCTTTGGTCATCTATTTTTATTCATTGAAATTGTTTCCCTTAGTGACTTCAATCACCAAGAAATTCTTGAGAGTATTTCATTCCCCTAGGCAGATATCCCCCATAGAATTTTAGTCCATGGGATCCTACACAGTCTTTTCTCTGAGTCCTTATTACTGTTTTTCAAAAATCTAGGATGCATTTCAGTCCCTACTTGCCTTTCATCTTTTTCTTGATCAAAAATTCTAGGAGGGAGTAGTTATCTTCTGTATAATATTCCCATCATTTCCACTCACTCTTCCTACTTCCTTCCCTGGCTGAGGTGTCTGGTCTTAACTCTTCCTCCCATTGCTTCCAATGCAATCTGTCCAGAGACTGACTGCTCATCAAATGAAGCAAGACCCTCATTGAACCCCCACCTGGCTCTGCCTCTGACACCAGCATGGTTTCCCCTGTTATCCTTTTCTATATTTTCTTCCCAGAACCTTTGATCCATGGGGCAGAGCCTAAAGCACTGGATTCCTCAATTCCACCAGAAGCCCTAAATCAATCCCTTAGTCCTCATCTTCCAGCCCTCATGCCCTTTTGTATTATTTTATAAAGTGACTTTTTTATTACTATAATTTTTTAAAAAGGAATTAAGCAAGAATATAAGATGAATGATATTGTTTTGTAACATATTTTTTTTAAATAATAAAAAACCAAAGAACCTCATCCTACTGCCTTGTTTATTTGAAAGTGCAGTTTTGTTTCCCACTGGTTTTCTTATTAAGAGATGATAGCAAAGAGAAGCCTAAAGTCTACTTTGGAAAGCCTAAGATTAGAGCATCATCCCTTAATAGGTTTATGGCATCCTTGCTACTCAGTCTGGAATACCAAGAACTGGAATGGCATTTACTTCAGGTGAAACTCTCTTGCTTTTAGACCCTGCTTTTTTTCTGGTAGGAAATTCAACTTTGTCAAGTTTCAGATGATGCTTACTTTGTTAGTTCAATTGAACAGATATCTATTAAGCACTTTCTTTGTGCAAAATATTGTCCTAGGTTCTGTAGATACAATGATGAAACAAAACAATGGATGTATGCTAATAACTATCAGAAAAAGCCTAAATTCCTTGGAGGAAGTTTAAGCATGGACTGAAGCTTTCAGGGAAGATGGTTCATTTCTGACTGGGAAAATCAGAGGATGTTTCGTAGAAGAGACACCACCTGAGTTGGTCTTTGAAAGAAGATAAGAGTATTAATGGACAAAGATGGGGGTGTATGTGGTAGGAGGAAGACTTTTCCAGTTATAAATATGGTGGTGACATGTCTACTACAGAGTGACATAAAATAAAACTTATTACTCTAGTTTTGTTAGAGGCAGACTATAGAGGGTTTTGAATGTTAGGCTAAGGGACTTGTATTTTATTCTACAGGGAGCTACTAAAGGATTGGGCTACTAAAGGATGTAATCAGACCTATACATCAGGAGGATTACTTTGGCAACTGTGTGATAGATGAATTGGAGAGAAGAGAGATCAGAGTCAAGGAAGTCAATTAGGGGGTTGTTATAAGAGTAAGAGGGATGAAGCCACTACCACTAGTAGTGGTAACAATGGAACTTGAAAACAAAAGATAGATGCTTGAGATGCAATTGCCAAAATTCGGCAACTAGGAGGGTGATAGGAGAAGAAAAAAGAGTCAGGAATTGCTTCCTAGTTTTAAGTCTAGGTAACTGAAGAATAGACATTATCAATGGAAATAGGAAATTAAAAGGAGATTCAAACTTGAAAAAAAAAAGATGTTGAGTCCAGGTTTGTATATATTGCATTTGAGGTTCCAGAAGGATATCTAGGCAGTTAAAAATGCAGGCCTGGGAACCCAGGAAATAGATGAGCTATATATACACAAATTTAGGAGTCATTTGCACAGAGGGGATAACTGAAGGCAAAGAAGAGAGTAGAGAAAGAAAAGAGGGTAAAACATAAAACTTTTGGAGATACCCACAATTGGAAACTGAAAGGAGAGAAACCAGTGAAGAAAAACCCAAGAGGAATTTGTCTAAGCAGAACAGGAGAGAAGATAGTCATAGAAGCCAAGGGAGGACAGAGCAAGGAAGAAAGGATGGTCAATAAGGATGTAGAATGAATGGATGATAAAGTTGTACCTAGCAATTCTGGTCCCTGGAGTAAGAGTACAAAATATGGTGAAATGAACTTTTTTTTTCAGGTTCCTTATCTTTATTTTTCAAACATTTGGGGTTTTTTTTTGTTTGTTTTCTCCAATTATAGATAAAAACAATTTTTACCATTCTTTTTTTTTTTTTTTCAAATTTTGGATTCCAAATTCTCTTTCCCTCCTTCCATTTGATGTACAATCTTCTCTGTATTAGGAGTTCTGGAGGTAGGTGTGCCCATTGACCTCTTGTGGAGGGTCACATACTTGTACTTTTGGAATAAAGTAATTTCTTATTGGTCCTGTAATTAGACGGCATGTCAAAGAGAAATGGCAATCTGGTCAGAAAGAATGGCCAGTTCTATGGGCCTTAAGAAACTAAGAGAGATGAATTCTATTCTCTTTGAAAGTGACCCCTATGAATGACTGAACAAGTTGTATATGATTGTGATGGAATATATGTGGCAACGGAAAACACATTTCAATAAAAGTTATTCTGTGAAAGAAAACACAGACCAAAAAAACCTCCAACACAAATGATAGTTTTTAAAGACAAATTCATTAGGGAGCAAAACCTCTGACCCCAGGTCACAAGGTTCTATTGAGGGGACATTGAGACTCTTGCATGCAGTTCATCTGCCAAGAACAAGAAAGAAGAATGGACTGAGGAGGAGCTCACCTAGGAACATGGAAAGGAAAGAGATTAGTAGCTTTCCTTTTAAACTAATTATTCTTGCTAAGTGCTAAGTTCAATTGCTTCTTCCTTCTGAAGGTCACTGTACTATCAGCATCTTTTTAACTGTATTGCCTAGCAAAGCACTGTCACCCGGTTCTATTTATAACTTTAATGAGTGGTAAGGAAAAGTTAGGAAACTCTTTCTAGAAGTTTAGTCAACAGGAAGAGAAAGATTAAGTGGTAGCAAGTTGAAGGGGAAAAAATTGTGGAAGTCTAAGCTTGTTGATAGATACAAGGGAAAGAGAAACTGAAGATGAAAGTTTGGAGAAATGATCAAGAAAGCAGGTCTGAAGGAGTTGGAGGAGATGGGATTAAGGGCACAGGGAGAAAAGTTAGCTTTAACAAGGAAGACCATTCAGCTCCAAGTGGACACATCAGCCTCAAATGGCACAAATTGGTGTCCATCTTGGTGACATTTTTCTGTGACTCAATCTGCTGCCATACCAATTAACCCTGCGGGTATTGATTATCACCCTATTCCTTTGAATAAAGCATTCAATATCATATCCATATCCATATCCATTCATCTCTAATAAAAAACTGTTATCTGTAAAGTGGTCAAAAACCACTTCCATCTTTCCTGGATCCTAATGAGTCCCATTAAAGTTTCTGCCTATCATTCCATATCAAATAGGATCTTAAATGATGCTGTTAATAATGTACTCTTCTTGTTACTAGGAGTTCTGGAACTCCTCTTGCAGAGAGTCACACATTTGTACTTTTGGAATAAAATAATTCCTTTTTAGTCCTGTGATTAGAGGTTATATCAAAGAGGAATGGCAATCTGGTTAAGAAGAACTGTTACTTCATTGCACTTTGAGAAACTAAAAGAAATGGCTTCTACCCACTTTGAAAGCAATCCTTTTAAATGTCTGAATGACATGTATATGATTATGATGGAATACTATTGTGCTGTAAGAAATGATGAGCAACTCTAATAAAAACTTGGAAAGATAATACATGAACTGATGCAAAGTAAAATGAGAATCAGGAAAACATTCAATATAGTAACAGCAATATTGTATAATTATCAGATGTGAATAACCAAGATATTCTTAGCACATAATGATCTAAAACAATTCCAAAGGGCTTATGATAAAAATTGCTATCCATCTCCAAAGAAAGAACTGATGGAGTCTAAATGCAGATCAAACCATACTTTTTCTTTATTTGCTTTATTTTCTATGTGTATTTTCTTTCACAACATGATTAACATGAAAATATGTTTTGCATAACTGCACATATATAACATATCAAATTGCTTACCTTCTCAGTTGGGGAAAGGAGAAGAAAAAAGGGAGAGAAAAAATTGGGAACTCAAAAATAAAAAAATAAAATAACTGTTAATTGTTTTTATATGTAATATGAGGAAATAAAGTATTAAATTTCATTTTCCTTTTTTTTTTTAGTCATACACATACATTAATTTTTAATACACATTTCTTTATGAATCAAGTTGGGAGAGAAAAATCAGAATAAAAGGGGAAAACCACAAGAGAAAAAAAGCAGAAGAAGAAAAAAAAAGTGAATATAGCATGTATTGATTTACATTCAGTCTCCTTGGCTCTTTCTTTGGATGTAGATGGCATTTTCTATCCAAAATTTATTGGGATTGCTTTGAATCACTGAACCACTGAGAAGAACCAAGTGTTTCAAAGTTGATCTTCGCACAGTATTGCTATTACTGTGTCCAATGTAACCCTAGTTCTATTTATTTCACTCAGCATCAATTCGTGTAAATCTTTCTAGGTCTTTCTAAATCACCTTTATCATCATTTTTTATAGAACAATAATATTCCATTTCTTTCATATACTATAACTATTCAGCCATTATGATGGGTATTGATGGATATCTACTCTTTTCCAATTCTTTGCCACCACAAAAAAAGTGGATCTTTTTCCCTGTTTTATGATTTCTTTGGAATATAAACTCAATAGTAGCACTGCTGGATCAAAGGATATGCACAGTTTTATAGCCCTTTGGCACAGTTCCAAATTGCTCTCCAGAACACTTGGATTATTTCACAACTTCACCAACAATGCATTAGTGTCCCAGTTTTCCCACATCCCTACCTACTAAAATATTAAATTTTTAAAAAGAAAATGACACCTTTTATTGAGCCACAATCAATATCTATTCTCCTATGGATTTCCAGCTGGAGGAATAGGAGGATATTTCTTGTTCTTCATCTTCCAAGGGCCATTGCAACTTGAGCACATGTGCTTCCAAAAAAGAATATATACTCATTAGGCGAATCTGAGACTGACCAGATTAAATAGGTTAGGTAGAGAAGTGGTACAAAGTAGGATTCAGGATTTGAATATCACTTAGTCCTACATTCAAATTCTGCCTTAGACACTTATTGACTAAATAGCTCTTGGCAAGTCACTTAAACTTCTTATTCTCAGTTTCCTAATCTGTAAAATGGAGATAATAATAGCACTTACCTCTTTATGTTGTTGTGAGAATCAGATCAGATAATATGTAAAGAACTTTGTAAATCTTAAAAGTTATATAAATGAGAGAGATCTGCTACTACCAGTATTGGACCTCAAGTCCTTGCTTGCCTCTTCTGCCTTGCTTTATTTACCTGAGTTCAGGTTATCAAATGAAAATCCTGAAAGATGGACATTTCCTAGCTTTAGTTATTAATCTGTAAATTTGAGAAACAGCAAGTTCCTGAGGCAAGGATAACTTTCTTAACAGGAAGTGCTTCCTGAAAGTATACTGCTTCTTGGAAGAGACAATGTAACTGCTAGGAGAAAGGATCAAGAAATTCTAAAGCTGTACTCTGCTTGCTGGAAGATCTAGATTTGTGAGTTTTAAAGACAGCTAAAGATAAAGTTTTAAAGATTTTTTTTTAAGTTTCAAAGATAGCTGACTAAACATAGTCAGTGGAAAAAATATGTTTATTTTGTATCTCCACTAAGTAAGTGCCTTTACTATTTGGGAGAGTATAATAGGAATCAGCTTATTGTTTTATATTTTAAACATGCATAACTATATGTTTGGGACAGCTAGGTGGCACAGTAGATAGAGTGCTGAAATGAAAGCCAGGAAGACTCATTTTCCTGACTTCAGGTCTGGCCTCAGATACTTACTAACTGTGTAACTCTGGATGTATCACTAAATCTCTTTACATCAGTTGCTTTAGCTCTAAAATGTAAATAATAGTCACACCTACTTTACAGGGTTATTGTGAGGATCAAATGAGATATTATTTGTAAATGCTTAGCACAATGCCTGATACATAGTAGGTGTTATTCCCTCTCATTCCCTTCCACTTATCACTGTTGGTAAAATAAAGTTTTTTTTTCATTTGTGAAAAATTAGGTGTATTGAATCATCCAGCCCAAACTCATACTTAAAATTTATAATCCACATTTTTGTGATGTTTACTGGGGTTAAGATTAGGACAGTTGATTTTGATGTAATTTTTCTCTGTGCAGTGCTACCATAATCTTGGTTTCATAAGTATCATGAAATAATCCACGGAACTCAAGTGGCTCAGAAAAAATGATAACAAAAAATATGGTGATTAAAAATTATAAAGAAGGAGAGGAACTCATCCCAGGGAACAGAACTGGTCTAAAGGTGCCCCAGAAGTTACATCTGCCAGAATTCTGGTCTAAAAGGAGGACTGGAAGTGATGAGGTCTAGATTTGGGGTACCCAAATGAAATTAGGGTTTAATTCAGGTCTAGTGGCAGGTTCGGGGTACAGGGAATCAAATACAGCTCCCCTGCAACCTCTTTGGATTCAGCACAAGGATATAGAATTAAATGAGGTTTAATAGCAGTAAAGGAATTTACAGACCCCAAAACCTAGATTGATAAAAGAGGTTTATTATGGAGTTTGGAAGTAAGGTTAAAGTATAGTTAAGGAAATAGGTGAAGGTAGAGAGAAGAGGGCACCAGAAACAAGATTTCAGTGGGCAGAGAGTCCTTGGTGCCAGGCATGGTGCTGGCATGTTTTATCCATGTGCAAAGAGAGGACTCCAGCTTGACTCTTTTATAATGAGAGATTCAGCTAGAGGGGCCCATGGATGGAATCCCAAGTTGACTCCTCGATAGATTTTGGTGACTGGGACAGCCCAAGTTGACTCAGATCCGATGGGAGGCTGGGAGAGCCTAGATCTCCTATTGGAATTCAAAGGGGTGCTTTTGACCAGGATTTGTGAATCCAAGGTCCTAGCTTCCTGAATTGATAATGCATCAGCTGGGAGGGGTTGGGAATCAGAAAGGAATAAATCATTCTGAAAGGACTAGTTTCTTAAAGGTCCCACAACTTGCATCAGAAGAACTCCATGCTTTTGGAATATAATTCTTGGACTTGGTTTCCCAGAATGCTAAGGACTTTGAGATGTAGACAATGGGAAATGAATCCAAGAGAGAGGTCAATAGGGAGAGCTGAAGTTTGGAGATGAGAAGAAGACTCACTTTACAGAGCCTTTTTATCTGATAGACTCTGAAACTACAAGAGATTTCCTGCCCATCTCCAGACAAGTATGCGAGAAATGGTAAGAACCAGGCAAAACATTTAAGGCAGTACTACTATTTATTTGGATACTTTTATCCACTGATAATCCCAATAGAGGAATTTCTTCCAATAATGAAGGTTGCAACTCTTCCACAACATCTCATTTTATGCAGCTCTCACATCCTCCAATAAATTTTCCAAAACAGCTTAGCCAGGATAATGGCCTTCCCTTGGCCTTGCATGGTCACCAATGTTTCATATTTGTATTCCTCTGGTTATTTATTGCTCTTGCTATATGACCATCCCACTCTAGAAATCAATTATTCTTCAGATGTTCTCTAAAATGGCAAGCTACCATCAATGACATCATTGCAATTAGAAAAAACTTATTTCTTTAATGAAATAGGCTGAAAAGACCATGATACAACTTTATTCATTTTATGCATGCCAATTTCATAATTTTTGGAATCATTTATCTAAGAAAAAGGAAAGGATCTCATGCTTCCTTTCAAATGATTATTCATTTCATGCTCCCTAATCTGTATTTAGTTTTGTGGGAAGAAATGAATTAGATAAAATAGGGCAGATGTCATTATACTCTTCTATTTGCACCTTTATTTTAGGGGAAATTTACTTCTACACACTGAATTTTTCATAAAGATGTTTTGATTGCCCCCAATTACTAAGTCACTCACTCACAAGTCTGTCTCTTCCAAATGAGGCACAAAATAGTCTACAGTCTTGGAAGACCTATATTGCACCCTTCACAGCAGTCTCTCCCCATAAACCTATGTAGATGTGGCTCTAATTCCAGACTCCTGGAACATGTTCATTGTTGGCATTAATTGAGTCATTCACAAATCTGTGAATATTTAACAAAGAAAAATTTCAACAATGATTCAACAGCACTTAGCTTTTCAGGATATGGGGATTTCCTCATCTCCAAATAGTAATGTGTCTGGTCAATAGATAATTAGAATATGATGACTGGTGTGGTTTCAGGCAACAAGTCTAAGAGACCTAGACTACAAGTGGCTGGAAATTTTTATGCCTATTTATTAGGAATCTATATCAGGGAGCTAATCAGATTTTGTGTGGGAAGGAAGCTTTATCAGCTTTATCAAGAAGCCCAGAAGAAGTTGTGTCAGGAAAATACTGGTTCTATTCTAAGATCCTTTTGATCTGGTTATTCCATGTTTTTAAAGATTTTTGTTCATAAAGACCAGGTTAAGTGAAGTCTTTGGCAGGCATCCAGAAATACCACATCAAATAACCATTAAGGTTATGGAGGTACTAGCTCCCCAAAGGAGATACTTTCTACACCACTTTTGAAAAACATTTGATCATCTGCTTTGGGGCCCTAGTTGCTATTGAATGAATACATGATACAGAGTCATATAATCACATTCCATCCAGAGTTACGTGTTATGAGTAGAGGAAAACAAGAAGTTGTATAGGACAAAAAAAACCAACCAAACAAAAAACCAACCCTATTGTTGAATTTAAATTCTGTATTTAAAGTCATGCTCAGCAAAGTCTCCCAGGTATTAATGACCTTTAGAAATATTGTCACTCTGCTAGAGATCCTAATACCTTGTATCCTTGGATAGCCCAATGAACCTATAAGGAAAGACCTGGCTTTTGGAATACCACTTTGTCTAGTTCACAGAAACCTCTCATTTTGAAAAGCATGTGAAACTGTACTTCATTGACTATTGTTGATCTGCTAAACGTTGATATTGTGAGGGATGGGGTCTAGACAAGTCCTCCCAATGGGCTAAGCTATAAATTTCATGAGTTAAAGAGTTTTGAGAATTGGGTCAGATAAATCTTTATCTATACTAATTCTTAGATGGTGTCAAGGTGTAGTCTAATGGCCTGGGGCCTGGAGTTAATAGGACTAGACAATAAAAAACCCTTCCTTTTGGGGTCAAGAGGAATTTTATCAATGTCTCCAATTGCATACTATTATTAATAAGGCACTTCAATATTACTCAGAGACATTCTAGTAACTCTATTAAACTAAGCAATTACTACAAAAACAGCAGAAAATGGGCAGTGGATTTATTGTTAATTTGTTAATGAGTACCATGATGCCATACTGTGCTGAGGATAAGACCTTATAATTTTCTAATTAAGGATGAGGCTGCTACTTTTATCCAACAGAGCTTCTCTTTTCAAGGTTTTGTGTTAACTACTTTCATGGTTTGACCTATTCCCAACTGAATAAGAGGTATACCTCTACTAAATAACAGTTTTGTCATTATGCTCCTAAATGAAGTGAACTGTGAAAGCTGTCTCACAAGATGGAGACAGTGTTATAAAAATTGAGTGAAGGTCGGCTGTGCCCCAAGGCCACATTTCTTTCTCCAGAGATCACATGGTTTACAAGAAGTGGGTTCTTTTCTTTGTGAGATTAAGTTGGGGCCACTTTGGCACTGAAACTCCCATATAAGGTAATTTAGTAATCCTAAAGATGTGGTTGGGTTGAAAGTTTTTCCTCATTTATGATTTAGAATGTGAGGTCATTTGTCCTGGCTAATCAGGGCAAAGATCCAGCTTATAGGGAATGTTACCCCAGGTCCATATATAATTCTTGTCTGTTAACTGGGTTTCAACTATCCTTGCCTAACTGCTTTTTGGAAGGGAGACACCCTTTCTCATGAAAGCATAATAAAATTCCTTTCTGTTTTTATTTTGAGAAATCGCCTTAATTTATTCAATTTATTTGAGCCAGTGGCCCTTGTCCCACACACTCCTAACTATGGGAGTTGTATGGCATGCATCTTAGGAAGTCATATCTATGACAATTCAGTGCCATCTTATTAAAGAGGGAAATTCTCAACTCCAGCACTTTTTCAAACTTAGCCTCCAGAATGAGATGAAAAATTGTTGATGAGACTTTTTTCAGTACTTCAGAGCTTACAGGAATTATTAGATTCCTGGCACATGAACTAATGGACAATGGATTCCTTATGGACTATTTCTAGGACTTATGGACATGTGTAAATTTTCAGGTTGATTCATGCATGTTACATTAATACTAGCCTGTGTTATATTGCTATGTGCTTATGTAAATTATGTATAATGCCTCCCATATTGATGAATTTATGTATACCATGTATTCAGGGAAGGCGTGATCACCTTTTAGGTGGGGTTCTCACCTCCTTGAGAAATCAGGGAGGTCATGACCACCCTATGTTCTAAAACAAAAGAAAGAGGGAGATGTTGGAATCTTTACAAACTGCTAACTAATTAGAGTTGATCTAATCTTACAAGAAGATTTTGGCCAGAACCTGAAACAAGGTACTAAGTAGAACTAATTAGTACAATGCTTGTGTTTACACCTTTGTGTTCACACCTCCCTTAAAGCTCTTTGGGCCAGAGAGCGCTATGGGAGAAAACCCATAATCCCATTCTCTCAGAAGATTCACATATAAGGCCAATGAAGAGAGAGAGCTATTCCAGAATATATTTTCCACTTGGCTGGCTGGTCGCAGAGGAGAGTTCAGCTGGACTGGAGAGGAGCAACTCTGGTGCAGACAGAGAGCACTTTGACAGATTTCAGCGGAATTATGCCAGAAGCCCTCTCTCCCAGGCAAGGCAGAATATTTTCCACTTGGCTAGCTGGTGGCAGAAGAAGAGTTTTCAGAGGAAGAAGCTACGAGTGGAGAGTTCAGTGGACAACCAGATTCATCTTCATCTCACACCACTGTAGTTGGTGGCTGGGCTCCTGCACTTCCTCCACTGAGACCAAGCTGGTCTGAAAGACTCATCAGAAAGCTAGCCGAGCCCCAAGTGAAGAAGACAAGAGATAGGTGACTATCTCCATCTCTTCTTTATTCTATTTCTGGCTCAGACTCTTCTGTCCTTCAAGGTTCTTGCTCCCTCATATCAAAAGATCTATGAACCCTGGTGATACAACTTAGATATCCTTTTGAAATGTCTTTTTTTTCCCTTTAAATGGTTTGGATAATTTCTTTTCAGAAAGGATGCTGTGGACCAGGATGGTATTGAGAAATGTTTTTCTTTCTAATGTCATGAGAAAGGAGAGACCATCTCTAAGTAATTATAGTAAATGTGTATTTTTCTAGGGAGGTTGGGGTGGGAAACTAGCTTCGTTGTAGCAATACTCAGTTTCTGGATAAAGGTAAGGGAGAGTCCTTACCTAGCTCTTTTGAAAGAAAGAAAAAGTCCCTCAGGCAAGGCAAGAAAGATTAGTATTTGCCACCCATTGTGAGACTCCTGGTAGGAGTCCAGGGAACACTGAAAGGGTAGTGGTTAGAAAAAGTCTTAAAATTAATACTGGCACAAGGACAGGTCCAATCTATTTTATTGAAATGACCCTGGCCCATGATGCAAATCAGTCACTATGCCAGAGATGACATCATCGGTGCTATGGCCTTGATGTAGTCTGGATTTTTCTAGATAATATTGTTCACTGTTACTCCTTTATAAGGAAAGATCCACTATGAAATTCAGATTTAACAATTTCCTCTATATGGACTGCATCATTAAAATACAGGATTTGGTTATTCAGAAAGGAAAAGCAAAACCCAGGATTTCTGTTTTCATTCTTTTCCATATTTGTTCATTCATTCAGGGACTATTATATTACTGATCATCTTTACAGCCATAAAGATCATCTTTATTGCTGTTTTTCTGTATTATGCTAAGTTCTCTCTCCAATGCTACTTACATACTAGACTTCATTAAACCCCAAGATTAGTATTGTCAAAATAAACAGCACTAAAATTGATGATAAGTGCTAGTAAATTATTTAGAACAGAGACATTAAATTTACAGTCTGGAAGCAATAAGCAGTCTGCAAAACTTCTGAATAGAACCCAAATCAAATTGAAACTTAATTGGGAAATAGTTAATAAAAAATAACACAATACAGATAATGTTAATATCTAAGTATTAACTTAGTGGTATGCTAAGTCAATATGCAGCCCATAGGGATACATTTCTATTCAAGTTTGAGACCATGCTCTAGACTTTATAAAACTCATGCTTTATGCCCTTGCCACCAAGGGATGTAGTAAAGTAGGGGAAGTACTATGACAGAGACTGGTCAATGATGTATCCTTGCCTTAGCAAAATAAATCTCCTCTTGTTAAGAAGGACCAGAATTTAAGAATTCTTCAAAAGTGTTCATTGGAACATTGCTTTTTTTTTTTTAATCTATAAGACAAAGAAAATAGATATAGGATGGAAATTTTTATTCAAAATAAAATGATATTTGCTTATAATTATTTGTATTTAAAATTCATTTAAGCAGATAGGAGAAAGAAAATATTTATTATCAAATATATTTTTGTAACCAATAATATGGAAATCACATTTTAATGTTTATACTTTTTTCTTGTTCATATAGTGTAAAGTTTTTTTGTTTTGTTTTGCTTTTGTTCAAACAACAACTGTGGTCCTGTTAAGGTACTTTCTTGTGTTAAAGTATGGCACATTTTGGCTAGAAGAGCATCTGTACCTTCAACCATAGTTGTAATTTCCAATTTCCCTAATAACCTCATCATATATTCTTGATGGTTGATGTTTGAATCACATACTTAAAAAAAATTATCATACAGCTATTAATGAGGTTCTGTTGTACAAATTTTTGTTTTTGGTGTTTACTACCAATCCAAATCTTATTTTTTTTTGTCTTTTAAAAATGTGAGCTTTTCTTTTTATTATGTTCTTGATGACACACATATATTTCAGTATGCAAGGAAGAATAGGTAACATGGATTGAATTGCTGGTTGCACCCCAGGGAACACAGTTGGAGTTCCCCTGGAAATTTCTTTTTTTTTTTAATAACTTTTTATTGATAGAACCCATGCCAGGGTAATTTTTTTTTACAGCATTATCCCTTACATTCACTTCTGTTCCGATTTTTCCCTTCCCTCCCTCCACCCCCTCCCCTAAATGGCAAGCAGTCCTTTACATGTTGAATAGGTTACAGTATATCCTGGATACAATATATGTGTGCAGAACTGAACAGTTTTCTTGTTGCACAGGGAGAATTGAATTCAGAAGGTAGAAATAACCCAGGAAGAAAAACAAAAATGCAAGCAGTTTATATTCATTTCCCAGTGTTCTTTCTTTGGGTGTAGCTGCTTCTGTCCATCTTTGATCTGAATTAACTCTCTTTATCGAAGAGATCCACTTCCATCAGAATATATCCTCAAACAGTATCGTTGTTGAGGTATATAATGATCTCCTGGTTCTGCTCATTTCACTTAGCATCAGTTCATGTAAGTCTCGCCAGTCCTCTCTGTATTCATCCTGCTGGTCATTCCTTACAGAACAATAATATTCCATAACGTTCATATACCACAATTTACTCAACCATTCTCCAATTGATGGACATCCTTTCATTTTCCAGCTTCTAGCCACTACAAACAGGGCTGCCACAAACATTTTGGCACATACAGGTCCCTTTCTTTTCTTTAGTATCACTTTGGGGTATAAGTCCAGTAGAAACACTGCTGGATCAAAGGGTTTGCACAGTTTGATAACTTTTTTGAGCATAGTTCCAAATTGCTCTCCAAAATGGCTGGATGTGTTCACAATTCCATCAACAATGTATCAGTGTCCCTGTTTTCCCACATCCCCTCCAACATTCCACATTATCTTTCCCTGTCATTCTAGCCAATCTGACAGGTATATAGTGGTATCTCAGAGTTGTCTTAATTTGCATTTCTCTGATTAATAATGATTTGGAGCATATTTTCATATGTCTATAAATAGTTTCAATTTCTTTGTCTGAGAATTGTCTGTTCATATCCTTTGACCATTTATCAATTGAAGAATGGTTTGATTTCTTATAAATTAGAGTCAATTCTCTCTATATTTTGGAAATAAGGCCTTATCAGAACCTTTGATTGTAAAAATGGTTTCCCAGTTTATTGTTTCCCTTCTAATCTTGTCTGCATTTGTTTTGTTTGTACAAAAACTTTTCAATTTAATATAATCAAAATTTTCTATTTTGTGGTCAATAGTGATCTCTAGTTCTTCTTTGGTCATAAATTCCTCCCTCTTCTACAGGTCTGTGAGGTAAACTATGCTATGCTCTTCCAATTTATTTATAATCTCATTCTTTATGCCTAGGTCATGAACCCATTTTGATCTTATCTTGGTGTATGGTGTTAAATGTGGGTCAAAGCCTAGTTTCTGCCATACTAATTTCCAATTTTCCCAGCAATTTTTGTCAAATAATGCATTCTTATCCCAGAAACTGGTGTTTTTGGGTTTGTCAAACACTATATTATTAAAGTTACTGGCTGTTTTGTCCTTTGAACCTAACTTATTCCATTGATCAACTAGTCTATTTCTTAGCCAATACCAGATGATTTTAGTAACTGCTGTTTTATAATATAATTTTAGATCTGGTACAGCTAGGCCATCTTCATTTGATTTTTTTTCCCATTAATTCCCTTGAAATTCTTGGCCTTTTGTTTTTCCATATGAACTTTGTTGTTATTTTTTTCTAGTTCATCAAAGTAGTTTTTGGGGAGTCTGATTGGTATAGTGCTAAATAAATAGATTAATTATGGTAGTATTGTCATCTTTATTATATTTGCTCGCCCAATCCAAGAGCATTTAATATTTTTCCAGTTGGTTAGATCAGACTTAATTTGTGTGGAAAGTGTTTTGTAGTTTTGCTCATAAAGTTTCTGATTTTCCCTTGGCAGATAGATTCCTAAATATTTTATACAATCAGTAGTTACTTTAAATGGAATTTCTTTTTGTAACTCTAACTGTTGGGTTTTGTTAGTGATATATAAGAATGCTGATGACTTATGTGGGTTTATTTTATATCCTGCAACTTTGCTGAAGATGTGGCCAATCCAAATCTTAGGTCAAATTTGTCTGGCTTGTTTGATATATATTGGATAAATTTACAATGTACTTTGGCAAGGCAGCAATGGCTCAGTAACCATTATGTATACATTGGGAATATTATCGCTGACATGTTTCAATCATGTCAAAGTCTTTGTGACCCCACTTTGGGATTTTCTTAATAAACATATTGGGGTGATTCACCAGTTCCTTCTCCAGCTCATTTTACAGATAAGAAAAATGAGGTCAAGTGATTGCCCAGGATCTCATTGTCTAAAGCCAGATTAAAGTTCAGGAGTCTTCCTGACTCCAGACCTGATACTATGGCGCCACCTAACCACCTTCTGATAATTTTAATAAAATTTAATTTGTAGTATTCTAAGTCAATAAGCAGTCTACAGGGATGCATTTCTATTCAAGTTTTATGTCATTGCTAGATGATTCTAGAAAAAAAAAACTTGTTCTAAGATAGATTTTGCCACTTTTCAGTTTTCTAGTCAAAGGAAAGATACTTCCTTATATCTGGGAGTTGATTATGTGACATGATTTTATTGAAGAAAGAACACACCCAGATGTTATTCTACATACTTTTTATGGATAGATTCTTTCACCAACACCATCACAAGCAACAATAAGACCAATAAATATTTCTAAATAATCTAGAGTAATGGATCATTTAGCATTGCCTATTATAGCTTTTTGGTCCTCAAAACTTGTACATTTTTGAATAATTCTAAGCATTGATTCACCAAATAAAACTTTTTTAAAGGAGAACTGTGCTCAGTAGCTGTGGAATTACAGGAATATGAGCTGTGGAATTCACAGTAAGGCCAGATTGAAGTGTAATATTAAGCTGTTGCAAGAATCCTCACATTGCTTGAGAAGTTCACCTATCACCAAAAATTACTTTTACATTTGAATTGTGGCTCTTCATTTTTTTTTTTTACCATCAACTTGGGTCCAATAAGCATCATGTTGCTTATTATCTTTCAGATTATTAGTTGTTAAATAATTTTATTAACACTGAACTTAGATGAGAAATGCTCTTCTGCTTTACTTTCTACAAATGTAGCATTTATGTCATTGAATTCATTATCTGAAAGCTAACCATTGGATAAGTTGAATGAGGTATTTCTTATTAGTTCTAAAATCTCTTCATGAGACAATCTTTTGAACATTTTATCAATGAAGATGCAAACAAGGCTAAATTATTCCAAAATACCAGAAAAATAAAGTAAATAAATTTGCAAAATAGTGGATATAAGAAGCTAAAATTTTACTTATATAGAGAGAGTATATATTCTATATATATTCACAAACTGTTACAAATATTTAATAAATTCTACCAATGCTCCAAAGGAGAAAGATTAAGCCCACAGTCACACAGCTAGGAAGTGTTAAGTGTCTGAGGTCAGATTTGAACTCAGGTCCTTCTAATTTTAGGACTGGTGTTCTAAAAATTGTAACTCTTAAAAAACACAGCTTTAATGACTATTACAGATATCATAGAAGCTATTGGATATGTTTCCTAATTTAAACCTATTGTAAAACCTGTGGGCTATGATCAAGGTTCAATTTGGAAAAAAAAAATGAATGGGTCTTCAAAAATGTATTTACTATCCAAGGTTATAAAAATATAGTTTCATAATAAAAAATTAAAGAAAATGTATCAGATCTTGTGAACTCAATGTCAATGTAAAACAAGTAGCTGTAGAAAAAGAAAGATATGTTGCAAGTTAAAATTTTACTTATAGATGTAAAATTATAAAAATTATTTTGTCTCAAATAATTAGCAAACTATTATATGCTCATGAAACATGGGATTTATCAGAGGAACAGGTTATTTGGTTTTCTATGTCTCCTCATTCTTTCTTCTTTTGGAGAAACATAAAGGGGCTACTACTGTAAGTCTAGAAGACTGTAGATCTCTGCAGAGACAAAAACCCACTAAAGAGAAAAGAAAAAGGGAAAACAAGAGTCTTTGCCTCTTAAAAATTGGGTTAAAGTCTGATCTATATTCCAAATATTTCTAGACCAAGTACATATGTCTGTCTATATAAATATAGGAGAGAGAGAGAGAGAGAGAGAGAGAGAGAGAGAGAGAGAGAGAGAGAGAGAGAGAGGAGAGAGAAACAGGCAGAAGGAGAATCTGAGGATTTTTCCCCTTTTCTATAAAGATTAGACATGGGATAAATTCTGGCATTCCTTGAAGCAAACTTTAGATGAGGACCCAAGTCAAAAAAGAGATTTTAGTATGTAAAGAGAGTTAGTGACTTGTGCAAAGAATATGTCTGCTAAAATGACATCATCCATATAGAAACTACTAAGTATCTACTTCCAAGAAATGGGAGGCCTGGAGTATATGCAGATGGTTTGTGTTGGCCTGCTACATGGTTGTAATAAGCCTTTTCCCTTTGACTGTGTGCTCAGAACAGTTGGCACCTTTGTAACAGGTTGAGTCAATACTTGTTGAGGCTTTGGCTGAATTGGAAGGAAAGGGTGAAAGTGGCTCTTCACTGAGCCATTGAAACAATGTGACCATGCTGTTAGAGGGAAGGGCTTCCTCCCTCCCTCCCTCTACTTAAGCCCTGGGAAACCAAGAAATGAACCTGGATCTTTGGCCATTTTGTTCATTCTTTCTTTTCTAGATACAGGAAGTAAGGTATTTGATATGGTCAAGAACACAAGACAAGGATTATAGGAGACTAAGAGTCCAGGTAAGAAGTTGCAGTCAACCCAGTAGTGACACATTCAGGAGATGGTTCCAAGAGTCCAGCCCAGCAGAATCCAACAGTGCCAACAACAAACTTGAACTTGGTGGGCCTAATACTTTGCAGGAACTGAGCTAAACTGTGAGCCTAAATTTCATCCCCCTCCCCAGAAACTGAAGTGTTACAGTATCAGGGAGGCATTGGGGCAAATTGTGTGTGGGGGGGGGGGATTTGTTTGTTTTTTGCTTTTTCTATATAAACAAAAAAAAAAAGCAAATTATAAATTGTAAAAGTTAATCTAATGCTAGGTGATTAAGTAGAACTAGGTTTTAGTACCTGACACCCTAAAAAATGGGGGAATACAGTCAGTAGGGCTTGACCAGTTTACAGAAGAGGCAAATCAAGTATTTATTAGTTGTGGATTGTCTATATAAAAGAACAAAATTATTATAGCATAGAAAATGTTGGTTTTAATACAATAGAGAAATAAGGCATCAAAATATTCTGAAAAGATAGGGGAAAAACACTGAAACTTTGTAACTCAAAATTTCACCTTATCAACTTAGTTTTTGAAGTTGTCACTATCAACAATTTCTACTTCTTCTGATGCTTCATTAAAAAAAAAATCAGTTCTCATTGTTTTATAGTCACAAATTACAAATACCATAACTTATACTTGTGAATTATAAGCAAACTTCCAAATCTGGCTAACATTTGTTATTTTTAATGTAATTATTTATTTGAAACTTAAATATAAAATAGGAAAAGAAAAAAATGTTGTTATGCACATAGCAAAATACAAGAGAGAATTCAAAATATGTAACATTTCCAATTCAATAAAGAGTATATAATAATAGAAAACATTGTATTCAGAACTGTCCATCTTTGCTTCTTTATAGGTTTTCTGAGATGCTTCATTTTTACCATCTTTATGAAATTCTGAAAACCAAAGGTTTGTCCTTATTGAAATAAGATTCTATATATTCTTTTCTTCTCTGATAATGCTATGATTTCAATTTGTAGTGCTTGCTCTGAGATAATTCTCCCAACCAACACTGGCAGTGATGCAATGGGTCCCTAGAAACGAGGGTTTCTAGTACTGTATTGCCACTCACAAGCCTCCACCAGTATATTTTTCATTAACATTTAGTCCACAGGCATAAATTAGTTTTTTTAAAAATGATTTACAGCTCTTTTAGTGGTGGAAAAGAATTGGAAATTGAGGGTCTGTCCATCAATTAAGGAATGGCTGAACAAGTCTTTGTCTATAATTGTGATAGAATACTATCATGCTTTAAGACAGGGTTTTTTAAACTTTTTCTACTTGTGACTTCTTTTTGCCTGAGAAATTTTTGAGCAATCCTGGATATATATGTATGTAAAATAGGTATACAAATTAAATATTTACTGATAATAAATCATAAAAAATTTATTTTAAAACAATTCTTTTATATGCATATTATTTTACCATTTATTAAAGATGAAAGTAAATTGTCATATTAATAAGATGGATGTACTTGTGTATTGTATTGCACTGTGCCTGGTACATAGTAGGTGCTTAAAAAATGTTTATTGACTATTAATTGTTTGAACATTGTAAAAACAAACAACTTTGAAAAACTTAAGATCTTTCTCCCACCAATACAATGATCAACCACAATTACAGAAGATTGAGGATAATCAATGTTATCTATCTCTTGACAAAAAGGTGAATTTGGGGCAGCTAGGTGACATAGTGGTTAGAGCATCAGCCCTGAAGACAGGAGAACCTGAGTTCAAATCTGACCTCAGACACTTATCAGGAAGTAATGTATTTGATATGGTCAAAAACACAAGACAAGGATTATAGGAGACTAAGAGTCCAGGTAAGAAGTTGCAATCAACCCAATAGTGACACATTTAGGAGATATTCCAAGAGTCCAGCCCAGCAGAATCCAACAGTGTCAACAACAAACTTGAACTTGGTGGACCTAATACTTTGCAGGAACTGAACTAAACTGTGAGCCTAAATTTCATCCCCTTCCCCAGAAACTGAAGTGTTACAGTGTCAGGGAGGCATTGGGGAAATTAAATGTTGGAGCAATATTTGATACTTTTTACTGTTGCCAACTTTTTCCTGCTCTCCACATTCATTTGCTCAACACCACAGTTTAAGAAGCTTTGCTTTAAGAAATGATAAGCAGAATGCTTTTAGAAAACCTGAAAAGACTGACTTGAACTAATGCTAAATGAAATGAGCAAACCAAAAGAACATTATATACAGTAACAGAAATATTGTATGAAGATCTACTGTGAATAACTATTATAATAATATAATATTATGTTAATATTATATATGATATTAGTATATTATATATTAACACGATATATATTAATAATATAATAATATTATTATAATAAGATTTTTTAGCTAGACAATGATCCAAGACAACACTGAAGGATTTATGATAAAAGGTGCTGTTTATCTCCAGAGGAAAACCTGATGGAACTTGAATATAGATTAAAAAGATATTTTCTTCTTTACTTTTTTTTTTTTTTGGGGGGGGGGGTTCATCTTACTGTGTTGTCTTCTTATTTCTTTCACAGCGTGGCTTACATGGAAATGTGTTTTGTATGACTATACATGTATACCTATGTCAAATTGCTTGCTTTTTCAACGTAGGGAAAGGGGAAAGAGAGAATTTGGAACTCAAAATTTGAAAAAAAAAATGTTAAAATTGTTTTTTCATGTAATTGGAAGAACATTAAATTTTTTTAAAAAGTGATTTGCTAAAAGTCTTAACCCAAATTGTTGGCACAAAAAAATTTTCCCTCAAATTGGAGACATATTTTCCCTTTGCACACTAGGTCCCTATGGAAATTTGGGCATTAACTGAAAATACAAATGTAGTGAACCACAGGCATAGAGAATAAATATAGTAAAGAAATCCTAGCCCTTTAAGTTCTTTTCTCCCTTTTAGATAAAGCTCCCTATTGCCCTATCAGATAGTTCCAAAGTTTATTAGTTCAACTGAATCCACATAAGGAACATTTGTCCACCAAGAGAGAGCTCTTTGAAGCTGCCAGTGTTCTTATGCAACTTCCTATATATATATATGTAGACAGATATATATATATAATCCGTTATCATCAGGTTCCTATGATTCTGATGACTTCTATTTCTGATATCCATTAGTTCTGGCCACTATTATGATCTTTGTTTTGCCTGAACCCTCTAGGTTATTGTTTATATATATGTACCTTAGAGTACTCAATAGCCATATGTTCATTGCCATAGGAGACAAGGATGATACCTCACCCCTATCCCAATCTGGGGAGAAGCGCCTTTCCTATTTCTTAGTGTCTCTCTATATATTTTGGAAACGAGGCCTTTATCAGAACCTTTGACTGTAAAAATATTTTCCCAGTTTATTGTTTCCCTTCTAATTTTGTCTGCATTAATTTTGTTTGTAGAACCAGTATTCCTTTTGGAATATATTGATTTTATTTTATTTTTTAGATGTTATTCCCTTCAAATTCAAATCACACCTGTGTCCTCTGTCTATATATGAATTTCCATGTAGGAATGTAAACAGATAAACATTATTAAGTCATTTATAATTTCCTTTTCCTGATTATTTCTTTATGTTTCTCCTGAGTCTGCATTTAAAAATCAAATTTTCACCACAAATGCTTGAAAATCCCCTGTTCCATTGACTATCCAATTTTTCCCCTGAAGGATTATACTCATTTTTGCTGGATAGGTGATTCTTGATTGTAATCCTAGCTCCATTGCTTTCTGGAATATCATATTCCATGTCCTCCAATCCTTTAATTTGGAAGCTGCTAAACCTTGTATTATCCTGACTGTGACTCCACTATACTTGAATTGTTTCTTTCTGGATGCTTGCAACATTTTCTCCTTGACTTGGGAGCTCTGGAATTTGGCTATAATATTCCTAGGAGGTTTTATTTTGGGAATATCTTTCAGGAGGCGATTGGTGGATTCTTTCAATTTCTATTTTACTTTCTGCTTCTAGAATATGGAGGCAGGTTTTTTCCAAACATAGTTTTCAAGTAGACCAATAATTTTTAAATTCTCTCTCCTGGATCTATTTTCCAATGAGATATTATAATGTCTGGGCTAGCTTTCTGGAGATCTCCCAGATGGGCCTTGGTCTCAGCAAGATAGTCACCCATGAGGATGGTCAGGGATAGAGTTTAAAATCTTTATTGTCTTCTTCACAATCTGTTCACTCTGACTGACTGTGTCCCCAGTTCTCTCAGTCCTTAAATGCCTTATTACAGTTACATGTTTACAGCATATTGAGTACGTGTGAACTAGAGAGCCATTACATCACTATACTAAGTACTAAGTATATGTAAACTAGAGAACGATTATCTCATCAATCACACTAAGTTAACACCTTGTTGTAAGTATTCTTGTTTCAAGTATACTTCTCCAGAGTTCCAGCCTCTACATCTCCCGCTTTCTTTTGTTTTAGAACACAGGCGATCACACCCTCCCTGACTTCTCAGGAAGGGAGGTGAAAACACCCAAAAAGAGGTGATCACACCCTCCCTAACTTCTCAGGGAGGCAAGAACATCAAACCAGATATTGTTAACAGGTTTCCTCTGGACTGAAGGGTCTTACTTTAAACAGGTATACATAAATCCATCAGCATAGGAGGTATAACACAAGCACATAGTAATATAACACAGGCTAGTAGTGATGTAACAAACAACATGAATCAACATGAGAAATTATACATGTCCAAAAGTCCTAGAAGGAGGGTATATAAATAATAATCACATATACACTTCCTTCAACAGCCAAGAGATAGTCCAAAACCAATCTATTCTCCATTACTTCATGTGTCAGAGAATCCAATATTTCCTGTAGATTTTGAAGTCCTGCAGCAGTCTCATCAACATTTTTGATGTCCGTGAGTCAATTGCCATACATATTGGGTTAACAGTCATGTTTTTTCAGTGGCACATGAAGTCAGGGATGTAACTATCTGATATTTCTTGGGTCTTTTGCTTTGTTACAAGGGTCTTCTCCATTTCTGTCTGATGGACAAGATGAATATGGCTCGTTGACATCCATTTGATTCCTTCTCCATCTGTAGAGATATAAGCAAACCCTCTCCTCCAAGCAGATAACCTATCTGGTCCCTTCCATTCACCACTTTTTAGATCTCTCCACATCACCTGGTGATTTAAAGATAGTGGAGCTACTCGCACTGGACACTGACTTTCTGGTGGGTTATAAAACCTATCTGTTGAAGCCAGTGCATCATTAGCAAAAATTAAAAAATTAATATTGTAAAGAGCTAAATTTTAAAATTCTCTAGGGTTACCTGTGGCTCTCCCTTTCTTTTATTTTTGGAGGAGCATCTTGATGTCTCTGTTTCTCCTCTCTACTATCGCCTGTCCTTGAGGATTAAAAAGTATGCCAGTAGTGTGTAAAAGCTGATACTATGCACAAAAGTGTCAAAACGTTTAGAAGTATATACAGATCCATTATCTGTTTTTATTGCTTGTGACACACCCATAATTGCAAAAGCTTATATAAGGAATTCAGTGACTACTTGAGCAGTCTCTTTTGCTGTTGATATTGCAAAAGTAAATCCTGAAAAAGTGTCTGCTACGACATGGATAAAAGACAGATGACCAAAAGAGTTATAATGGGTTACATCCATTTGCCAAATTTCATTGGGTCTCAAACCATGAGGGTTCTTCTCTGGAGGGAGTGTAGGAGCATGGAAAAGAAGGCAAGCTGTATAGGCTTTTACTATACTCTTAGCTTCCTCTTTTGTTATTCCCAAATTGCAAACGTAAAGCTCAAGCAGCCTGATGATATTTAGAATGAGATTCTTGGGCTCAGTGAAATAATGGAGTATTGGCTAACATAGTTAGAAGGTGATCCGCCTTTGAATTTCCATAAAAAATAGGACCTGGAAGTCAACTATGAGAGTGGACATGCAGATACAAATCTTACTTGGATGCTTTCATTTGCTCTTGAAGTTCCTTAAATAGCTGATATATATTGGAAGTTATAAATTTAATTTCGCTGTGGCAATTCTTTGTACCACACCTGCTGAATTGGCTAAATCAGATATTATAATTACATCTCCTGGATAAAAAGTAAGAGCTAGCATGATTGCATACAATTCATTCTGTTGAGTGGACTGAAAAGGAGTTCTGATTATTCTCTTTATAGTTAAGTCATAAGAGTATATAGCACAAATGTTATGGTTGGATGCATCTGTAAAGATAGTTGGTCCTTTAAGAGGAATCTTTTTTCTTCAAAAATCCACTGCAAATTATGTAATAGCTGGGTTATCTTTAATGGAAACCCGTGTGTAAAATTTGGAGCTGTGGCCAATAAAATTTGCCATTCTGGGATGTTTTCACAGCATACGTTAACTTGTGCATTGGTATAAAAGGTGTATATCTTATCAGGTCTTATCCCAGATAATTGTACTACTCACTTAATGGCCTTTAATAAAATTCTAACCACAAGCAAGTAAGGAGTAAGGCTTTGGTCTGGTTGTGCTGGGAGGTTCATCCACTCTATCACATGTGTCCTTGATGAAGAACTGCTATGGGTGCCTCTTTTGCAGCAAAAACTGATAATTTCCAAGGGTTTTTGAGTGACTCTTTCAATCACATTGGATAAAGCCAGTTCAACCTCTCTCAAAGCCTCTTGAGCTTCTTTTGTAAGCTAGTGTGATGAGTCTAAAGCATTATTTCCCCTTAAAAATGTCATATAATGGTTGTAATTGATAGGTAATTACTGGATGCATCCATTGGATATCTCCTGCCAATTTCTGAAAGTCAAAGGTGTTCAACTTCTCTGTTCTTAAAAAAAGTTTTTTTACTGTAAGCACCTTAGGATATACTTCATATCCTAAATATTGAAAAGGAGAGTGTCTTTGAATTTTTTCTGGAGCTATAGGCAATTTGTAGTTCCTTAGTATTTCTATGGTCTTTTGTAGACATGCTTCTAACATTTGCTCCTCAGGTGCACACTCTAAGATATCATCCATGTAATGTAACACCATAATTTTTAGAAATACTTTTTTTACTGGAGTAAGAGCAGCAACAACATACATTTGACACATAGTAGGGCTATTTTTCATTTCCTGTGGCAAAACTGTCCATTCATATCTTTTATATGGCTCAGCTAAATTAATGCTGGGTACTGAAAAGGCAAATATTTTCATATCCTGCTTATCCAGAGGAATAGAATAGAAATAATCCTTAATGTCTATAACCCCAAAAGGCCATTCTCTAGGCAGTTGAGTAGGAGATGGAAGTCCAAGGTGAAGAGTTCACATAGTTTCCATCTATTCATTTGCTTTTCTTAAATCAGACGATATCCTCCCTTTTCTTGATTTCTGTTTTACAAAAAATACAAGGAAATTCCAAGAACTTAGAGAAGATTGTAGGAATCGTTGGTCAAGTTGGTCTTGTACTATATCTGATAAGGCCTGATTTTTTTTTTTACTAGTTGAGGGCCACTGTTCCACCCACACTGGTGTATCAGTTTTCCATTGAATGGAAACATATGAGAGTGCAAGCAGGCCTTCAATTGCAGCCCTGACTAAAAGTCAAAGTACTCATTGTAATCCTAGCTATTATAAGATATCTCTTCTCCATAGATTGATGGGGATTTTTTCAACTACAAAAGGAGTAAAAACTCCTATTTCACCTTCAAATATCCATCTCAAAGGGGTAGCACCAATTTCAGCTACTATATGACAGACATTTAGGTGTCTGTTTAATCTTTGGCCAACGACTGGGCCGATTGTTATCTCTAAAGACTGTACTATCTACACCTGTGTCTATCAATCCTTTTAATGGTATGCCATTTACATAGATAGTGAGCTATAGGATGGTCAGCTGTAGGGTCAGCTGCAGTCCAGAATATTCCTGGATTCTGTTGCTGGGAGTCAAAATCTAGATAAATATCACCAAATTGCCTATTAGAAGTATGTATCAGTAAACTTGATGCTACTATTTCTCTTGGGTGGTAAGTCACACATTGTCTACCTGTATTAGTAACTGGGATATTAGCTACATATTCCACAGTTTCTCAAATCAATGTATGGATAGACACTGTTTTGTAAGCACTCTCAGGAGGTGAAATGGTCAAGCCCACTGTGCCTGGAGGCAAGGGATCCATAGGCCAGAGAGGAACAAATTTCGCCTCTTCAGGGGATATCTCAGTAGTCCCAGCTGCATACAATTCTATTCTCCCCAACTGTAATCCCTTTCTCCCATCAGATTGCTTGCATAAGAAAAATAAGATCAAAAAGAAAAAAATGAGAACAAAAACAAAAAGCAAGCAAATAACAACAAAAAAGGTGTAAATACTATATTATGATCCACATTCAGTCTCCATAGCCCTCACAACTAAATACAGATGGCTCTCTCTATCACAAGACTATTGGAACTGGCCTGAATCATCTCATTGTTGAAAAGAGCCACTTCCATCAGAATTTATCATCATATAATTTTGTTGTCATGTACAATGTACTCTTGGTTTTACTTACTTCACTCAGCATCAGTTCAAGTAAGTCTCTCCAAACCTTTCTGAAATCATCTCGCTGATGGTTTCCTATAGAACAATAATATTCCATAATATACATATACCATAACTTATTCAAACATTCTCCAACTAATGGGCATACTCTTAAGTTTCCAATTTCTTATTGCTACAAAAAGAGCTGCAACAAATGTTTTTGCACATATGGTTCTTTTTTCCTTTTTTTATGATCTTTTTGGGATACACACCCAGTAGAGACACTGCTAGATCAAAGGATACTTCAGCTTGATAGCCCTTTGAGCATAGTTCCAAATTGCTCTACAGAATGGTTGGATCAGTTCACAATTTCACCAACAATGTATTAATGTTGCAATCTTTCCACATCCCCTCCAGCATTTATCATTTTTTTTTCATGTCATCTTAGCCAATCTGAGAAATATGAAGTGGTACTTCAAAAGGTGTCTTAATTTGCATTACTCTTATCAAAAATGATTTAGGGCATTTTTTCATATGATTAGAAATAGTTTTAATTTCTTCATCTGAAAATTGTTCATATCCTTTGACCATTTATCGGTTGGATAATAGCTCATATTCTTATAAATTTGAGTCATTTCTCTACATGAAAAATATGTATTTCTAATAGAAGAGAAGACTTTCAAATATCCTGATGAAAAGAGCAGACCTGAGTAGAAGCTTTGAAATGTAAACCTGAGTCAATAGAAAGCTATAAAGGTGGATCTTTTGAAAAGGGTTATATGAAAATGAAGTACTTATATTCTAATGATGGAGAGGAAATTAGTGTCTTTTCAGATTTACTAAGGGTTTGTCTATTTTGTTGGTTTTTTCATAGAACCAACTCTTAGTTTTATTAATCAATTCAATAGTTTTTTTACTTTCAATTTTATTGATCTCACCTTTTACTTTTAGAATTTCAAGTTTAGTGTTTGACTGGGGGTTTTTAATTTGTTCCTTTTCTAGCATTTTTAATTGCAAACCCAATTCATTGACCTTCTCTTTCTCTATTTTATACAAATAGGCCTCTAGAGATATGAAATTTCCCCTTATTACCGCTTTGGCTGCATCCCATACATTTTGGTATGATGTCTCATTATTATCGTTTTCTTGGGTGAAGTTATTAATTATGTCTATGATTTGCTGATTCACCCAATCATTCTTTAGTATGAGATTATTTAGTTTCCAATTATTTTTTGGTCTATTTCCCCCTGCTTTTTTGTTGAATGTAATTTTCATTGCATCGTGGTCTGAAAAGGATGCATTTACTATTTCTGCCTTACTACATTTGAGTTTGAGGTTTTTATGTCCTAATATATGGTCAATTTTTGTATAGGTTCCATGAACTGCTGAAAAGAAAGTGTATTCCTTTCTGTCTCCATTACATTTTCTCCAGAGATCTATCATATCTAACTTTTCTAGTATTCTATTTACCTCTTTGACTTCTTTCTTATTTATTTTGTGGTTTGATTTATCTAATTCTGAGAGTGCAAGGTTAAGATCTCCCACTATTATAGTTTTACTATCTATTTCTTCTTGCAGCTCTCTTAGTTTCTCTTTTAAGAATTTAGATGCTACCCCACTTGGTGCATATATGTTTAATATAGATAGTGCTTCATTATCCATGCTACCCTTTAGCAAGATATAGTGTCCTTCCTTATCTCTTTTAATTAGGTCAATTTTTGCTTTAGCTTGATCTGAGATCAGGATGGCTACCCCTGCTTTTTTGACTTCACCTGAAGCATAGTAGATTTTGCTCCAACCTTTTACCTTTAACCTGCATGTATCTCCCCGCTTCAGGTGTGTTTCCTGTAAACAACATATTGTAGGATTCTGGCTTTTAATCCATTCTGCTAACCGCTTCCTCTTTATGGGGGAGTTTACCCCGTTCACGTTTATGGTTAGAATGACCAATTCTGTATTACTTGCCATCTTGTTAACCCCGGTTTATGCTTTCCTCCCTTCTTTCCCCTTTCCCCCCTTCCAAGTATTAAGCTTGTGAGCACCCCTTGCTTCTCACAGCCCTCCCTTTTTAGTATCCCTCCCCCCGCCTTAGAGTTCCTCCCCCTATCTTACCCCTTTCCCTCCCAGTTCCCGTATTCCCTTCCGCTTAGCTTATTCCTTCCCTTTCCACTTTTCCCTTCTCACTTTTCAATGAAATGGGAGAAGTTTCACCAGATTGAATATGTCTTAAGATTTTTCACTTAAAGCCAATTCTGAAGGCAGTAAGATACCCACTATATTCATCCCCCTCCATTCTTTCTCTCAGATATAATAGGTTTCCTATGCCTCTTCATGAGATGTACTACCCCCACTTTACCCTTTTTCTGGTACAATGTCCTTTCCACATCAATTTCTAGAACAAGGTATACATGTATTCTTTATACATCTATATAGTCAAAATATAGTTCCCAAGATTAATCTTTACCTTTTTAGATTTCTCTTGAGTTCTATATTTGTAGATCAAACTTTTTGTTAAGTTCTGGTTTTTTCATCAGAAATAGATGAAATTCGCTTACTTCGTTGAATGTCCATCTTCTTCCCTGGAAAAAGATGCTCATTCTCGCTGGGTAAGTTATTTTTGGTTGCATACCAAGTTCCTTAGCCTTTCGGAATATCATATTCCAGGCCCTTTGATCTTTTAATGTGGATGCTGCCAGATCCTGGGTGATCCTTATTGTGGCTCCTTGATACTTGAATTGGGTTTTTCTAGCCGCTTGCAATATTTTTTCTTTCATCTGAGGGTTCTGGCATTTGGCCACTATATTCCTTGGTGTTTTGATTTTAGGATCCCTTTCAGTGGGTGATCGATGAATCCTTTCAATGTTTATTTTTTCCTCTGTTCCTATGACTTCTGGGCAGTTCTCTTTGATAATTTCCTGGAAGACAGTGTCCAGGCTCTTTTTTTCATCATGTTTTTCTGGGAGTCCAATGATTCTCAGATTGTCTCTTCTGGATCTGTTTTCCAGGTCTGTTGTCTTCCCCAGAAGGTATTTCACATTTTTCTCCATTGTTTGATTTTTTTGGATTTGCTTGACTGATTCTTCTTGTCTCCTCGAGTCATTCAATTCCACTTGTTCAATTCTGATTTTCAGTGAAGTATTCTCTTCACTCACTTTTTAAAAATCTTTTTCTAATTGTCCAATTGAGTTCTTTTGTTCTGTGGAATTTTTTTCCATTTCGCCAATTTTGTTTTTTAGAGAGCTGTTTTCTGTTTCCAGTTCACTAATCCTATTTTTCAAGGATTTTACTTCTTTATCCACTCTCTCTTTAACTGACTTCTCCAGGCTCTTTTCCCATTTTTCTTCTAGCTCCCTTGTGAGAGCCTTTTTAATCACTTCTATGAGGTTCATCTGTGCTGAGGAACAGACGATCTCCTCCTTTGGGGATTCACCTGGGGACTGCCTGTTTTTAGTCTCCTCAGGATTTAGAGTCTGCTCTCTATCTGTATAGAAGCTGTCAAGGGTTAAAGTCCTCTTCAGCTTCTTGCTCATTCTGTCTATTAATCAGAGACAAACTACCAAAGAAAAACAGAAAAAACTGGAGTCTTTCTTTGGGGGGGGGGGGGCTGGGTGTGTTATCGAGCTTCCTCTACAGACTGCAGGGGGCAGCAGTGAGGCACTAGCAGGACTGTGCTGCGCCTGCGCTCTGAGATCCCAAAGCATGCTGAGTCACTGAGGAGGGGGAAGGGGGGGGCAGCCAGGTCCTGAGAGACTCCAGCTGTTTGGGGTTGTATTCTTCAGCCCCGGTGTTTTTAGCTTCTCTGCTGGGCTGTTGACTTGCTGCTGGAGCAAAGTATCCAAAGCTGTAGCGAAGCTCTTCCCGCAGAGACGGCTACGATCACTCTCCACCCCCTCTCCAGTCTGCTCCTGTGCCCTCACTGCCGCTGCCCGCCGCCTGCGCCCGATCTAAAACCGCCCCAGCCCTCCAGTAAAGACAGACCTTTCTTGGCGGATCTCAAGGATGGCTTCTCTTGGTAACTATTTGTGGGTTTTTTTCAGTCAAGCATTGATTCAGAGGCTTGTAATGAAATGGATAGTGAGAGAAAGCGTGGAGCTTATGCAGCTGTGAGCCTCCTCTCCGCCATCTTCAATTAGTGTCTTTTCAAAACCCTAATAATTTCAAGGATCAAAGATGGAATTAAATAAGACAAACAGAAAATAGAGGGTAGTTTTTAGTTCAGTTTTGATGGTATTGATAAAAAATAAAGAGAGAAAATGAGTATATGGGAGAAAAGAAGAGAAAGATGAGGTTATATTTTTCACATAATAGAAGTACTTGAAAAATGATGGGTTAGTGGAATAGAAGTGGAATAGAGGAATAGAAGAAAAGGGTTGGGGAATAAGAATTAGTCAATTTTATCTGAACTGAAAGAGGGTGGAACACACACACACACACACACACACTTCCTGCCTATCTGACTTCTCATTTTAATTCTCCTTTGCTGGGTCTTCATCCATGTAACAACTGCTAAGTATGATTGTCTCCAAAGCTCTGTCTTGGCCCTTTTCTTTCCTTTTATATTATTTCTTTTGGTGATCTCATCAGCTTCCATGGATTCAATTATTATCCCTATGAAGATTATCCTCAGCTTTATTTACTCATCCTTAAGCTCTCTCCTGATCTCCAGTCTTGCAAATCCACCAGCTTGTTGGATAGCTGTAACTAGATGTTGTGGGACAGTTCCCTTTTGATGTCCTGACCTAGTTTCCCCATTGTCCTATCTGCCTCAGGTTATAACCTTTCCTTCTTAATGTTTGATTTAGTTACTCTGCCTCAGGTTATAACCATTCCCTTTTAATGTTTGATAGGATAAAGGTCTTATATCTTAGACTTTAGGCTATACTTATTCCCTCTTAATGTTTGATAGGATAAAGGGATCCATTTTAGACATCTTTAGGATATCAGGAGCTTCTCCAGTACCTCCCATTATGTCATCCTAGGTGCTTCCCCCCATTAGGTTATCCCCATCTAGGTACCTTCCCCATTATGTCATTGTTCTTGTTATCCTATAAAAAAGCTTGCTGTCTGATACTTAGTGCCGGATTCTTTGAGATGATAGTCTTGTCCAGCCCTGGTACCAACCATGGATCCAATTGGTCCCAATATATCTCTCCATTTAATAAACTATTAAATTTGTCTCTAATCTCTGTCTTGCTCAGTTTCTTTGGTATTACCAAGTCTTGTAGAGATCTTAAACTCAGCATATCCAAAACTGAACTCATTATTTCTCCTCCCAAAATCTCATCTCTTCCTAACTTCCCTATTACTGTTGATGGCATCATCTATCTCCCGGTCATTCGCTCCAAACTTAGATATTGCTCTTGACTTCTCATCCTTTCTCATTCCCTCTCATATTCAATTAGTTGCCAAGTCCTGTAGAGGTTTCTCTCCTCTGATATTGCTACCATATTGGATCAAGGTTTCATTTCCTCATTTTCCCAAGCCCCTTCCCCACTCCGGCCCATTCTCCACTCAGTGGTCAAATTGATTTTCTTAAAACTCTGATCTGACCATGACACCTCTCTCCACTTCCTCTCTCAATAAACTCTAGTAGGCTCCCTATCATTTCCATAATCAAATATAAAATCATCTCTTTGGTATTTAAAGCCCTTCAGTTCATCTTGTCTCTATTGGAAGGAATGATATAGAACATTAATTGAGCCCATCCTGTTCCTACTGTCACACACAAAGGTAGTCTAAATTCCTGACTGTCTTGTCAGAATATCTAAACTGTTTCTCAACTGTTTCCTCCAGCAGCTACTCAGTAGTCATCCCACTCATTAAAATTTGTTCTCAACCAGGACCCTCCCCAGTTCCTCCCTTACTCTCTCAGAACTCTCTGAACCCAGAAAATCTCCTTCAACTCTGCCTCAGTGAGGGACCCTGCCCGAGGGAACTAAGACAAACAGTTTCATTTTGTTATCTAGGTGGGGTTGGTTCAATCTTGAGCAAAAGAATTCCAACCCCATTGAATTAAAGAAACTCATTCAATTCTTTTCAAATTCCAGCTCAAACTGAAACCTAGTTTGTTGATGAGCCAACTTGGGATTCCACTCATTAGCCCCCTACAGCTTGTAGCCAAAGCTCCTATTATAAAAGAGCCAATCTAAAATCCTCTCTTTGCTGAGGTTCTAAACATGCCATGCTTTGCCATGCTAGGCTATGCCATGTTTGTTATGGCAAGGAAGCCTCTGCTCACTGGAATAATATTCTCTTCCAGTGCTACCCTCTCTTTACCCTCACCTATTTCCCTAAGGAGACTTTATGTCTCTCTGTCAGGATTTTTAACCTTACTTCCCAATCCCTATAATAAGCCTCTTTTATCAATCTAGGTTTTCAAGTTTGTAAATTCCTTTACAGAGAATCTCTGCCCCGCCAGAAAAGAGTTCCTCAAAACTCCCTACCCTTGCAAAGAATCCCAAGGGGGTGCAGGGGAGCCAAACCTCTCCATTTGATTCCCTGACCCTGGAACCTGCCACTAGACCTTATCATTTACCTCCCTGACCACCAGAAACCCTAATCCCATTTTGGTTCCCTAAATCTAGACCTTATCATTTGGTTTTGAGTGGGACTGATTGGATGAAGTATTTCTCAGTATTGAGTCACATATTCCCAGAATGAGACCTTGGGAAGGTCATTTACTCTCTGGAAGAATGAACTTTGAACCTGAGATACAGGAAGTTGCAGGAAGTGATGAGACCTGTGGGAGGCAGCCAGCCTTAGTGATTATTATTCGAGAATGGTTAGGTCATTTTAGTCTATCCAATGAGAAGGCTCGAGTCCTTTGCCTTTTAAACCCTGGACAAGCCAGAAGCTGGCCAGGTTCCAGGAGCACATGGTGGGACTTGGGATGGCTCCTGGTTATGTGTCTGAGTCTCTCCCTGCAGGGATTAAATAAATGTTTTCTCTTTGTACCTGATGATGTCTCTGATTAGTCAATTGGATTGGGAAGGCAGTCTTGCATCTGACCAGTCCCACACAGTTCCTTATGAAAAGGAACCCTAAAACCTAAACCTCATCATATTTTTGGTTCCCTGAAAGGAAATCCCAAAACTAGACTTCACCTCATCACTCATGATTTTCCCTCTAATCTTTAAAAGGCATACTTTATGCACAACTCACTGCTAAATCATTTTTTATTTTGCCTGTGAGCCTTTTCATGTCAATAAAGGGCATCTTTTGGCTGCGATAACATCTGTTGTGAATTCTTCACATTCCAAATCGTTCTTCTACAACCTAGTATTTCTTTTTCTTTTTTTTTGCTGAAGCAATTGGAGTTAAGTGAATTGCCCAGGGTTGCACAGCTAGGAATTGTTAAGTGTTTGAGGCAGATTTGAACTCAGGCCCTCCTGACTTCAAGGCTGGTGCTCTATTCACTGCTCTCCCCCCCCCCTTTAATCTCCCTCTGCCCACCCCCAACCTAGTATTTCTTTACCTATACTTACTCTGTAATCCACTGATACTAGTCTCCTTACTGTTCGTCATATACAAAACTCTATTTCCCAATTCTAGGCCTTTTCATCAATTCTTCCCCAAACCCAGAAATTTCTGTTTCCATCTTCATCTCCTGAGTTTGCCAGCTTTCTTCAATTCTCAGTCAAAGTCCTACATTTTAAAAAATCAACTATTTTGATCTATCTTGATATTCTAATCTTCCTGTCTTTCTTCAGAGACTATCTCTTATTCATCTGGTACTTATTGTGTTTTGTGTTTTGTACAAAGTTGTTTGCATTTTTCTCTCCCATCAGACTGTGTGGTCCTTGAAACCAGGGACTTTTTTATTGTTGTTGTTTGTTTGTTTGTTTTTGCCTTTCTTTGTATCCTTAGTGCTTAGCACAATGTCTGTCTTGTAAACAAAGGATCATTATGGAAATAGGCAGACAGAGAAAAGCAATATAAGTGTGTGTGTAGGTTGTTAAAAAAGAAGTTAGTATTGGTGAGGAATCAATCATAAGCAAAATAAATTCTAGTATTGGAGGCTGGTGAATGATAAAAGAATAAACTAGAAGATTAAAAACCTGTGATCAGGAGTGGGTGAGAGAATGAGAATGAAATGGAAACAAATCATTTCAATGGTAGAATACTGGTATTAAGCATTTTCTCTTTTCACCACCTTTCTCTTCTTTATAATAAATAAGATAGGGAACAAAGAGAGACAAAAGCAAAAGAAGAAAGAAGAAAGTACAGAATTAACAATAACAACCATGAACTAATCCATAAAATGAAAGGTGAGAGGTTAGATTAGTAAGTAGAATCCAACCATATGTTGTTTATAAGAAACACACTTAGAACATAAAAATTCACTTTAAAAAAGAAGCTGGAGCAAAAAACAATTACATCTCAGGCACGGTCCAAAAAAGCAGAGAAAACATTCATGATCTCAAACAAAGCAATAGTAAACTTTTTTGGTTCACTCATTTTAGTCATGTCTGACTCTGTCACCTCATTAGGAAAAGATACTGGAGTGTTTGGCCATTTCCCTCTCCAACTTATTTTTGCAGATGAAGAAACAGAGGCAAGTGGGGTAAAGTCACACCACTAATAAGAGGCTAGATTTGATCTCATAGAGATGAGTTTTCTTGATTCCAAGCCCAGTGTTTTATCCACCATGATAAAAAGAGAGAGAGAGAGAGATTAAAACAGAAAAACTACACTATATTTAATGAAATGATAGATAAGGAATAAACATTAATAATGGTATATTATTAAAATACTTTAAAGAAAAGTTTACAAAGTTGCAATGAGAAATAAAGAATAAAACTATGATTGTGGAGAAATGTAATGTACCCCTTTTAGATATAAACCTATTAAACAGTAAAATAAACAAAAAAGAAATTAATAGAATAGATTTTTAGAAAAGTTAGATATAATAGATCTCTGGCAACTATTGAATGGGAACAGAAATAATTATACATATTTCTATACTGAGTATACTTTTATACTTAGTATATGACATGTTTACACTAATTGGCCATGTATTCTAGTATAAAAACTCCTCAAAATGCATATTAAATGTATTCTTTATTGACCATTGTAATGCCAGAGAAACTGAGCAAGATAGAGATTAGAGAACATTTTAATAATGTATTAAATGGAGAGATTTACTGGGACCAATGGATCCATGGTTTGGGCCCAAGGCTGCATGAGACTATCTTCTCAAAGAATCCAGCAGTGAATGTCAGATACAAGATTCTTTTATAGGGTAACAAGAACAATGACATAATGGAGAAAGTACCTGGATGGGGATGACCTAATGGGAGAGGTAGCTAGGATGACATAATAAAGGGAGGTACTGGAGAGGCTCCTGATATTCTAATGATGTCTAAAATGGATAAAGACTTTTATCCCATCAAACATTAAGAGGGAATGATTATAGCCTAGCAGGGGTCCTCAAACTATGGCCCGAGGGCCAGATGCGGCAGTTGAGGATGATTATTCCCCTCACCTGGGCCTATGAAGTTTCTTTATTTAAAGGCCCACAAAACAAAGTTTTTGTTTTTACTATAGTCGGGCCCTCCAACAGTCTGAGGTGCAGTGAACTGGCCCCCTATTTAAAAAGTTTGAGAACCCCTTAGACCACTAAAGTCTAAGATATAAGATTTTTATCCTATCAAACATTAAGAGAGAACAGTTATAACCAGAGGCAGAGTAACTAAATAGGACAATTAGGAAAACTGGTCAGGACATTAAAAGAGAACTGTGACACAACACCATAATGTGAAAAAATTATATTCTATGGCTTTTAATTAATAATTATATTTAACACATTTAATTATAGGCTATATAAATAGCACAATGTATGTAATTATGTTTAATAAATTATATTTAATACAATTTTTGCGATTCTTTGTAGAAATAATTTTAAATTAGTTGGATCCAAAATAATTTAATCCTAAAGTATTAGTAGATCAAAGAATAAATCACACAAATAATAGAAAATTATCTTTAAAAATGATACTTTGGGGATGCAATTGAAGTAGTTCTTAGGGAACCCATTATATTTCCAAATAGTTTCATTAACAAAAGAATAAACAAATCAATGAATTTATCATAGAACTAAAAAAAAAAAAAAACCATAGAAAAGCAGCAAATAAAAAAACTCAAGTATGGAAGTAGAAATTTTTAAAATCAAAAGATTAGCAAAATGAGAGAAAAATCCATTTTACTGACAAGTAAAACTAGGAACTTAAGGAAAAGTAATAAAGTGAATAAATAATTAGTAAGCCTAATTTTAAAAAGAATAAGCAAACCAAATTGTTGGTATCAAAAATGAAAAAGAATTTACAACAATTGAAGATAAAATAATGAAATTTCTAAGCTTCATAAATAACTTTTTTTCTGTTCTAGCTTACATATGGATATTTTATTTGATATTTGTTAAATTCAAAAATTTTAAGTGAATTTTTAAAGATAAAATTAACTGGATGTTGTTACCACTGTCCAATTGGACAATCGAGAGTTAAAAGGTCTGGTGCCTATTCAATAGTATCTAGATTAAAACGCAAAAGGAGGAGGCCAATAAGGAAAGAAAACCTGAATTTTTCTGCTGTTTCTCCTGGAAATGAATATGCTCTCTGGAGGCAAGAAATGTACCATGACTTTTGTATTTGAGAGCAATGCATCTATGCAGATCCATCAAGGTATCGAAACTGCAAGTATCTGATATTGTAACTAGTTTTAAATAAACTATTATTTAGTCTGAGGGACAATATAGTACACAGTAGTATGCTTGTTTACTATTAAAGAACTACTGTTGGACACTAGGGCTATTAGCACAGTGGACAGAGTCCTGGGTCTGGAGCCAGGGAGATCTGGGGTTCAAATCCAAACTTGGAGACTTACTAGTTGTATGACACTGGGCAAGTCATTTAACCTCTGATTCAATTTTATCAATTAAAAAATGGGGATAATCTAAAAACACCCATTTCTCAGGCTTGTTGTGAGAATCAAATGAAATGAGATTTGTGAAGCTCTTAGCACACTATCAGGCACATAAAAGATGCTATATAAATATGTATTTCCTTCTCCCTTTCACCAATAACCTACTCTTCTCCCTAAGTAAGATAAAATAAGCATATCCATATTTACATATGAATGGTAGAATAGAAAAAGGTAATGTATGAAACTTACAATTTCCATTATGTCATCTTTAATTGTTGTGAATTCTTTTTTATTTTTGATACCAACAATTTCAACTTCTCTGGATCTAGGCACATACTTGGGACCAATTTCAATCTTGGTGGAGTCTGGTCTTTAATAAAAAGGAGATAAGCTCTCATTTCTTTTTTATAATAGCTTTTTATTTTTCAAAGCACATGCAACAATAGTTTTCAATGTTCATCCTAGCAAAATGTTGTGGCCATATTTTTCTCCCTCCCTTCCTACCTCCCTTCTTCCCTGACAGTAAGTAATCCAATATAGGTTAAACATGTCCAATTCTTCTAAACATATTTCCACATTTATCATGCTACATACAAACAAACAAACAAACAAAACAAAACAAAAAAACAGATCAAAAAGAGAAAAAAAAAAAAAGAGAGAAAAACCAAGCAAGCAAACAACAAAAAACAAAAGGTGAAAATACTATGTTGTCCCCATAGTCCTCTCTCTGAATGCAGATGACTCTCTCCATTACAGTTCTATTGAAAATGACCTGAATCACCTCATTGCTGAAAAGAGCCAAGTATATCACAACTGATCATCACATAATCTTGTTGTTGCCATGGACAATGTTCTTTTGATTCTACTCACTTCCTTAAGCATCAGTTCATATTAAGTCTCTCCAGGTCTTTCTGAAATCATCCTACTGATTGTTTCTTATAGAACAATAATATTCTATTACATTCATATACCATAACTTATTCAATCATTTCCCAACTGATGGGTATCCACTCCATTTTCAGTTCCTTGCTACAGCAAAAAGGGCTGCTACAAATATTTTGTACATGTGGGTCTTTTTTTTTTCTTTTTTATGATTTCCTTGAGATTCAAGTCCATTGTTGGCACTATTGGATCAAAGGGAATGCACAATTTAATAACTCTTTGAGCATAGTTCCAAATTGCTCTATAGATTGGTTGAAGAAGTTCACAACTCCATCAACAATGTATACCTATTAGTTTCACAGAAAGAATCCAGGGACCACCTAGGATTTTCCATGTCATACCAAAACAAGTCCTTTCAGTTCTGAGTCACCCAGATTGGAAACCACCAGAGAGTTCTTCATCTCTGACAACACCCAAATGCTGAGCTAGAGCCTGGCCAGGATCAGGAAGAAAAACTCTAAGATAGTTCCTTGGGATGGCCTTCTTTTGATATGTTCTATTTCCATTCCCCCCCCCCAAAAAAAAAAAAAAAACAACTTGATTTCTAACATAATTTTCTTCATTTGGAAAATGAGTGTTGTGATCTAGTTCAAATGGATCTGAATCTGTTCTTGTTCTTCTCAAAACACAGCTGGTTTAGCTTAGAGCCCTCCGAATATCTCCAAATCCAAAGGTTCTGTCCTTCAGCCTCTGCCTCTGCTTTCTTCAGCCTCCAACCAGCACAGAGATGGAATGAATCTCTTGTCTCCTTCACTTGGGGCTCAGCTAGCTTTCTGGTGAGTCTTTCAGACCAGCTTGGTCTCAGTGGGGGGCGTGCAGGAACCCAGCCACCTATCACAATGGTGTGAGTTCTCCCAAAGTGCTCTGTGTCTGCACCAGAGTGCTCCTCTTCAATGCAGCTGAACTCTCTTCTGCGACCAACCAGCCAAGTGGATTATATTCTCTCTTGCCTTGCCTCGGAGAGAGGGCTTCTGGTGTAATTCCGCTGAAATCTGACCGAGAGCCTCTGTCTGTTTCTTTTATACAAGAGGGATGAATTGTGGGATACGAGAGAATGGGATTATGGGTTTTCTCCCATAGCGCTCTCTGGCCCAAAGAGCTTCAAGGGAGGTGTGAACACAAAGGTATAAACACAAGCATTGAACTAATTAGTTCTACTTAGTACCTTGTTTCAGGTTCTGGCCAAAATCTTCTTGTAAGATCAGATTAACTCTAATGAGTTAGCAGTTTGTAAGGATTCCAACAAATGAGGATTATAATTTTTATCTAGAAAAACAAAATAGCTCTGAGGTACCATCTCACATATATTAGATTGACTAATATGATAGAAAAAGAAAAGAACAAATATTGGAGGGGATGTGGGAAAATTGGAACACTCATGCACCTGTTGGTAGAGTTGTGAACTAATCTAACCATTCTGAAAAACAATTTGGAACTCCAATTATCACTTCCATATCATGGAGATGGAAGGTTGAAGGTAGGGTTAAAGGCAACCCAGCAATCTAGAAAATTCAAGTAAAATTTTTGGCTCTTCTTTTGTACTAGAGAAGAAAGTTGAATTTTTTATTTTTATTTTTTGGAATATTTATAGAATTAAAACATAGAACATGTTGATTTTATATAACACTACACACATATTTTATGCATTTCATACTTTCTAAATTTTTTATGTGTTATCTTCTGGCCTTCACATGTCACCGTGGCTTCCACAAAACTCTCTCAAAATTCCTATTTAATTACTTTTGCTGATTTGTGATATTCAAAATCATGATGGGGTAAAATTGTGATGTGGAAGGGATAACTGTATGCTATAAAACCATGCATAACCTTTGATCCACCAATAACACTACTAGGTCCAAAAGAGTGGGGGGGGAGAAGGAAAAATGTATTTGTGTATAAAAATACTTATAGCAGCTCTTTTTTATGTGACAAAAAAAAATGGAAATTAAAGAGATGCCATCACCTGGGAGAAGCCTGAACAACTTGTAAATGGCTGTGATGAAATACTATTGTATTATGAGAAAGGATGAGCAGGATGCTTTTTTTTTTTTTTTGCTGAGGCAAGTGGGGTTAAATTATTTGCCCAGAGTCACACAGCTGGGAAGTGTTAAGTATTTGAGGCCAAATTTGAACTCAGGTCTTCCTGACTTCAGGATGCCACTTAGCTGCTGAGCAGGATGCTTTCAAAAAATCTTCAAAACCTTACATGATCCAGTCCAAAGTGAAGTGAACAGAACTAGGAGAACATCATGCACAGTAACATCAATATTATAGGGTGATCAAATATGAATGGCTTAGCTGTTCTCAGCAATACAAAGATCCAAAATCCAAAGGATTTATAAGGAAGAATACTATTCATCTCCAGAGAAAGAACTGATGGAGTCTGAAAGCAAATACAAGCATATGATTTTTAAACTTTTATTTGTCCGTTTTTTTTACATAACTAATATGGAATTATGTTTTGCATGACTCCACATGTAATACCTATATCAAATTGTTTGCCTTCTCAATGAAGGGGGAGGAGGAGGCAGAGAGATTTGGAACTCAAAAAAAATTTTTAATGAAATGTAAAAAATTGTTTTTCATATAGTTGAGGAAATTTTAAAAAACTTTTTTAAGGCTTTTTATTTTCAAAACATGTGCATGGATAATTTCTCAACATTAACCCTTGCAAAACCCTTGTGTTCCAGTCCCCCCCCTTCCCGAGACTCCCTCCCCTGAATGGCAAGTAATCCAATATATGTTAAACATGGTAAAAAAAATTGTTAAATCTATTATATATATATATGTATATATATACATAATTATCTTGCTGCACAAGAAAAATCACACCAAAAATGAAAAAAAATAAGAAAGAAAATAGAATGCAGGCAAACAACAACAAAAAGAGTGAAAATGATATGGTATATATTCAGTTCCCACAGTCCTCTCTCTGGGTGCAGATGACTCTCTTCATCACAAGATCATTGGAACTGACCTCAGCCACATCCATCAGAATTGATCATTGTATAATCTTCTTGTTGTCATGTATCTCCTGGTTTTGCTCATTTCACTTAGCATCAATTCATGTAAGTCTCTCCAGGCTTCTCTAAAATCATCTTGCTGGTCGTTTCTAATAGAACAATAATATTCCAAAACATTTATATGTCATAACTTATTCAGCCATTCTCCAAATGTTGGGCCTACACTCAGTGGGAAAACTTATTTGTTTGTTTGTTTGTTTTAATTTTAAAAGAAGAAAAACCAAGTAACAGTGAAAAGAGATCCAGCTTTGGAATCAGGAGTTAATGAAACCCTTACTGTGTGCCAACTCCTGTGCTAAACACTGGAGATGCAAAAATAAAAGCAAGGTAGTCTCTGCCTTCAAGGAGCCTATATTCTTGTAGGTGAAAACAGTATAAGGGAATCAGGGCAACTAGATGGTGAAATAAATAGAGTGCAGGGCCTGAAATCAGAAGATGGATCTTCTGGATCCAACTGGAAAAGTTATTTTGGTTTGGAAAGTAACAAGGATGATACCATTTGGAAGCAATGGTATAATTGATTTGATTGTTATTTCCAAAGATAGGTATAAATATCTGGAGAGAAGTGGAATGGGCAGGAACATGGGAGCAGGGAGATAATCAGAGTAAATGATCAAATAGGATATAAAACATGATCAGAAATAGGGGGCAACCTAGATATAGAGAACCACAAGCATTTGCACTGCCTTATTCACCAATCAGGACAACACAGCCCCAAGGTTATGATTCCCAAAGTGAGTAGACTAAGTTATCTAGGGCATAGCCTCTAGAAACCTGGAAGGAGTTGGTGCAAAGCAGATGGCAAGGAGCAGTCTAGAATAGATGGTCAAATGGGATATAAAATCTTGTCTAATCTCTGGCTCCTTATAATTCAGGCAAGTAATTTAATCTCTCAATGTCCTAGGCATCACTAAGAGAATACAGTTCCACTTTGGTATAGAATGATTCCTTGTTGGAAATTTCCTATTATTCCAATGAAATCACAAGTCCAGTCAAAAACAAAAAACAAAAAACAAACTTTGAGTTACTTCTTTCACAAGAGTTGTTGTGAGTAAAGGATTTAGTGAACCTTAAAGTCCTATACAAAAGTGAGATTATTGTTTTTAGAATAACAACTCAAAATTTAAAACATTTCCCTCTGGCATTTCGCTGAAGTAGAAATTCTACAAAAATTAATATGTATGAAGTGGTGGTGATTATTTTTGGTTTTTGTTTTCCCTTTCAGTGTTCACAATTTTAGAAAGAACAGATAGATTAAAAAAAGATTCTCCCTCCTCTACCCCAAACCCTAATCTAATAAAGTGTGAAGAAGACAGGGAGTTGAAGACCAGGCAAGGAGGGGAATTATTGTTGTTCAGTTATGTCTGAATCATTGTGACCCCTTTTGGGGTTTTCTTAGCAAAAACAGTGGAATGGAATTTTCTTTGCCAGTGTATTAAAGCAAACAGAGGTCAGCTGCTCGGCTTCACACAGTTAGTGAGTGTCTAAGCTTATATTTGAACTCAGGTCTTCCTGACTCTGGATCCAGTGTTCACTGCACCACCTTAACTGACCAGGGAAATCACAGTGAAACAGTTATTACTCCCATATACAGATTATTATATTTTGCATAGTGGGAAAAAAAGGCTGAGTTGGCTAAAATGCGGAGGGGAGGGGCCGCGAAGCGAGGGGTGGAGGAGGAGTTGGAAAGGTTAGCCAAAGACAAAAGGCTCCTGAAATCAGTGCACGTCTGCCCAAGTGACTAGCTAGGGTAACAAAGAGGAGAGAAAGGACAGATAAGGTCAAAATGGAACAGACCTCTCTGAGTTTAAGGCCATCTGCCCTGTCAATCTCATCCCACTCAACCGTCCCCACCCCCAGCTCTTAAGCCCTGAGGCGGAGTTCCCCTAACAGTCCTTCTACCAGGAGCCCTGTGGGTCCCAGCCACCGAGAACAGAGTCAGCGTGTTCCAGGATTAACAACCTCCTCCTGCCCTTGGCAGACACAAATACACCCCAGTAGCCTAAGTGTGGCTGGGGAGCAGTGAGAGACTCAGCTCCAGCCACCATCGGGTTAATGGATCCGGCATAATTAGGAAGCAGTGAGGGTCGGGTATCCAAACCCCCCAGTCCAAGCCTGGGGGCTGGGCTATTCTGGGTCTATGAATACATATGCCTATTTATACCACGGGGGTGGCCAGCTGCCTTCTGCTGCAGAGAAGTGCGCAGAGCGGCTGCCGCTGCCGCTGCCACTACCGAGCTGGATTGACTGCAATGTCCCGACAGCAACCGGAGAGTGGAAGGGGAATTTGGCGACAACTGAGAAGCCCCTGAAGAAGACAGCCCAATCCCGACGGGATTTAGAGTCCCTTAGGCACCGGTAGGATGAAACAGACTGACTGAGTATCCCCAGGAGGTGAGGCTGGAGTCCTCAGGTTGGAGGGATGGGGAGTACCATGGACCCCCCGGGGGGTCCCTACCTGAACCTGGGAGCTGTGACTTCCCCAGTGGGCACCACCCGCCTGCTCCAGCTGGCATTTGGCTGTACCACCTTCAGCCTCGTGGCACACCGGGGCGGCTTCGACGCCGCCTATGGGACGTTTTGCATGTCAGCCTGGTGTTTCTGCTTTGCCCTCACTGGTCTGGTGGTGGCCTTTGAGTTCACCCGACTCCATGGCTGCCTCCGTCTCTCCTGGGGCAACTTCACCGCGGCCTTCGCCATGCTGGCCACCCTTCTGTCTGCCACGGCCGCCATTGTCTACCCCCTCTATTTTACCAGGCTCGAGTGCCCCCCGGAACCAGAAGGCTGCACCGCCCGTGACTTCCGCCTGGCTGCCAGCGTCTTTGCGGCTTTAGTCTTTGTCACTTATGCCACGGAAGTAGTCTTGACAAGGGCTCGGCCGGGCCAGGTCACCAGCTACATGGCCACGGTGTCGGGCTTGCTGAAAATCGTCCAGGCTTTTGTGGCCTGCATCATCTTTGGGGCCCTGGTCCACGACAGCCGCTATGGGCGCTTTGTGGCCACCCAGTGGTGCGTGGCCGTGTACAGCGTGTGCTTTATAGGCACCGTGGTGGTGGTAGGCATGAGTGTGACCGGCAGGGCCGGGACCCTGGGCTTCCCCTTTGACCGAATAGTGGTCGTGTACACCTTTCTAGCTGTGCTGCTTTACCTTAGTGCAGCTGTGGTCTGGCCTGTCTTTTGCTTTGACCCCAAATATGGGACTCCCTCAAGGCCCTCAGGCTGTCCTCAAGGAAGCTGTCCGTGGGATAGCCAGCTGGTGGTGGCCATCTTCACTTATGTCAACTTTCTCTTTTATGCTGCTGACCTGGCCTACTCCCAGAGGATCCGCTTTGTGCCCAGTCTGTAGGACCAAGAGAGCGAATGCCATCTTCTGCCCACCTACCCACAGAAGATACCTTCTCCATTCTGGGCTTCCCTCTTCTCTCTCTAGATTTACCTGAGGGAAAGAAAAAGTGTGTGGGGAAGGGAGAGCAAAGGGAGAATATCTGGGGAGGAGCTGCTGAGCCTTCAAGGAGGGAAGACTGAGGCAGGGAGGACAGCAAACTTAGAGAAGAAAGGAGATTGACATTGGGAAGACCACAATCAAAGAATGGTTTAGGGAAGAATAGTCCATGTGTAGTGTTTAGTAACCCAGGGAAAGGTGTGATTCTAAATGGGGAGGAAAGAGTCTTATATTGTCTAGCCAGAACAGGAACATTTGCCTAAAACCCATTTGCCTCAAAATTATTTGCCTTATGGTATGAGCTTGGAAGATCGGTATATATATATAGAGAGAGCAACTTGAGGTCAGGAAGTGTTTTATTTTATTTATCATATCCTCAGGAATTAGCACTGCGTCCATAGAATGCCTCAAATGTCTGTTGGATTTCATTGGTTTTTATTATTTTAATGTCACGTTATCAGTGTTGTTGTTATTACTTTTGTTTTAAAATTTATTTCTGGAGAATTACTTTTTAGCAGGTGATTTGTCTGGACCTCCCTTCTTGGAGACCTTTAGTCTAATCCCCTCATTATACAGGTAAGGAAATGGGAAAATAGAGAATTCAAATGATTTATTCAATGTTGCATTAGTGGCAAGCTCTAATTAGAAATCTTGACATCCCGTCCAGTGTGCCTTGCCTTTTTGCTTCCTATTTCTTGGCTCTTCACTGAACTAGCAAGAAGGAAAGATTGAATCTGGAGAGCAGCCAGGAGGAGGCTGGGGATGGAAACGAATAGCATTTCTTATGGAATGAGAACCCAGCTATAATCCACTACTACCTGGCAAGAACACATGGGGACATAGAATTCTGTGGAAATGATGCATTGCAAGAAACTAAAATACCCTGGGACTTTCCCATGCAATGAAGGCCAATGTTTGGGGTCAAAAAGTCTGGAGTATCTTGAGTAGCATAGTTTCCCCTTTAACTTCAGTTCCTGGACTTCTGGATTCCCATAAGGAGCAGCAAGTTTACATTCAATTAGACCAGCACCTCCCTTTCAAAAGGCCACTACTAAAAAATCTGGGATGATCCCATATCATGGAAAAAAGTTGACCATGTCATCCTCTAACTCCATCTTGGTTTCACCCCCATCATTTTTCAGCCTGTGGCTCCAGAGAACTTGAGCACAACAGCTTCTAAGTTCTTCTTAATCTTTCAGGAAGTACCTAAAAATGGAAATAAAGTGGAAGTTGATTTGTACACTGGTTCTGACTGCATCATTTCGTTAAAACATTCCTTTCCCTGACAAATATATTATATTATAGACTCATTCATAGAATATTGGAGTTAAAGGAGACTTCTGAGATAATTTACTCAAAGTGCTTTATTTTATTGATAAGATCCAGAGGAGGGACCCAGAGACCTACCCAGGAACATTCAATTAGCAAATTCAGCTTCCTTATATATTTATCTCTCAGAGTCAGAGCTCTTTATTCCTTTCCAGGATAGGAAGCTGGTTTCTATAACACGCAGGTTCTCATAGTTCTTATTGCTGTTTCTAGATAGGCAGTGCAGAGCCTGCAACAGAATAGGCTAGGAATGTGGCCCCAGTTCAGGTAGTTTTCCCAGCAACTGCTATGAAACCCTGCCAGTTGAGTGTCATATCTGTTCTATTTTCACAGCGTCAACTATCACCCTATGCAAATAAATCACAAATTTCTATCTCTGGCCTCCTAGTGCCAGTCCATATCTCAAACTGCCTGATCCTCAGCTCCTTCTTATTTCTCTCTCTCTCTTTTCTCCCTCCCTTAGCCTCCTTCCTTTAGATCTCTCACTAGCTTCTTTTCTACCTCACTTTGCATACCCTATCTGCAAATTCACTTAGTTTTCCTTCCAAAATGTCTTATATAAGTTGTTTTCTTTATAGATAAAACAGCTTTTGCATCACCTTCTTGCAGACAGAGGAAATGGTCAGGATATTTACTAATAATGCTGGGGCTCATAGTTTTTGCTGCTTTTCCTCATCTTAGAAAAATGGTAGAAGTACCAATTTAGAATTGGACTATGTGATATTGTGCCCCTCTACAGGAGACTTGAACAAGATGGAGAGAGAGAATGCAGAAGAGATGAAGACTGAGACGGAGGCAGAGTGTTTAGTAGTAGTCATGTCCTAAACTCTGACACTTATGGGGGAGAGAATGTAAGACTAAAGTGATGATCAGGAAGATGCAGATTATCATTTGTGGCTTGAACATGAGGAAATACCTTTGTGGAGAGAATGGAAGAAATGAACTATTATTCTATAAAGACCAGAGAGAGGTCAACCAACTCCCTTTCCAACTCTCCCTTCCATTCTCAAATTTATCCATTATTAGATGACTATATGTTTCTCCTCATCCCTTGTATTTCCTTAAGTTAGATTTATTCTGACTTTGGATTTTCCCTTTCACATAAAGTCATGATCAACCCAGATGTACGCACATACATATAAATGTATGTATGTGTGTATGTATGTATTTCTCATGCTAATTTCCATCATAAATAGAGTACAATCAGAGAAGCCTCTGGTTGGTTTTATTTCACAAAATTCCATCTTAATGGCAGCAGCTTCATGATACTTGACAAGTTATTTTTTCATTCATTTTATTAATAATTCTATAAATTCTTCAAAGGCAGAACTGTAAAACTGAATCTGGGGTTGCTTCTAGACTATTGATTTTACACAAAGAAAAGTCCTTGTCTTGAGTTAATCCTACTGGGTGCAAAGAAGCACAGTTTGGAGAAGATTCTTATTCTGTCCTTTTCCTTGGAGGAAAAGAAGGAAGAATAAAGAGCAAGTATAGCAAATCAGCTTTGCTTCTCATTGTGACAACTGCTAATTAATCAGGCAAATGGTTTATAGCCAACTGCCAAAGCCATGAGAATGGATGTTAATTTCATTATATGTAATTTGAGTACCATATCCATATGTTCTCTAAAATTCCTTCTATCTTAAAAAGTCTATGATTTTCTTGGAGAAAGAATTGTCTTCTTATTAAACTATTAAGTTCCTGGGAAGCAGGGATTGTGCTTTTTTTATTATTTCATTCAGCGTAAGTAAATCCTGAAAGTTTGATAAATACATATTGAATGAATGGTGAGAAAATAGTGACAAAGATCAACACCACTCATGAAATCAGAGTCAGAAAAGATTTTGAAATCCAAGACTTATACAGCTGGAAGGGACCTCAATGGCTATTTAGTTCACTTCTGGCATTTTATAGATGAGAAGACTGAGGTACAATAAGGAGATATGATTTGGTTAAGGTCACATAGTTCTAAATACCAAAGGTAATATTTCAACTCTTTCATTTTACTTATGAAGAAATCTTTGAAAAAAATTAGATTAAAAAAATTAGATCATAAAATAAAGAGAAATAGGATGGTAGCTGGTAGATATAGTAGGAGCAGGTGAAAAGTCTCACTACTCCAGTGGACAGGCAAACTCTCACAAACAAGAATAACTCATATTTATAGAGCATTTTAAAGTTTTCAAATGCATTACATAAATTATTTCATTGGGTCAAACTAAGGAGTTTGTATTTTATTAAATGGGTTCTGGGGAACCACTCAAAGTTTTTGATCAGGGAAGTGACATAAAACCTATTCAATAGAAATATACAAGGCAGCTAAGTAGCTCATTGGATAGAGTGCCAGGTCTGGAATCAGGAAGATCTGTTTTCAAATCCAACCTCAGACACTTACTAGCTGTGTGACCCTGGGCAAGTCGTTTAATCCTGTTTGCCTCAGTTATCTTATCTGTAAAATGAGATAGAGGAAATGACAAACCACTCTTTGGCAAGTAAACTCCAAATAGGTCACAAAGAATTGGATATAAGTGAAATATGACAATTAGAATGACTGATTTTTTCAATAGATAGATTCAAGAGAAGAAAAACTAAAGAAAGGTCCATCAACTAGAAAGCAATTGTAATAGTCTGAGAAAGAGATAATAAAATAGTAGGATTCGAGTTGGAAAAGGGAGTATAGATATCAGAGCTTCTGGAGGCAGTGAGGCAAAGAAGAAAAAATACTGGATTTGGAGTCCAAGGACCTAAATTCAAATTCTGGTCCTGTGGATTTTACTATTTATGTGAACTTGACTTATTCCTTCTGAGAAAATGGGAGAGATGAACCAGATGGTTTCTAAGATTTAGTCTAATCCTAAATCTATGACCTTGGAATCATTCAGTGAAATGGACAACCACAATTCCAAGAGACCCATGTTGAATCATATCTACCTATTGGCAGATTCAAGGAACAGGTTGAAACATTTATTTTTTGGACATAATCAATGTGGAAATTTGTTTTGCTTGACTATGTCTCTTTTTATAAGGCTTGTTTCCTTCTTTCCTTCCTTCCTTGCTTCCTTTTTTTCTTTTCTTCCTTCCTTCCTTCCTTTTTTTTCTTCCTTCCTTCCTTCCTTCCTTCCTTCCTCCCTCTCTTTGTCTCTCTCTGTGTCTGTATGTCTCTCTCTCTTCCCTTAATGTAAAGGGGGTAGAGAGGAGAGAAAGAAAGAAATAGATAAATAGATTTTGATTCATTAGGAAAATAAATTTTTTAAATTTCAAAACTATTTGAATGAAGTAAGAGAGTGAGATGTAAAATTCAAAGATGAAGTTTTGAGTCTGAGTGCCTGGGATTCCATCAGGAGAATGAATAAAATCAAAGCTTATCATGTGTTAGTTAAATTTCAGTGAGCTATGGGAAATACCTTACCTTCCAAAGATCCATTTGTATGAAGAAATCATGAGTATAGTCCCTTTCATATCATATGAGTCTTACTTCCATGTCAAAGGAGGACATTTAGGGTCTTGGACTGTCTTGAATAGTGTCCCACTTGGAACTAAAAGCTCCACATGCTTTGACTACAAAGATGCAACATACTTATAACACAACAGGTAGTGGTGGTAAGTGCGCAAAGGCAAGCTATCAGTTACCCTTTAGTGCAAATGGAGAACTCTCCTCCCTTCAGAAATGTGATTTTCTTTCTTATTCTGAACTTAAACACACAAACACACACATGCACATGGTATGTCCATACACACAGCTGCACATAAAAAGAGGATTCTTTTTTGAAACCATTAATATTCATTTCATATTGGTTGCTTTTTTAAAAAAAGTATGCAATAAAACCTACACATAATTTTCAAAACTCTTTTGCCCATCTATACTTTCTTCTGAACTTCATCCTGTTCTATGAAATATTTTTTAAAATGTTACAATGGCTCCCTTTTTTGGCATCACCACTATTGTGTTGCTTCCCTTCTTTGGCTTCCCCATTAAAAATCAATAGAAAAAAATAAACTTGCATACAGACAAAATAAAAAAGCATAGTCAAAAAAAATAAGTTCACATAGTAACTCTGTCAAAAATGTATATCTCTATTGCTTATTTTCTAAGGGAAGGGGAAATAAAGGGGAGCCAAGAACTGTGGAGGGGAAGAAATGGGATTGAGGAAGGGGGACCAAAGTGGGGGCCCTGTCAGACAGAAGGCACTATCCACCTCTTGGCCTAAAAATCAGGGGCTAGGCTGGGCTGGTTGTGATGCAGAAGAGAAAAGGCAAGTATCAGGGTCTCCAGAGAAGTAATCTTGAAAGAGATTTGACATCACCTAGGTAGGAGAATGGTTCTGAGGGGAAGGAAGGCCCAGTCTGAAGCTCCCCAGAACAATTTCACACAAAATGAGACAACCCATAAAATAGGTTTGAGAGAGCAATACCAAGGAAAGGAGTTTGGAAGAATCCATTAAAGGCAGGTTAGATTCATAGAGGGCTTTAGCAGACTAACTAGAAATAGCTATAGTAAAGAGAAAAATGCCATTAAAGGGAAGATACTACAAGGGGGGAGAGAATACAGGGGGCTTAGTCCTGGAAAGGACTTAGCAAAGATCTTCATTGTGAGCACATATTTTATAGGAGAAATACAACCTTGAAGGTTTCTCAAGGGAAAGGGAGAAGTACCAGTGAAGAATTTTGTGGCTCAGATGGAGCGATCAAGGAGGAGCCAGAAGGAATGCATCTGGTAGATGTGGTCCCAGACCTAAAGATATTCTAATCAATATCAATACTTCTGATGCCCAGAGGTTTAAAGGACAGATAATGAAGGTTAAAAATGAGTTCCATTCTCACAATCAGTCTATACTAACAGGATAATAACACTTTGGGCTTCTTCCTGACCAGGGAAGAGAGTCAGTTTGAAGTTCACATCATTCCCCACTCTTTGGTTTGCTAAAGAAATATTTCAAAAAAGTGGGGAGGGGGAGACATTGTCCCTAAACAGGATGGGTTTTAGGAAACAAGTATAGGAGCTGTCCAGAAGCTGGGAGTGAACTACAGTAGCCTGTGGGAAGAGGTCAAAGTTTGATGATACCATAAGAGTACAAAATTGGTTACCAGGGTACAGTAGCAAAAATTAGCAGGTCAGTTTTCTTCTTACTGGGGGCACTCAGACACTAGGTAGTATTTTACTGGGGTCCATTTGCCCCAAATCAGTTTTCTCTCAAACAAATGGGATATAAAGTCCTTTGAGATACAGTGTGATGGTCTTATTTTCTGAAACTACTTCTTTCTGGGAATGGGCGTAGAGCTGAGTCATCCTACAGGGTCCCAAACTGAAGAGGTGCTACCAAATTTTTTTTTTCCTTTTTGATCTGATTTTTCTTGCACAGCATAATAATTGTGGAAATATATATAGAAGAATTGCACATGTTTAACATATATTAGATTACTTCCATCTAGGGGGGAAGGGAGGGAGAAAAAAAATTGGAATACAAGGTTTTGCAAGGGTAAATACTGAAAATTATCTATGCATGTGTTTTGAAAGTAAAAAGTTTTACTAAATAAGTTTAAAATTTTCACTACAAAAAAAAAAGAATTCTCTTTTCTGGATCTTTGGTAAAAATAACTTTTGATAGAAAATTGGGAAAAACTTTTTACAGCAAGTATTCTGACAAAGGTCTCGTTTCTCAAATTTATAGAGAACTGAGTCAAATTTATAAGAATATAAGTCATTCCCTAATTGATAAATGGCCAAATGAACAGCCAGTTTTCAGATAAAGAAATCAAAGCTTTATAGTCATGTGAGAGAAAAAATGCTTTTGATTAGAGAAATGCAGAGTAAAACGATTCTGAAGCACCAATCATACCCATAAAACTGGATAATATTACCAAAAAAAAAGGAAAATTATTTCTTTCACAATGCATCTAATATGGAAATGTGTTTAACATGATTGTACATGTATGACTTATATCAGATTGCTTGCTGTTTTGAGAAGGGGGAGGTAGGGAAGGAAGGAAGAAAACTTTAGAAGTCAAAATAAATTTTTGTGACTCTTTATATGACTTACAACTAGGAAAAAGACCTATGATAGAGTACGGGAAGGTGGTTAAAAGGCTAAAGGGGAGTGAGTATATAAGAAGATAATGGAGGAATTGTAGGAATTTTCTTTATTCCAGGTAATGTTTTCTGAACTTTCCAAAGATTCTTCCCTGTTTCCACTTCTTTAACAACAAAGGGAAATAGCAGAAGGGAAGAAAAGATTTATTTTAAGGCCTGGGGATGGACTTTTTTTTTTTTTTTATCATTTAGAGTCTTTTTTAGATTAGATTTTTAGAATAAAAAAAATTATTTTTCCAAATATGTGTAAAAATAGCATTCCAAATTTTGAATTCCAAATTTTGTCTGCATTCTTCCTTTACCTCTTCCCTCCCCAACACATCAAGCAATTTGATAAAGATTATACATAAACACACCTTTTAAACATTTTTTTCATATTTAGGATGTTGTGCAAGAAAAATCAGAGCCAAAGGGGAAAATCATGAGAAAAAAACCCAAGAAACAAAAAAGGTGAAAATAGTGCTTTGAACCACATTCAGTGTCCATAATTCTCTCTTTGGAAGTGGATGGCATTTTCTATTCTAAGTCTATTGGAATTGTTTTGGATTCACTTCATTGCTGAGAAGAGCGAAATCTATCATAGTTGATCATCACATAATCTTGTTACTGTGTGCAATGTTCTCCTGATTCTGTTTATTTCACTCAACATCAGTTCATGTAGGTTTTCTACAGTTTTCTGAAATCAACCTGCTCATCATTTCCTATAGAATAATACTATTCCATTACATTCATATATATTACATTCATTCATATACAATAATTTTTACAGCCATTCCCCAGCTGATGAAAATCCTCTTGATTTCCAGTTCTTTGCCACTACAAAAAGAGCTGCTACAAAGATTTTTGCATTTGTGGGTCCTTTTCCCTTTTTGATGATCATTGAGAGTCTAACATTTTATATTTTGTATTTGGGTAGCTTCTGCATAGGGGATAGAGCCGAAGAGGAGACCAAGAAGACCTGAATTTAACTCCCACCTCAGGCATTGACAAGTAGTATAATCTTGGGGTCAGTCACTTAACCTTTGTTGGCTTAGTTTTCTCAACTGTAAAATGAAGACAGTTATAGCATCTACCTCCCAGGATTGTTGGGAGAATAAAATGATAAAATATTTGTAAAGTATTTGGCAAATCTTAAAGACATATACAAATGCTAGCTATTATCCATCCAGTTTTTTTATTCATCTGTGACCTAAAAAATTCATATTTTTAAATGTGTCATTTTATGCAAATTAAAGCATTCTTCTTTTGGAAACTGTTTAGGAGGATTTTTTGTAGCATACCAATTTAATTTGTCTAAGAATTTTTTTAACTAGGTAAAAGAGGCCATTCTCTGTCTCATTTCTTACCTAGTCTTAATCATTAAGTGGATATTGCCTAAGTCAAACTGAGACCTGTTGAAGACCTTAACTTAAAAAGTATTTCAGGACCATCTCTAGTCATTCTGAGCTATATTTTGCTACTGGACCCAGATGGCTTTGGAGGAGAAAGTAAGGCTAATGACTTTGCACTGCCCTTCCTCACTTAAGTCCAATTCACATTGAACATGTCATGACATCACCTCCTTGATGTCATGGTTAAAGGGTTAAATGTATGTTATGGTATATGAATGTTATGGAATATTATTGTTCTATAAGAAACCATCAGTAGTTTGTCCTTCATTCAAAAATGAAGAACAAACAACAAGAATTTACAAAACTCATGCCTATAGTAGATATGTCTGGAAAAATTCTGGGAACCTTTTTTTTTCCAGGCACAGAAGAATCTTTACCTTTAAAGTCCTTCATTTCCGAATGTGAACTATTTGCATTTTTGATTTTCTTCCCGAGTTATTTTTACCTTCTGAATCCAATTCTCCCTGTGCAGCGGGAGAACTGTTCGGTTCTGCAAATATGTATTGTATCTAGGATATACTGCAACATATTTAACATATATAGGACTGCTTGCCATCTTGGGGGGGGGGAGGAGGGAGGGAGGGGAAAAAAACGAAACATAAGTGATTGCAAGGGATAATGTCGTGTAAAAATTATCCTGGCATGGATTCTGTCAATACAAAGTTATTATTAAATAAAATAAAATTTTAAAAAAATAAATAAAGAAAGAAATGAAAAAAAAAAAAAAAAAGTCCTTCATTTCCCATCCTGGAGATTATACCAGACTCTTAGTTTGATATCTTTTTAGTAGTTAATAGTGAGACTAGTCTTAATCAATAACTAGGAACTTAATTTCTTTTTTTATTAAAGCTTTTTAATTTTCAAAACATATGCATGGATAATTTTTCAACAGTAATTCTTGCAAAACCTTGTGTTCTAATTCCCTCCCTTTTCCTAGACAGCAAGTAATCCAATATATGTTAAACATGGTAGAAATATATGTTAAATCCAAAATATGCATACATATTTATACAATAATCTTGCTGCACAAGAAAAATCAAATCAAAAAGGAAAAAATGAGAAAAATAAAATGCAAGCAAATAACAACAAAAAGAGCAAAAATGCTATGTTGTGATCCACACTCAATTCCCATAGTCCTCTCTTTGGGTGTAGATGGTTCTCTTCATCACAAGATCATTGGAACTGGTCTGAATCATCTCATTGTTTAAAGAGCTACGTCCATCAGAATTGATCATCATATAGTCTTGTTGTTGCCGTGTACAATAATCTCCTGGTTCTGCTCATTTCATTTAGCATCAGTCCATGTAAGTCTCTCCAGGCCTCTCTGAAATCATGCTGCTGATGGTTTTTTATAGAACAATAATATTCCATAACATTCATATACCATAACTTATTCAACCATACTCTAACTGATGGGCTTCCAACTCAGTTTCGAGTTTCTTGCCATTACAAAAAGTGCTGCCAGAAACATTTCTGCACATATGGGTTCCTGTCCCTCCTTTAAGATCTCTTTGGGATACAAACCTAGTAGACATATTGATGGATCAAAGGATACAAAAGAGAAATTCCATTTAAAATAATTGTAGATAATATAAAATATTTAGGAGTCACCTGCCAAGGCAAAGTCAGGTACTATATGAACACAATTACAAAACACTTTCCACACAAATAGTCAGATCTAATCAATCTAATCAAAAATATCAAATGTCCATGGATAGAATGAGCTAATATAATAAAAATGACAATATTTTATAAATTAATCTACTTATTCAGTGCCATACCAATCAAACTCCCAAGAAATTATTTTACAGAGTTAAAAAATAATAATAATAACAAAGTTCATCTGGAAGAACAAAAGGTCAAGAATTTCAAAGGAATTAATGAAAAACACAACTGAAGGTGGCCTAGCTATATCACACCTTAAAATATATTATAAAGCAGTGACCATCAAAGCCATTTGGTAAGGCTAAGAAATAAAATAGTCAATCAGGGGAATAGGTTAGGTTCACAAAATACTAATAGTCAATGACTATAGTAATCTAGTGTTTAATAAACCCAAAGATCCCAGTTTCTGGGATAAGAACTCACTATTTGACAAAAATTTTGACAAAATTTGACAAAAATCATTGCAAAAATTGGAAATTACTAGGCAGAAACTAGGCATCACCCCATACCTAACAGCTATGCCAAGATAACAACGAAATGGATTCATGATTTTGAAATGAAGAGTGATACTATAAGTGATACTATAAGTAAATTAGAAGAACAAAGGATAGTTTCTCTCTCAGATCTGTGGAGAAGAAAGGAACTTAGAATACATTATGGAATGCAAAATGGATAATTTTGATTATATTAAAAAGTTTTTGTACAAACAAAAATATCAAATGTCCATGGGTAGGATGAGCTAATATAATAAAAATGACAATACTTTACAGGTAGGTTAGAAGGGAAGGAATAAACTGGGAAAAAAATTATATCCAATGGTTCTGATAAAGGTCTTATTTCTAAAATGTACAGAGAATTGATTCAAATTTATAAGAATTCAAGCCATTCTCCAATTGTTAAGTGGTCAAAGAATATGAATGAACAATTTTCAGATAAAGAAATTAAAACTATTTCTAGTCATATCAAATGTGCATCAGTACATTTTTATGAATGAGTTAAGGGCTGACTTATAACAGTTTTTTTAATGCTTGAAAGAGTGCTGTAGGTACTTCCTCCCCTAACTCAGAACACATTATCAAGATAACTGTGACCCCAAAATTCCTCATTCTTCTGCCAATCTAATGACGAATCTCTTCAAATTTGCTTAAATTGATCCAAAGCCAGACTCTGAGCTCCACTTCATAGCCTTCTAGAAGCCATTGTCACTTTCACTGTACCATGAAGTTTCAGAGAAGGCTTTAGTAGAAGTTAGAAAGTTAAGTAACAATAATTATTATTATTTATCTTCCAAATGTCTCTATTTCTATGAAAGGCACCATCATCTTTTAGTGGCACAAATTCATATGGACTATTGGTGTCCAACTGGCAGCAGAGTTTTCTGAGCTCATATTGGTCTCATAAATCATGGTCAGACACATGTATATTGACCCCAACATAGTGATGTCATTTTGGTCCTCTTCAAGTACAATGGACAAGCAACCAATCAATCCTTACGTTTTCAGTGAGCTGCCAAATCTTGTCAATTCTATCTCCACAACATCTCTTGCATCTTCCTCTATTCTTTAGTCAGTTTCCTTGTAATTTGGCCCCTTGCCTGTACCTCCTAAATTTCCTTCTTACTTCAGGTCTCTTCCTCTCTGCTCTGTTCTCCACATGCCCCAAAGTGATTTTCCTAAAATCTCAGATCTGATTATATCATTCCATAAAATCTAGTGGTTCCCTATTGATTTGTTGTAGCATCAAATGTAAAGGGCAGCTATAGATAGAGTTGAGCTTAAAATCAGGAAGACTGAGTTCAAATCTGGCCTCAGACACATGTGTGATCCTGGGCAAGTCACTTCATCTTATTTGCCTCAATTTCCTCATCTGTCCAATATCTTTGTCAAGAAAACTGAAATGGGATCATGAAGATTCAGACAAGACTGAAATGACTGAACAATAACAACATGTAAATGGATTTCTGGCTTCTTATTTCTCACCTGGCTGCACTACTTTAGAACTTCACTATCTTTCCCATCATATCTCAGGAAACTCATTATTAAATAAATCTCAGCATCCTGGAAGATGCCATCAGCCGTGGGAGTTTACCTCATCACAATCTATTGCTCTTTTGACTGGTGGAATCATCTAAAACCTCTTTTTATGGAGGAAGCTCAGTTCAGGACTCATTTTTCACTTGGCTGCACACTTTGGAACTTCTCTGACTTTTCCTCCAAGCCCTATTGTTGAGTATCTATTTCCCACCTCACCCTGCCACCTTCCCAACCCTTGCCACTTTTCAGCTTCCTTTTGTAGATTTTCTTCCACTATTATACTGTAAGAACCTTGAGGGCCAACGCTTTCTGTTTTTCAAATATATATTCCCCACTGCTTAGCACAGTACTGATACATGGTAGGTAGTTAATTTTTTTTTGACTGATCAATTTAAAGAGCTCTATTATAGTGAAGAAAGACATCCAGAGATCAGTTTACCCAGGAATCCTTAATCTGGAGTGCATAAAGATGTCTTCTCTCTCTCTCTCTCTCTCTCTCTCTCTCTCTCTCTCTCTCTCTCTCTCTCTCTCTCTCTCTTCTTTCTTTCTCATTTTGATAAGAGCTTTTCAATTTAAAAAATTCCCTTTGTAATACTACGTAGTTTATTTTATGCATTAAAAATCATTCTGAAAAGAGATCTATACATTTCATCTTGGACTTGAGTCCATGAACCAAAAAATAATAATAATAAATTAACAATTCATCTCTGATCTAATCGGAACTAACACTATAGATGAAGAAACTGAAGCCTAAAGATTAAGTGATTTCATAGAGTCATAGATTTAGAGTTGAAAGGAATCTTAGAAATTAACCCATTTCAAAATCAAGAAAACTATTGCCATAATCGACTATATCAATAACAAACCAAGAGAAATCATATGATAATGTCAGTAGAAGCAGAAACTTTTGACAAAATACAACACTCATTCCTACTAAAAACACTAGAGTTTAGGGTTAACGTGAGTTTTCCTTAAAATGATAAGCAGTATCTATCTAAAATGAAAAGCAATCACTATTTGCAATGGAGAGGAGCTGGACACATTCCTAATAAGATCAGGGGTGAAACAAGGATGCCCATTATCACTACTATCATTCAGTATTGTACTAGAAATAATTGACTTTAGCCATAAGAGAAGAAAAAGAAATTAAGGAAATTAGAACAAGCAATGAGGAGATAAAATTATCACTCTTTGCAGATGATGTGATACTTAGAGAGCTTAACTAGCCCAACCTCCTCTTAACTGAAGAGTTAAGTAACTCTTGTCCAAGGTCTCACAGTAGCCAGCATCAGATTCTAGGTATGATTAAGTTCTCTGACCTCAGAGCCCTTTCTCTGTCCATTGTTTCTGCTCAGTCTGTAGGAGACTCAGTGGCTAGGCGTGTGTTTTAGCTTTGTCCTGAGCTCCAGTTTGGACACCTGGATTCAAAGACTCCAGAATTGAGCTCTACAATATGGTACGGTATAGTGTAGCAGGCTGAAAATGAAGCGAATGATGCAATCACACATCCCGGGATCCAGCTCCGCGCGGTGATTGGCCCTGACGTAGTTCCTCGGCTTCGGATTGGCTAAATCAGCACAGACTGGGGACAGAGCCTGGTGGAGCTTGGAGTTGACACGTGGGCCTGGGCTGTATTTCTGTTCCGCAGGTTTGTGCGGTTGTAGGTAACTGGGAGGAAGCGGGGGTGGGGACTGGGGAAGGGGACTAGAGGAGGTGATTGTGATTAGGCTGAGTAATCGTGCAGTGGGGAGGGGAAGTGGTCCTGCTTACAACAAGAAAAGCTTTTCTTCACCATCACCCCCACTCCGCCCCACTCCCATTATCTCCTGTAACTGGGAGATGCTACTTCCCTCCACTCCTCTCTTTCCTTTCCTGTCTCCGGTTTGATTGTTCTACCGAAGAAACGGACGTTGTCCTTCTTCCTTTGGGTGAGCATTCCCCTAAGGAGCAAATCTGGGGGAACCTCACTTTTCCAAAGAGGGGGAAGTAGGGAAGAAAGAAACTAAGGAGAGATGGAGCCATCAGGAGAGTAGCCTAAGTAAAGAAGGTAAGTTAGGCGACTCTAAGGAAAGAAAAAGAGAATCCTGGACTGGCTCTTCTGTGGGCTGGGCTTAGGAATGGGTAGGTAAGAGGAGTTACTCTGGCCTTTATCTGAGCTTTCTTTCCCTCTGCTTTTCAACTCAATCCGGCCACATTTGTCTAGTGGAAGTTTTTTCTCTCCTATTCAGTTTTAGCTGCTTTCGTCCTTCTGGCTGAGCTGAACCTCTGGGACCATGAGTGTGGGCTTCATTGGAGCTGGCCAACTGGCTTATGCCTTGGCTAAAGGCTTCACCTCAGCAGGTAAGAACTGGGATCATTCCCCAACTGAGCTAAAATTTGGGATCTGAGTTGGCTAGATTTAGTTGCCTTTGTCCTGAAGATGGCATCTCCCCACTTCAGCCAGTTCTCAGTACCTTCTCCCTACCATGTATTTAACTATTTTGTAGGTATGTTTATTAACTTTATATTTATGTTATTTATATTTTCATTTATTTCTCCCCTATTATAATGTAAGCTCATTGTAAGTAGGATTGTGTCTTTCTTTTCTTTTCTTTTCTTTTTTTTTTAATTTTATTTGGATCTGAAACAATGCAAGGCACATAATAGATATTTAATAAATACTTGTTGACAAATTGAAGAGCAGGGAGAAGAAGTTCCTTATTAATAACTCAGTATCTGACTGACAGATAGACAGACATATCTGGTCCACAAGTCAAGATAGGGAAAAATATATATATATACCTATATTTGCATATATATTTTTATACCTATATATGTGCTTATTTTTACAGATATAGATATATATCTAAATATAGCTATAGCTTTTCCCCCCAATCTGGACCTGTGATTTCAATCATCTGCAAGTGGTCTGTAATTTACATACAGTCTGAGAGGGCAGTTAGGAGTATAGAACACTAGTCCTGGAGTTAGAAGGTCCTTAGTTCAAATTTTGCCTCAGATACTTATTAGCAGTGTAACCTTGGGCAAATTGTTTAATCTTATTGTTCCCCCCCTCCAAAAAAAAAAAAAGTTGCCTGTGTCACCAAGAATTAAGTGATTTGCCTATGGTCATTCAGCTCATATATGTTAAGTAGAAGAAGGATCTGAACTCAGATTTCTTTTGTTCCAAAACTAGTCCTGTGTCCCATATCAAGCATCCTCTGTTTTTATAGGGAATCAATGCTTGTTCAGTACTCAAACTTGAATTTGAAGTAGGGATCAACTCTGATTTTTCCAGATGCTACAGAAGCCCCCAGGATGAGAAGTGACACACATAGCGATAGAAGCACACATAAGTTAGTTTTATTGTTTTGTGGAGGGTACAAGATAAGGGATGGGGAGTAGGGGTTCCTGGTGGAGCTTTGAAGGCTCTGGGGAGCATTGTCCTTGAATTGAAACAATCTCGCCTCCCTCACTAGGCATCCTGGCCTCCCACAAGATAATGGCCAGCTCACCAGATATGGACCTGCCCACAGTCTCTGCACTCAGAGTAAGTAGAAGAAGTGGAATATAGGTGGAGTTTTGAATCCATGAGGTGATAGTTGAGGTTTGTGTCTTTGTATGTATGAGAGGTTCTGGACTACTTTCTCAGAGTTGGAAATAGAGACCATAGGGAAGCATACCCTTCCCACACACAGAATATTGACCAGGCTGACCTGTGGGAATATCTCATTGTGAGTGTATTTGAAAACTACTCTTCTTTTTACCTAAGGAGACCACATATTCTTCCTTCTACCCCTTATAGTTGCCCTTCCCTTTCCCAGATTGTTATTAAGGTTTGAAAGAGGTTAACTGGGGTTTCAGTTGTTGAGACATTGGGTGTCTAAGAGATAGCACTGAGGATATGGTTATTGACTCTAACATTGGAGTTATGAAGACTGATTGCTAGCATGAGGAACCCACTGGCAAGCCACAAACCTTCATCCTGAAAACAGTATATTTTAGTGAACAGGATGTCTGAGGAAGCAGGAGACAGTGGGGAAAGTACTCCTTACATAAATAGTAAGCTGAGATTCTGTTTCTATGATGCCAAGTTCAGAATCCTTTCCTATTTCACCACAATATTTCTTCAGCTTGTTGCCTAGCTTTGCTTCTCCATCCCTTTGCATTTTAGTCAATGTGATGAAGTTAAAAAAAAAAAAAAAAAGTATTAGTTGTGGAGCCAGAAGACTTGGGTTTTAGTGCCAAAATACTTTTATTATGTACTCATGGACAAGTCTTTCAAGCTTTCTAAGCCTATGTTTTCCTATCTGAATATTTTTTATCACCAACAGGACTATTGTGAAGACAGGACTTTCTTCCAATACTGTATGATCATAAACTATTTTCCAATGTCTATCTAAGACTGTACATACAGATGCTTAATCAGTGTTCATTGATTTAAATTGGATACAGTTCATGAATTAGGGTTGAGAGATACTTCTCTTTGCCCCAAAACTCAAGTTATTCATCTGCCATAATTGTAGCTTATCAACTTAAGGCTTTTATGTGGGATAAGAAGTTTAAAAAAAACCTCAGGGAGAGCCAAAAAAGTGACTAGGCTATAGCTGTAAGGTAGGCTGATAATCTAGTTGTTTCTCCAAGGATGCTCTAAAACCCAACAATATGGCCCACACTATTCTTAATCATGATGTTCTTTTGTTTTTCTTAATCTATTTTTATTTTCTTAAATAATAATAGCCTGGCTTTTTGTTTTCTTTCTCATTTTTTCTTTTTTATCTGATTTTTCTTGTGTAGCATGATAAATGTGGAAATATGTACATGTTTAACATATATTGAATTGCTAACTCTCTAAGAGGAGGGGGTAGAGGGAAAGGAGGAAAAAAAATTGGCACATAAGGTTTTGCAAAGGTGAATGCTGAAAACTATCTGCATATAAAAAGCTATTATTTAAAAAAATAATAGCTTTTCAAGTTTCTTTGATAAGGCCTCATTTCTTAAGCATAAAAGGAACTGTATCAAATTTATTTTTTTTAAAAAGCCATGCCCCAATTGATAAATGATCAAAAAATATGATCTGTGCCCAAAAGGCTATAAATTCACACATATCCTTTGACCTAATGACATCACTACTAGGCATGAATACCAAAAGATATTCAGAAAAAAAAAAAAGAAAATTTTCTGTACAAAAATATTCATAGCAGCTCTTTTCTCAGGGCAAAAATATTGGAAATTGAGGAGATGCCTATCCATTGGAGAATGGCACAATAAACTATGTTATGTGTTTGTTATATAATTGTTCTATGGAAAATGATGAACAAGATACTCTCAGAAAAAGGGGAAAAAAACTTAGAAAGTTCTCCATCAACTCAAGCAAATAAAAGTACTCTATCCAAAGTAATAGCAATGTTTTGCGATGGTCAGCTGTAAATGATTTTGCTATTCTCAGTAGTACAAGAATTCATGACTTCTCTGCAGGACTTTTGATAAAAAATCCTTTTTTAAAAATAATTATCACTTTTTATTGACAGAACCCATGCCAGGGTAATTTTTTACAACATTATCCCTTGCACTCACTTCTGTTCTGATTTTTCTCCTCCCTCCCTGATGAAAAATCCTATCCATATCCAGAGAAGGAGCTGATTATGTCTGAATGCAGATTGAATGCAGATTGAGGCATTCTCTCTTTTTCTGTCTCTTTGTTTTTGACTTAATATTTCTTGAGAATTTTTTTCCTTAGGGTGAGAGATCTGTTTTCTTTCACAGCTTGACATTTATGGAAATGTTTTATATAACTTTACATGTGTTTTCTTAATTGTGGGTGAAAATAAGGAAGAGAACCTAAAACTGAAAAAATTTTTAAACAAATGTAAAAAACAAAACTAATGCAGACAAGATTAGAAGGGAAGCAATAAAGTGGGAAAATATTTTTACGGTCAAAGGTTCTGATAAAGGACTCATTTCCAAAATATATAGAGAATTGACTCTAATTTATAAGAAATCAAGCCATTCTCCAATTGATAAATGGTCAAAAGATATGAACAGACAATTCTCAGACAAAGAAATTGAAACTATTTCTAGCCATATGAAAAGATGCGCCAAGTCATTATTAATCAGAGAAATGCAAATTAAGACAACTCTGAGATACCACTACACACCTGTCAGACTGGCTAGAATGACAGGGAAAGATAATGCGGAATGTTGGAGGAGATGTGGGAAAACAGGGACACTAATACATTGTTAGTGGAATTGTGAATACATCCAGCCATTCTGGAGAGCAATTTGGAACTATGCTCAAAAAGTTATCAAACTGTGTATTCCCTTTGATCCAGCAGTGTAACTACTGGGCTTATATCCCAAAGAGATCATAAAGAAGGGAAAGGAACCTGTATGTGCACGAATGTTTGTGGCAGCCCTGTTTGTAGTGGCCAGAAACTGGAAACTGAATAGATGCCCATCAATTGGAGAATGGCTGGGTAAATTGTGGTATATGAATGTTATGGAATATTATTGTTCTATCAGAAATGACCAGCAGGATGAATACAGAGAGGACTGGCGAGACTTACATGAGCTGATGCTAAGTGAAATGAGCAGAACCAGGAGATCATTATACACTTCGACAACGATATTGTATGAGGATGTATTCTGATGGAAGTGGATTTCTTTGACAAAGAGACCTAACTGAGTTTCAATTGATAAATGATGGACAGAAGCAGCTACACCCAAAGAAAGAACACTGGGAAACGAATGTGAACTATCTGCATTTTTGTTTTTCTTCCCGGGTTATTTTTACCTTCTGAATCCAATTCTCCCTGTGCAACAAGAGAACTGTTCGGTTCTGCAAACATATATTGTATCTAGGATATACTGCAACATATCTAACATATATAGGACTGCTTGCCATCTAGGGGAGGGGGTGGAGGGAGGGAGGGGAAAAATCAGAACAGAGACGAGTGCAAGGGATAATGTTGTAAAAAAAATTACCCTGGCATGGATTCTGTCAATATAAAATTATTATTAAATTAAATAAAATAAAATATTTTTTAAAAGAGAGAAAAAAAAAGAAATGACCAACAGGATGATTTCAGAAAGGCCTAGAGAGACTTACACGAACTGATGCTGAGCGAAATGAGCAGGGCCAGGAGTTCCTTATATACTTCAACAACAATACTATATGATGATCAATTCTGATGGACCTGGACATCTTCAACAATGAGATGAACCAAATCAGTAATGAAATGAACCAGCTATGCCCAGCGAAAGAACTCTGGGAGATGACTAAGAACCATTACATTGAATTCCCAATCCCTAAATTTTTGCCTGCCTGCATTTTGGATTTCCTTCACAAGCTAATTGTACAATATCTCAGAGTCCAATTCTTTTTGTACAGCAAAATAACAGTTTGGTCATGTAATAAATAAACAAATGTAAAAAAATTTGTTTTGAATATAACTGTGGAAAAATATTAAATAAATAAAATATTGAAAAATAATAGCTTCTTTATTTTTCAAAATAAATGCAAAGATAGTTTTCAGCATTCATTCTTTTAAAATCTTGTGTTCCAGATTTTTCTCCCTCCTTCTCATCCTCCCTTCTCCCCTAGACATCCAATATAGGTTGAACATGTGCAATTTTTCTAAACATATTTCCACGTTTATCACGCTGCACAAGAAAAATCAGATAAAAAGAGAAAGAAAAAACTATGATATTTTTAAACTATGATTTCCCTATCAATTTCTACAGAAGATTGGTGTAAACCTGACCCCCAACAACAAGGAGACAGTACAGCATAGTGATGTACTTTTCTTGGCTGTGAAACCTCATATCATTCCCTTCATCCTGGATGAGATTGGAACTGATATTAAGGAGAGGCACATCGTGGTTTCCTGTGCAGCTGGTGTCACAATTAGCTCCATTGAGAAGGTACCATTTTCTTCCACATTGCCCTCTAGGGTGGGAAGTGTATGTTTCCAGGTACTGGTGGGCTTTGGAGAAAAAAGAATCTAGAGAAGGATCCCAGCTAATTGGTGGAATAGGGTAGATGGTACTGAAGGATGATTTGAAAGCATAATCTATTTTCTTTCCCCAGAAACTGACAACTTTCCAGCCAGCCCCTAAAGTCATCCGCTGCATGACCAATACCCCTGTGGTAGTTCAGGAGGGTGCCACAGTTTATGCTACAGGAACCCATGCCCAGGTGGAGGATGGGAAGCTTTTGGAACAGCTAATGAGCAGTGTGGGTTTCTGCACTGAAGTGGAAGAGGACCTTATCGATGCTGTCACTGGTCTCAGCGGTAGCGGGCCTGCCTATGTGAGACTTAGGGTGTGGGGGAGATTTTAGAATGAGGAGGTGAACAGAGCTAATGGAGGGAGCATGGAGTTGCCCAAGTCATCTCCATTAGCCTGAGAGAGGGATGCCAAGACCCTCTTTTGTTTATTACCAAATCTTCTTTTTCTTTCCCCAAAGTTCAATAATTATCTCTCCTACAGGCATTTACAGCTTTGGATGCATTGGCAGATGGTGGGGTGAAGATGGGACTACCTCGGCGGCTGGCAGTCCGTCTGGGGGCCCAGGCTTTATTGGTTAGTGTCTTTCTGATCTTTCATTAGAAAGGAAGTTCTCTCATTCAAATTGGGAGCTAGAAATTTAGGTTTTGTTTAGGGGTTAGTAGAAAGGTGGGGTAAAGGCAATACTATTCCCTAAAAGTCTTCTTATGAGGAATCTAATGGATTCAGGGAAGAACAGACTCTTACAGCAAATCACTATGTTCCTGTAATCCATCTTCCTTCTACTGCAGGGAGCTGCTAAGATGCTCTTGGAATCTGAACAGCACCCAGGACAGCTCAAGGACAATGTCTGCTCCCCTGGAGGAGCCACCATCCATGCCTTGCACTTCTTAGAGAGTGGTGGCTTCCGCTCCCTCCTCATCAATGCTGTGGAGGCTTCCTGCATCCGTACCCGGTGGGCTCCCTCTTCTTCCCTCTCCACTTTCTTCAAGCAAGTCTTTGATCCCAATTTACCCTCTAGGACCTTAGTTAGTAATGATCATTTATTTGAATAGTTTGTCTTAGGTTCTGGTGTTCCTTTTCTTGCTTTGCTACTACTCCCCTACAAACTTTTGGTAATTTTCTATGAATCAATGGTTCTTCATTTTGCAAAGAACACTGTGAAATCACAGATTTCCACTGTTCTGTGACTTAAAAAATTTTTTTAAAAACTATTTCTATATAATTGTTTCCTTTGTAATCCTATTATTTTGTTTATGCATTTAAAAATATTCTGAGAAGGGATCCATAAGATTTAACCACTTGTCAGAGGATCCATGACATAGAAAAGGTTAAGAATCCCTGTTCTTGGTCATCTAAGCAAGGGAGTATAATTGGAGAATACTGGATTTTGAATTAAAAAATCTTTATTCAAATCCTAACCCCAATACTTATTAACTGTATGACCTTGGTCAAATCATTTAATCTAACTGAACCCCTACCTGAAACATGAATTCCCTCTACCATAACCCGACAAATAGTCTACAGTCTGTGCTAGAATATTCACATCTAACTGTTAAAAAGCTCTTATTGATATGGTCTGAAGATCATTCTGCTTTTAACTTCCATACATTACTCTAAATTCTCCCTTCTGGAGCTTTACAGAATAAATCAAATTAGTCATGCACAAAAAAGGAAGAAAAAGAAATTTACATGATAACTTTAAAAGAATTGACAAGTTGTACATAATAGATTTGCAGTTTCAGGTGCAATTTTTTTATACTGTTATAGAAATGCTTTTTTCTACACACACACACACAAACACACACAAACATGATAGTTCTTTGAATACTTGAAGACAAAAATCTTATCCTTCCTAAAGGAATATCCCTCATTCCTTAGTGATTACTTATAGGGACAGGATTTTGAGTCGCCCTCATCTCCTGATTGCTCTCCTGGATGAACGTCTATCTTAAGTATCAGGGTTTAGCTTGGAGGTAAGGCTCCAATGGACAGGCTCTATGAGTCTGTAGGTTCCCTATCTTCTTACCAATAGAAATCCGAGATCTAGGTCTGCCTTTTCATTCTAATTTCTTTTGATATGTATTCCACAGAGAACTTCAGTCCATGGCTGACAAAGAAAAGATCTCTCCAGCTGCCATCAAGAAAACTCTGCTGGATAAAGTGAAGTTGGACTCTCCTACAGAATCCACGAAGTCATCCTCTAGTTTCATTAAGCTGCTAGCTCGAAGCCAGGCACCTGGAGGCAAGAAAGATTGAGGTGTCCCCTCTCTTTCTCTTCCCTCCAATTTCTGCTTCCAGACTACATAGGGAGTGTTACAGCTATGGATCAAGTATCAGGAAGCCCATGTCCTGTAGTCCCCAATGTGGACATATCAGGGTTTTTTTTCCCTCCAGAGGTCAGCATGGGGACTTTCCCCTACAAACTAGAAAGGTCAAACTTACTCCTCTTTCTCTTAAAATTCTTAGGATTTCCCTATGACTTGTAGTTTCTGAACTCTTTAATACAGAAGAGAAAATTTCATTCAGCCCTTTCCCCCCACTTCCCTCATAGAATTAACCTCTGCCATTCCTCTCTCTGAAAGTTAACTGTTACTAGAGGAATGCCAAGAGTGCTGAGCCCAACACTGATAGCTGAATCAGACACATAGACATATTCTACCCTAGAAGGAACAGTTCTGAAAGCCAAACAATCCGTCTCTCCTTCCTCCCTATTCCTCCCTATTTCTTTTTTTTTTCCTTAAATTTTATTCTGAACTTAAGAAATAAAACAAGCTTTCCATAAGAGTAGAACAGGGGGAAAAAAGTGATTGTAAATGAAACTGGAAATCTATTATATAAAACTTGCTATAACTTTTAAATATATAATAAAGTTATCACATAACTTTTTTTTTAATTTTTCCCTTTCCCCCACCCCTGTTCTGGATTTGGCTACCATTAAGTATAAAAACAAATATGTATATGTATGTAAAACCATTTCTATATACATATATATGTAATATATATTTCTATTTATCTGTTCTTTCTCTGAATTCAGATAGCATCTTCTTTCATATATTCTTTTTAATTAATTTGTCAAAATGATTTGGTCACTCAAAAGTTGTTCTTAAAACAATATTTCTCTTACTATATACAATGTTCTCTTGGTTTTGATCTTCATTATTCCACACAAATTTTCCCATATTTTTCTAAAATCATAAAGTTCAAGATTTCATATAGCACAATAGTATTCTATCAATCATACACCACATTTATTTTCATAATTTTCTTGGATTGCTTTTCCCCTTCATTTTTCCTCTATGTCTCTACTTTGATTGTTGAATTCCTTTTTTAGTTTTTTCAAGAATTCTTTTAGGGCTTGTGACCATTTGACATTACTTTTTGAGGCAGAAATGTTTTTTTTAAACCTCATTTCTGTTTGCTTTTTTTTATTTTATTAATTTCTCTTGTTTTTAATCTCTTAATCATGATATCATAAGCAGCATTTCATATTTATAGTTCCCTGCTTCTCCAGTTTGAGGAGGAAATCATCTATTTTCTTATCATCTATTCTCTGATATGCCTACCCCCACATCTCTGAAAATCATACCCTCCTTTAGGGCCCAGATTTTTTAATATATACTTTCTAATTTGTCATTTGCAACTCTCTATGCCTTCTGTTCCTATTTTCACATCAATGTTTCTCTGTTTCAATCCTTTAAGCAAAATAAATCCTTTGCTTTTTCAATGAAGCTCAATTCAACAAGCAACTATCATGTGCCAGATATTGTGGTAAGTGATGAGGATATAATAATAATAATAAATAACTAATATTTATGTAGTACTTACTATATGCCATATATCATGCTAAGCACTTTACAATTATCTCATTTGATTCTCACAAATCTAGGGAATAAGTACTGTTAAAAAATAGAACTGTTCCTTCCCTGAAAGAATTTATATTCTATTAGAGGAATACAAGATTCATATAGAAAATTAAATTCAAAACATATGCAAAATAATTTTCAAGAGAAGCATACATCTAATATGAAGGGAGTTGATTAACAATAGAATCAGGGTTCTTAAAAACACAATACAAAGGAATAGAAGAGTACTATAGGCACATTAGAAGAATGGGACTGACAGTAATGGGTTTAAGAGAGGACAGATATGGAAGGCAGCTTTGATTTAGGCAATCTAAAGAAATATAGTGGACATAGGGCATCATCAGATTCTTCATAGTGACAATGGCAATATGTATTTGGAGAGGGAATGAGAGGAATGGCAGATGAAGAATCCTTGGTCCTACCTGATAAGGTAAAGACAGAGATTGGTGGAATCCCAAGACCTGGCAGGTCCTAAAGAGCTGAGGCATGTTAGCCAGGTCAGCTCTGTCCCATGGCATATTTCAGTGTAGAATAATTATTTCCCCTAAGAAAGATAAATGTCTTTGGTACTGGACTAATCCTTTGTATCATCTTTTTTTTTTTTTTTATAATTGGGTCCCTGTCTACCTATGAGCTCAAAATTTTAAAACTTCCAGCCTATTTCTCTTGATTAGCCCTGGAATAAAATGGCACCCTCTTAATGAATCCTATATGCTTTCCCGGATCACAAATTAGTCTGGTTAAGCTGTGTATTGGGTAATTAGTCATATAAGGTGAGCTGCTCCAGTAGCTGGAACATGTGGTTTGTGTGATAATAGTTTTTGAAAGGGAGATAGACAGCAATTATCTGTGCTTTCAAAAATGCTATCTAGTAGTCACAAATAATGGGTGTGTAGCCTAGCTTGCTATGACAAGGTTAGAACTTAGACTCCACAAACGGCCAGAGAGAGTAGGACAAGTCAAGGAGCAAACAGAGCAAATGTGGGTGGTTTGCAGGATCATCTGAGTTAAGAGAGGATTGAATGAGATTCCTGGGAAAGACAAAAATTTTCTGAGTCTTGAAGAAAATGGCAGTTTAAATTGTTGGTAGTCCCTTTATCAGTGGGGAAAGAGTCTACCCTAGTTTCCATTCTCCCATTAATAAAATAGAAATAGATTCAAGTTCCCTTGGAGTATGTCCATGATGAAAATTAAGATGTGGTTAACCATGGATTTAGTTTCAGTCCCCTGAAGTCTGAGTCCTCCATTCAACATTGAGAACGAAGGGAAGTTATAAATAGAGAAGACTTGGCCCCTATTCTGTAAAATTTGTCTTTGTTACAAGGGAGCTTCAACATACAGAGTATTACTCTTCACTTCCAAATTCCTCAACTTAATTCAACTTAACTCAAGGATAGGCATAACCTTTATTTTCACCCACAAATCTTCCTTTAGTTGATCATCAGCTATTAATAATCCATTTCTTTTTGTCATGTTCTCCTAAACATAATTTTTTTTCTTATCATGACTCCAGTCTCTCTACTACTCAGTACTTTTTCAAGCTATCACCTCTGCCCTAGCTACATTCTTCTTTCTTTCCTTTTCTTTATCACAGTTCAATTCTACACTATCTACTCTAAAATCCTAATCCTCTTGTCCTATTATTATTCATCCTTTCTCAAATTCAAACCCTGAATTATTCCCAATTATTTCCCCTAAGGAAGATAAATGTCTTTGGTACTGGACTAATCCTTTGTATCATCTTTTTTTTTTTTTTTAAATTGGGTCCCTGTCTACCTATGAGCTCAAAATTTTAAAACTTCCAGCCTATTTCTCTTGATTAGCCCTGGAATAAAATGGCACCCTCTTGAATGAATCCTATATGCTTTCCCGGATCACAAATTAGTCTGGTTAAGCTGTGTATTGGGTAATTAGTCATACAAGATGAGCTGCTCCAGTAGTTGGAACATGTGGTTTGTGTGATAATAGTTTTTGAAAGGGAGATAGCAATTATCTGTGCTTTCAAAAATGCTATCTAGTAGTCACAAATAATGGGTGTGTAGCCTAGCTTGCTATGACAAGGTTAGAACTTAGACTCCACAAACGACCAGAGAGAGTGGGACAAATCAAGGTAAACAGATAGAGGAAATGTGGTGGTTTGCAGGATCATCTGAGTTAAGACAGGAGTGAATGAGATTCCTGGGAAAGACAAAAATTCTCTGAGTCTTGAAGAAAATGTCAGTTTAAATTGTTGATAGTCCCTTTATCAGTGGGGAAAGGGTCTACTCTAGTTTCCATTCTCCCATTAATAAAATAGAAATAGATTCAAGTCCCCTTGGAGTATGTCCATGATGAAAATTAAGATGTGATTAACCATGGATTTAGATACAGTCCCCTGAAGTCTGAGTCCTCCATTCAACATTGAGAATGAAGGGAAGTTATAAATAGAGAAGACTTGGCCCCCATTCTGTAAAATTTGTCTTTGTTACAAGGGAGCTTCAACACTTTCAAATTCCTCAACTTAATCTCAACTTAACTCAAGGATAGACATAATCTTTACTATCACCCACAAGTCTTCCTTTAGTTGATCATCAGCTATTAACAATCCATCTCTTTTTGTCATGTTCATCTAACCATAATTTTTTTTTCTTATCATGACTCCAGTCTCTCTACCACTCAGTACTTTATCAAGCCATCCCCTCTGCCCTAGCTACACTCTTCTTTCTTCCCTCTTCTTTATCACAGTTCAATTCTACACTATCTACCTTAAAATCCTTAATCCTCTTGTCCTATTAACATTCATCCTTTCTCAAACATATATAATATCAATTGAGCCTTCACAGAAGCAAAGCAGTTCTATTCCCACTTAATCAACTCTATTCCACTCACCATAGCAGCTGCTCCAAACCTAATTCATTTTTTCTAGAAAACACTCAAAAATTTATCCAAGACAATAGAAAAACAAATCAGAAAAAGTATACATAGGAGAATATGTACTAGACAACACAGAGTGAATGAGTGAGGTAACTCAACCTAATCAAGGGAAAGAGTCCTAGATCTCACCCAAGGGGAAATTGCCAGAAATCTCTAGTGTAATAACAGAATAGGGATAGAATAGAGACTGTCAACTTCTCTCATGTTAGCTTCTTTCAAGAGTTTGTCTTCAACAACTTGAATTGGGGCTAGCATCTTCTATCTTCCCTCTCAAATCTGGAAACCAGAAGAGTCCCAAACTACTGCAGAACTCAAGAGATTCGGTAGCTCCAAGAAACTGAACAGACTGGAGCTTTCTTCTCTCTCTCTCTGTCACCAACTCCAATCCTCTCTCAGAATAGATAGACCACTAGATCTGTATTCAGTACTATGGGAATAAGTTCAAACCTGGCCTCCAACAATTACAGCCATGTCATTGACCTGCCTGTCTCAGTTTCTTCACCTGTAAAACAGGGATGATAAAAGCACCCACCTTAGGGTTGTTGTGAGAATAAAATATGATAATAGCAAAATTTAAAGTGCTACATAAATACTAATTGTTTTATTAATCTAATTTCCCAAGGTACCCAAAACTCCAACCTTTTAGTAAGGACTTTGTTTTGTAGTCCATACACAAAGAAAAAAAGACCATTTGCCCAGGTTTCTTTTCTTCATCTCATATTGCTACAGAAGAGCATTTTAGTTTCGAGTGAGAATACTCTCAAAAAATTCTCTAAGTCAAAACTTTAGTTTGCCAAAGCAGGTGGGCCAAATAGCATGGCCATTAGGGTCAAGGGAAGAAAGCCTATAGATCATGATTTTGGTTCTTTTTTTTATATATAACTTTTTATTGATAGAACCCATGCCAGGGTAATTTTTTACAGCATTATCCCTTGCACTCACTTCTGTTCCGATTTTTCCCCTCCCGCCCTCCACCCCCTCCTCCAGATGGCAAGCAGTCCTTTACATGTTGAATAGGTTAAACTATATCCTAGATACAATATATGTGTGCAGAACCAAACAGTTTTCTTGTTGCACAGGGAGAATTGGGTTCAGAAGATATAAATAACTTGGGAAGAAAAACAAAAATGCAAGCAGTTTATATTCATTTCCCAGTGTTCTTTCTTTGGGTGTAGCTATTTCTGTCCATCCTTGATCAATTGAAACTGAATTAGCTCTCTTTATCGAAGAGATCCACTTGCATCAGAATACATCCTCAAACAGTATCCTTGTTGAGGTATATAATGATCTCCTGGTTCTGCTCATTTCACTTAGCATCAGTTCATGTAAGTCTCACCAGTCCTCTCTGTATTCATCCTGCTGGTCATTCCTTACAGAACAATAATATTTCATAATGTTTATATACCACAATTTACTCAACCATTCTCCAATTGATGGGCATCCATTCATTTTCCAGCTTCTAGCCACTACAAACAGAGCTGCCACAAACATCTTGGCACATACAGGTCCCTTTCCCTTCATTAGTATCTCTTTGGGGTATAAGCCCAGTAGAAACACTGTTGGATCAAAGGGTATGCACAGTTTGATAACTTTTTGAGCATAGTTCCAAATTGCTCTCCGGAATGGCTGGATGTGTTCACAATTCCACCAACAATGCATGTTTTTGGTTCTAAGCCATGTTAAAAATACAAAGGCTGCTAAAATCAGAATCTTTTTCAGATACTAGCTTACTCACAGGTTCTGTTAAAAACAGAATTAGTCAAAATAGCAACTTGGTTACCTGGGTTCAAGGAACCATTTAGTGGGCAAATGTTCCTTCTGTGGGTCCAGCAAATGTAAATATACTTATGTCAATGAATTTAGAAAATGTTTATGTTAGTAATTTTCATAAATTAGTCTAGGGTTCTGGGTTAGAATCCAGCATGTCCTCTACAATATCTTTTGTTACTATCACTTTCCCTTTCCCTCTTCATTCCAGTCTCTGATCAAGAGGTGGCTGAACTCCTTAACAAGACCAACCTCTATTTATGTACCCTCAAATCCATTAATTCCTCTCTTCTCCAGATGATTGTCTCCTTCATACAGCTAGTAAGTTTCTATGTCAGATTTAAAGTCAGGTCTTTGCCGACTGTGGGTCTAGCCCCTAACCATTGCAGCCACCTAGCTGCCTATTAATTGATTGATTGCTTTTTAGGGGAGAAAGACACATACAAAGGAAAAAGATCAAGAATACAAGCAAAGAAAATGCAGATGGGTAAGTTTACACAAAGAAAAGCCATTTTTGCAGATGATGGAGGCATCAGAAGATTTTCTTTGTTTCCTTTTCTTTCATTACATTCCTCCTCTTGATGGCTAATCATGAGGTAAATGGGACCCTGGCTCTCAAAAGCTGTGCCACAGCCGGCAGAGGGTAAATTCTAACTGTTCCTACCATGTTAAAAAAAAAATCTTCAAATACATTCCAACTGAAATATTGGCCTTTCAACTAACTTGATTTGGTTAGGAAAAGATTTTCATTCAAGTTGGCAGTTGAATACCCAATTGTTTTTTTGTTTTTTGTTTTTTTTCTGAGGCAATTAAGATTAAGTAACTTGTCCAGGGTCACACAGCTAGGAAGTGTTAAGTGTCTGAGGTCAGATTTAAACTCAGGTCCTTCTGACTTCAGGGCTGATGCTCTATTCATTGGCTCCCTAGCTGCCCCAAATACCCAATTTTTTCTAATTTCTATAACAGAGTTGTTATAATATTAAAGTAAATACTCAATAAACATTAAATAGCTACTTTGTCTCAGAAATTGTGGTAAGTGCTAAGAATACAAAGACAAAAAAAAAAAATTGGTTCCTGCGCTAAAGGATCTTACACGCTATTGGAAGAGAAAACATCTAGATACAAAAATATGCACAGAATAAGCTCAACTAAATACAAAATAGTTTAAAAAGAAGAAAGTAAAACAGTACATATCCAAAGGGTCCAAGAAGAAAGTTAAGAAAGTTTAAAAAAAGAGAGAGGACTAGCAGGAAATGAAAAAGATTTCCTCCAGAAAGTGGTACTTGACCAGTAGTGTCCATAAGTCCTAGAAATAGTCCAAAAGGAATCCATTGTCCATTAGATCATGTGCCAGGAATCCAATAGTTCCTGTAAGCTCTGAAGTACTGCAATAGTCTCATCAACAATTTTTCGTCTCAAGGAATCCAATGATTCTTGCTGGTTTTTCAAGAACTAAAACAGTCTCATCTTGTGTTAGGAAATCCAATGATTCCTGAAGATTTTAAAAGTTCTTTTAACAGTCTCATTGTCAGCCATGCTCTTTCTAAATCTTCTCCTTTGTTTTGAGGTTTTTTCTCTTTTTCTGTTTCTGTCTGATGGACAAGGCGAATGCGAATCGCTGGCACCCTTCTGATTCCTTCTCCACCTGTAGAGATACAAGCAAACCCTCTCCCCCAAGCAGTTAGCCTGTCTGGTCCCTTCCATACACCACTTTCTGGATCTCTCCACATCACCTAGTGATTATCTAAAGATAATGGAGCTGCTCTGTTCTTCTGGTGGGTTATAAAACCTGTCTGCTGGAGCCAGTGCATCTTTATCAAAGATTAAAAAATTAATGGTATAGAGAACTAAATTTAGAAGTTCTCTAGGGTTACCTGTGGCTCCCCCTTTTTTTGTTTTTGGAGGAGTGTCTTAATCTTAATGTCTCTGTTTCTTCTTTCTACAATTGCCTGACCTTGAGGATTAAAGGGTATGCCAGTGGTATGTAAAATCTTCTACTGTGCACAAAAGTGTTCAAAATGTTTGGAAGTATATGCAGGTCCATTATCTGTTTTTATTTCTTGTGGCACATCCATAATTGAAAATGCTTGAATGAGGAATTCAGTGACCACTCAGGCTGTCTCTTTTGCTGCTGGTATTGCAAAAGTGAATCCTAAAAGGTGTCTACTACAATGCGGATAAAAGACAGACGACCAAAAGATTTATAATGGGTCACATTCATTTGCCAGATTTCATTAGGCCTCAAACCATGAGGGTTCTTCCCTGGAGGGAGCATAGGAGGGTGGAAAGGAAGGCAAGCTGTACAGCTTTTTACTATGCTCCTAGTTTCCTCTTTTGTTATCCCAAATTGTAAACGTAAAGCTCGAGCAGCATGATGGTATTTAGAATGGGATTCCTGGGCCTCCTGAAATAAAGGCGTACTGGGCTAACATAGTTAAAAGGCTATTTGCCTTTGAATTTTCATCAAAAATAGGACCTGGAAGTCCACTATGTGACTGGATATGCAAGATATAAATCTTTCTTGAATGCTTTCTTACTTGCTCTTAAAGTTCTGCCTCTGCTTTCTTCAACCTCCAGCCAGCCAAGTGGAAAATAAAATGAATGTCTCTTACCTCAGAGAGAGGGCTTGTGGGCTTCCTCCCAGAGTGCTCCTCTCTGACCCCAGTCAATGTTCTGAAGTAACTCTCTCTAACCTGAAGTAACTAACTAACCCAAAGCTAAGAGTCTCTTTATATATGATTTCCCAAAGGTTGACTCCTCCTTCTGGAGGCACACCTAAGGGAGGTGTGAATTCACAAAGTTACAAAGTTTACTTTGTGAATCTCCCATACTTGTGAACTCCAATGAGTACTGTGTGAACACAAGCAATGAATCAATTTGTTCTACTTAGTACCTTGTTTCAGATTCTGGCCCAAAACATCTCCTTGTAAGATCCGATCAGTGATACTGAATCATGCTACCTTAGATAATTATTGTCTCTATCAACTCTAATGACTTAACAATTTGTAAAGATTCCAACACAGTAGTGTCTCTCCTAGGTCTGTATCCCAAAGAGATCATAAAAGAGAGAAAAAGACCCACATGTGCGAAAATGTTTGTAGTAGCTCTTTCTCTAGTGGCAAAGAACTGGAAACTGAGTGGATGCCTATCAATTGGGGAATGGCTGAATTAATTGTGGTATATGAAAAAAATGGAATATTATTTTTCTATAAAAAATGATGAGCAGGCTGATTTCAAAAAAGCCTGGAAATACTTACATGAATTGATGCTGAGTGAAGTGAGCAGACACAAGAGAACATTGTACATAACAAGATTTTGTGATGATCAACTGTGGTGCACTTGACTCTTTTCAACAATGAAGTGATTGAGGCCAGATCCAATAGACTTGTGATGGGAGATTGAATGTAGATCAAAGCATAGTATTTTTTTGTTATTTCTTTCTTTCTTTTTTCTTGTGTTTTTTCCCCTTTTGATTTGATTTTTCTTGTGCAACATGACAAAAATGAAAATGTTTAGAGGAATTGCATGTATTTAACCTATATTGGATTACTTGCCATCTTGGGTGGAGGGGGAGGAAAAGGGAAGGGAGGAGAAAATTTTAGAACACAAAGTTTTGCAGGGGTGAATGTTGAAAACTATCTTTGCATGTATTTGGAAAAATAAAATACTGTTTTAAAGAAAAGAAAGTGGTGCTTAAGCTGCAGCTTGAAAGAAATAAGGAATTCAGTGGAATGAAAGTAAGGAAGGAATGCATTCAAGGCATGGGAATTGGCCAGTACTCCCAGAGATAGAACTGTGGCAATGGTTGAATTGTTTCCATCATGCCTGACACTCCATGCCCTATGTGATTGTGAAAAACAGAGAGAATATCAGACTGACTGAACTAGAAAGTGTGGAAAGTGGGGGATAATGTGTAATATAACTGGAAAGAATGGTTTTAAAAGGTAAAGATAGATAGAAATTTGTATTTTAGTGGCAGTTAGATGGTGCAGTAGATAGAGCATTGGCCCTGAAGTCAGGAGGATCTGAGTTCAAATTAAAGCTTCCAACATTTAGCACTTGCTATCTGTGTGACCTTGGGCTAGTCAGCCCAATTGCCTTGCAAAAAAAAAAAATTTTTTTTAAGTTTTATCTTAGAAGCAATAAAAAGCTTCTGGAGTTTATTGAATGGGAAATGATTTAGTCCTCATCTGTAAAAATTACCTGTGAAGGACACATGAAGAAAGATGCTGTCTATATTCTGAGAAAAAAACTGATAAAGAGAAGTATGTATAGAATAATTTTTCATATATACCTACCTATTTGTTTCTAATAGTAGGCATCTCTAGGCAGGATGGGAGTGGGGAAAAAAGAAATTGACATATCTTTATTATCTATTTAAAAAGAATAGCAAGTTGCACATATCAGATTTACAGGTTTTTGTGCAATTTTTTTTCTTTTTTGCTGAGGCAATTGGGGCTAAAGTGACTTGCCCAGGGTCACACAGTTAGGGAGTGTTAAGTGTCTGAGGCCATATTTGAACACAGGTCCTGCTGACTTCAGGGCTGGTGCTCTATCCACTTAGCTGCCCCACAATCTTTTTTTTTTTTTTAAATTATACTCTGACATGGAAATGCTTGTTTTATTGCATAAATTAAAAATAAAATAAATATTTTAAAAATTTTAATGATCTGGAGAAGGAAATGGCAAACCACTTCAGTATCTTTGCCAAGAAAACCCCAAATATGTCAGGAAGAGTAGGACACAGCTGAAACTATTGAACAACAACAAAAAAGATAACCAATCAGATATACATTTAAGGGGGAAAAAAGCTATGGGGAAGATAGATTTAAGTGGGATAGAGGCTGGGAGACCAATTGAAAGATACCAATTAGTTCAAGCAAGAAACGATGAGAAAGGGTCTGAGCTAAGTGAATTGTGAGAAGAAAATCTAGGCAAGAAATATTGTAGAGGCAGAAATAGTGAGATCTGCCAGGCTGATTGGATATGTGGAGTGATAGGAGTCCTTTAGGGGAATACCAATGTTGTGAACATGGTAAACCTCTACTGGATAGCCCTTGGAATACTTGAAGGCAGTTATCAAGTTCACCTGTGGTGGTAGCAATATTTCAACCCCTGATCCCATGGAGGTTAGGCTAGCTTTTTTCTTAAAAGGAATCGAAATATTTCTCAAGACTTAATTATCTCAGGGAACTAAGAGCTCAAACTCTTAAGGTAATTTTTCATCACCTGAGTACAAAGAATGAGAGCTCCATGAATTCAGGCAAATTTTTTTTATTTCCTTTGCTCAGATTAATCCCTTCAAGATGGCCTCAATGACTATTCTTTTAAAATATTCTTTTGTAACAAATTAGAACTGATCTTGAAGCAATTCACATTCTAATCACCTTTTGAATGCTGCCATTATGGGACCACCACCTCCCTAAACAATCATAAAAATGATCTTCCTAAAATATAGCATTCAGAACTAAACAGGATATTCCAGAACAGGACCAACTACAAAACTATCTCCTCTTTGACTGTGTTGCCTAAGTTCACAATAACTTTGAGGGCTGCAGTGCCATACTGTTGAGGTTGGGAAGGGGAGACCTCCAAAATTGGGGTTCCAGAGCAGTATCTCAAGGTGTCTCAAAAGAATTTGCAGGCTTGAACCTATCTTCTAATCAAGGGGCAAATTTTGCTGAAAGTAGGCTTGAATTTTAAGAGAATTCAGCAGAGAAACAGAAACAAGGAAATATATTTATCCAGCTTTCAATCATAGATATGCTAATTTTGTGGCTCATAGATAGGAAGGAGTGGTCTCTGAATTTGGTTCTCTTGACTAGATTATTACTGATAGTCAGCAGTGAATTGAGGAGTAGTTTTATTCACTATTGTTTCAGGAATTTGATCTGTGAAAGTTTCCTGAGGCCAGAAGTATCTGACTAAGAAGTGGTCAGACACTGGGTGTGGGAGTTTCCTGAAGCAGATTCCCTAGACTTCTGACTTATTGTTAGAACAGAAGCCCCCCAAGGTCAGGGGACCACAAAAACACATTGCATCAATATTTTTTATTCATATTGAGCTTCTAGTCCATTAAAATCTCAGGTTTGTTTCAGAATAATTGATATTAATCATGTCTCTTCCATCTTGCATTTGACATTGATTGTTTGAACCTAGATGTAAGACTTTACATTTTTTCCTATTGTATTTCATCTTACTAGATTATGCCCAGTCCTCTAGGCTGTCAAGACCTTTTTAGGATTCTTACTCCATCATCCAATTGAAAGGAAAGTTATCTTGAATCCTGGAAGATCAGACTTGCACCTCAAAGAGCTTTTTCTCTCAACATAAGCAATTTTCTCTATGAACACAGGCCAAAGACCTCTTTTCATCTGACAAGTGATGAGATGTTTAAATGACAAATGAGTAGGTCTCAGCACTCTCTACATGTTGGGTGACAGATTAGATAGAACACTGGATCTGGAGTCAAGAAGACTGGAATTCAAATCCAGCCTCAGATACTTACTAAATGTTTGATATTGGCCAAGTCATTTAACCTCCATGTACATATATATGCATGTATATATAGTTTCCTTATCAATAAAATAGGGAAAATAATAGTATCTGCCTCCCAGAGTTGTTGAGAGGATTAAATGAGATAATATTGAGAAAGCAATAACACAATACCTGGCATTTAGTAAGTACTTATTAATGTTTTCTTCCTTCCTTTCCATGAAGAAAATTGTACCATTAAAGAAGAAATACTATATCTGTGACCATTAGGGTCCAAAAACCATAACATAACAACAAATGATTCTCTAAATGAGTAATTCTACAATCTCCACTAGGGAAGAAAAAGATTTTTGCACAAAACTTACCTGTCCAAAGAATATTTAAAGCCACTGGAAATAGGAGTGGATACCAGGGGCCTACAAATCTACATCTATATTGGGGTAATAGTTTATTTTAAATTTCCTTAAGATTGCATTGGTATGGCAGTTCCTAGCTTTCTCTCTTGTACAAGGAAATTGCATCTCTGATTTGTATCAGAGAACCTGAATGTTCCCTTTTTTAAATGACATTTCCAGGACAGTGATTAGTAGAGAAGAAGTTAACTGCTCCTAGAGCTCTATTTCAGTGTCTGTGTACAGTGGTTATACAAAGGGGATGAAAATATGGATGTAAAGTCTTGATTTATTCAAGGTCAGCTAACACAGGGGATGGTGGAGAGCCTCCATTATGGTGCTTGGTGCTATTATTGTCTTTTACACTACAAGTTCACTTTATCAATTAAGCTATTGTTGGACAAAGGGGCAAGACTTTGTCTAGTATTAGGGAATGAAAGATACTAGAATATATGCCAATTACCTGGAAAATGACAGGAAAATGGCTATAAGTATCTTTCTCAAGTGAAGCCTCATAAAGGTAGGTTTTTGTTCTTCTCTTGCGATGTGAAATTCTCACTCAGATTCTTGGAGGACAAAAAGGGTAGGAAAACTTCCAAAACATAGTCTCTATTTATATCTGAGGGGAAAAAATAAAATAAAAAGTGAACAGCAGAGAACAAAAGAAAGCCTACAAGAAAATAGAAGTCTCTATTTATTAACATTTCATATATAAATGTAGATATTTAATAGCAAACAATATTAATTCATTTCCATTCTTCATACTGATAAGAAATGCTTATATTTGTAATTCTCAGAAACAAAACTATATATATATATATATAAAGGAAAAAATAGAGGGAGAATTACAGAGACTAGACATTATGTAAAGTATTGTCAAAGTTAAAATTTTCTTGGTCCTTTTGTTGCTATTCTAACTTTTATTTTGTTATGTTTGACTCTTTGTGACCCCATTTGGGGTTTCTCATTTTTTCCCTCCAGCTCATTTTACAGATGAAGAAACTGAGGCAAAATGAAGTGACTTGGCCAGAGTCACTTAGCTAGGAAATATCTGAGGCTAGATTTGAACTCAAAAGAGAAGACTTCCAGACTCCAAGCTCCCTACTCTAGCCACTTTATAATCTACTTGCACCTTTCTTGGCCCTATCAGATGGTTTTAAATCCCACTCCTGCGCAAAGGTTAGACTTTTTCTTTTTTTGTTTTGTTTTGTTTTTTTACCTTTACAGATTCTGGTGGGATCCTTATCCCAATTTATACTTACATTGATGAGCTGGGTTTTCCAGACCAAAGCTAGTTTGCCGATATCTCCCCTTTGAAGTTCTAAACTTCCTCTGGAGAAGTTGGGATTATCCTGTTTAATGCTATTAGTTCAAGCCCCTATCCTGTGGTTTGGCAATATAAATCATTAGGGATTGGTGCCCCAGTATCATTTAATCAATTTATATATGTGTGTGTATGTGTGTGTTAATCGATTTATAAAAGGAATATTTCCTGAAAAGATATAGCAAGAATCAAAGTATATATAAATCTCTCCAAATTGAGATGGGGGACACATTATCCTTTATTGGGAGGTGGGCTTAAGTTTCAAGTGGAAACTGCAAAGCATTCCCCCACAAAATTCACTTCCAAATGTGGCATAGACAATAGGTGAAGTTAATCCCTTATTTGTGCAAAAGGGTGCCTGTTTGAGTTCCAGCTTCTGCAGTCTTTCAAGATTCATCAGATTACAAATGTCCTTAACACTTCTTTACCTAAGAGCATGTCCCCCATGTAGAGTCGGTAGCAATTTCTTCTCACTAGAATGTAACCAAGCAGCAAAAAGATAACATTGCTCCTATTCCCATAGGAACTTTGTCTTTCCTATGCATTCTCAGTTCTAGGTCAGCAGCCAAACAAAAAACACATGGTGACTGATTAGAAAAAGTCAGAGTACCTTGCATGTGTCAAAGTAGAGAGAGAAGGACTCCCATAAGGCATGTCTGGAAGTAGGATGACCAGGTAATTCACACAAAGGGGATTCCCTACAGCCAGTTTTCTTGTTACAGTTAGCTTTGCTGAACTATTTTTTCTGTCTTTTTTAACATTTACAAAGGATAAGAGAGAGGATGGGAGGACTATATTGGGAAATGTAGGTACCATAAAAACAAAAGATATAATTAAAATGTTATTTTTACCAACTTTGTGTGAAAGATACAAATTTCACCCCAGAATTTAAAATTTGTATTAATCTTTTGAATTTTTTCATCACTTTCATCTCTAAATATATCCCTCTTCTCCTTTCCCCCAGCTTCTAACAAAGAATAAAAGTGGAAAAAAGCAAAAATTAATACTTCAGCAGTATCTGCTCATATATGCAATGTTCTGCATCTTTAAGATGCAACCTTGTGGAGGAGAAAGAAATTTGTGACCAAAGATGAACTAGAGACCATTACCGATCACAAAATAGAAAATTTTGATTATATCAAATTAAAAAGCCTTTGTACAAACAGAACGAATGCAAACAAGATTAGTAGGGAAGCAACAAACTGGGAAAACATCTTTACAATTAAAGGTTCTGATAAAGGCCTCATTTCCAAAATATATAGAGAACTGACTCAAATTTATAAAAAATCAAGCCATTCTCCAATTGATAAATGGTCAAAGGATATGAACAGACAATTTTCAGATGAAGAAATTGAAACTATTACCACTCACATGAAAGAGTGTTCCAAATCACTATTGATCAGAGAAATGCAAATTAAGACAACTCTGAGATATCACTACACACCTGTCAGACTGGCTAAGATGACAGGAAAAAATAATGATGAATGTCGGAGGGGATGCGGGAAAACGGGGACACTGATGCATTGTTGGTGGAGTTGTGAACGAATCCAGCCATTCTGGAGAGCAATCTGGAATTATGCCCAAAAAGTTATCAAATTGTGCATACCCTTTGATCCAGCAGTGTTTCTATTGGGCTTATACCCCAAAGAGATACTAAAAAAGGGAAAGGGACCTGTATGTGCCAAAATGTTTGTAGCAGCCCTGTTTGTAGTGGCTAGAAACTGGAAAATGAATGGATGCCCATCAATTGGAGAATGGCTGGGTAAATTGTGGTATATGAATGTTATGGAATATTATTGCTCTGTAAGGAATGACCAGCAGGATGAATACAGAGAGGCTTGGAGAGACCTACATGGACTGATGCTAAGTGAGATGAGCAGAACCAAGAGATCATTATACACTTTGACAACGATATTGTATGAGGATGTATTCTGATGGAAGTGGATTTCTATGACAAAGAGACCTAACTGAGTTTCAATGGATAAATGATGGACAGAAACAGCTACACCCAAAGAAGGAACACTGGGAAATGAATGTGAACTATTTGCATTTTTTATTTTCTTCCCGAGTTATTTTTACCTTCTGAATCCAATTCTCCCTGTGCAGCGGGAGAACTGTTCTGTTCTGCAAATATGTATTGTATCTAGGATATACTGCAACATATTTAACATATATAGGACTGCTTGCCATCTTGGGGTGGGGGGAGTGGAGGGAGGGAGGGGAAAAAACGAAACATAAGCGAGTGCAAGGGATAATGTTGTAAAAAAAATTATCCTGGCATGGATTCTGTCAATACAAAATTATTATTAAATAAAATAAAATTTAAAATAAAAAAAAAAAAGAGAGAGATGCAACCACTTCAAAGAAAATAGTGAAGTGCATTTTCTTCTCTTTTTTTGGACTAAGCTAGTTGTTTTTGGTGGCTGAGGAAGGCCTCAAATCGGTACAAAATGACTGACCCAACACATTAATAATAGTTAGCCTGTATATAGCTCTTTAAGGTTTACAAAGTATTTTATATATATTAACTCATTTAATCCTCAGAATCCCCCTAACAGCTAGATCCTATTATTATCACCATTTCACAGATGAGGAAACTAAGTGATTTGTCCAAGTTCACACAGCTACTACATGTCTGAAAATGAATTTGAACTCAAATTTTCCTGACTCAAAATCCTTTCCTCAATCCACCAGGCCACTTAGTGTTGTAAAATGTTTGCTTAGCCTATAAGCATATAGTTGTCAAATACAGAGCATAAATACATGTTGATACAGAATAGATTTAGTTCTTCTCAGTGGTTCAGTGATCCAAAGCAATCTCCACAAAATTTGGATGGAATGCCATCCAAATCCATTGACAGAACTGTGGAGATTAAATGTAGATCAACACATGTTATTTTTACCAATTTTTTCTTGTAGTTTTTCCCTTTTGTTCTGATTTTTCTCCTCCAACATGAGATATATAGAAATACATAAAAAATGGATAATCAAACAAAATAATTGTTTTTACATGTAATGAGAAAATAATAATAAGGAAAAATATGTTGATAAGCCTGGTTCTGGTTCTATAGATTTTTTTTTAATATATTATGGTCAACAGGAAAATAGTCACCAAGCTTCTATTATGTCTAGATCCAACTATAGGATTAATTCCAATCAATCTAAACTATTGGCAAGATACTGTAAGTAAAAAGTTAGGATCCTATTCTTTTTTTTTCTTGAAATAGTAATTTATTACTTATATTTTGAATCCTCATGTTCTGTTGGACACATGATGTTTTTTATTATTTTATATTGAAGTTTAAAATAAATAATCAAAATAAAATGAATCAAATATAAACATATCATTGATTGACACATATAAAATTCCATTGAAATGTTTAAAACAACATTTACCCAATTATCTTTTTTTTAAATAACTTTTTTATTGACTGAACCCATGCCTGGGTAATTTTTTACAACATTATCCCTTGCACTCACTTCTGTTCCAATTTTTCCCCTCCCTCGTTCCACCCCCTCCCCCAGATGCCAAGCAGCCCTATACATGTTAAATAGGTTACAGTATATAGGATCCTATTCTTAAAAACTTTGATTATCTATATAACCAATGCAGAGAGAGGCTTATAGAAAAATAGAAGCAAGAGGTAATAGCAGTCAATATCAAGAGAAGAATAGGTCTTGAAAGTGAAAAGTGGATGTGGAGAAGTTTAATTTCTATGATACTATATGTTGGGTTCTTCTTCTTTATAATAATGGTTCTCTCTGGGAGAAAGCAGGTTTCTCAGGGAGGTTTTCTGGAGGCAGCCTTAGTTTCAGTTCAAAGTAATAATCACCCAAATGCAGCCAGGTGTTAAAAGTTCAGATCTTTTATTGTCTCCAATATAGCCTGGTTAGTTTTTCTTAGAGGCCTATCTTTCTGCTTGGTTCCAAGAGCTCTTGCAGATTGTCCTTTGCCTCTACTCCCTTCAGCCTTTTGGTAAAAATGAAAACATTTATTTTCTCCTTCCAAAATAGCCCGGTTAGTTGAGACCTATCTCTCTGCTTGGTTCTAAGAGCTCTTGCAGCTTTGTCCTTTGCTTCTGCCTCTGCTTTCTTCAGCCTCCAGAGCCAGCACCAAGTTGAAGCTGTCTTACCTCTGAGAGAGGGCTTCTGGCTCTCAATCTCCCAGAGTGCTCCTCTCCGACCCCAGTCAATGTTCCGAAGTAAAACTCCTTACTCAGAGAGGGCTTCTGGCTCTCAAACTCCCAGAGTGCTCTGTATCTGTCCCAGAGTGCTCCTCTCCAATCCTTGGGAATGTTCTGAAGTAAAACTCTCTCTTGACTGACTCCCTGAAACTCTATTTATGCTCCATCTCAGATCTAATTCAGCTGAAGTCTCTTGACTGGGCTTATATATATGATCTCAAATGGGATTATGGGTTTTCTCCCATAGTGCTCTCTGGCCCTAAGAGCTTCAAGGGAGGTGTGAATTCACAAAGTTACAAAGTTTACTTTGTGAATCTCCCATACTTGTGAACTCCAATGAGTACTTAAATACTTCTTGCTTATATGAGCTCTCTAAAAGTGTGAACACAAGCATTATATCAATTAGTTCTACTTAGTACCTTGTTTCAGGTTCTGGCCCAAAACATCTCCTTGTAAGATCAGATCAATGATACTGAACATGCTAAATTAGATAATTATTGTCTCTATCAACTCTAATGACTTAACAATTTGTAAAGATTCCAACAACTATAGTTCTATTAAAATTGAAAAATTGGTTGAAAAAGAAGTTCAGCAATTTGGAGAGACTTTAGTATTCTAATCAAAGAAAGGATGAGCTTCAAAACAACTAAAAATGAAATAGGTTACCCACCTTCTGCTGGAGAGATGATGAACTTAAGATGCAGAAACAATTTTGGATATGGCCAATGTGGAAATTGATTTTGTTGGACTCTATAAATATTTGTGATAAGTATTTGGCAAGTTTTGTTTATTTAGGAAGGATTCTATTTTTTGAAGGAGTAGATTATTTTTTAAAAGAAAAAATATTTTCTCGTTGCATAAGTGGGATATAAGATGTGTCTAAGAAGCAATTCTCACAGAATACATCTATTTTTTTAAAATTTTCAATATTATTTTCCCAAATGAGTATAAAGACAGTTTTCAACATTCATTTTTGTAAACTCGTGTTCCAAATTTTTCTCTTTCCCTTCCTTCCTTCCCTCTTCCCCTCCCCAAGAAAGCAAGTAAACTGATAAGGGTTAAATGTATGCAATTCTTTTAAACATATTTCCATATTTGTCATGCTGTGCAAGAAAAATCAGACCAAAAGGAAAAAAACAAACAAACAAACAAAAAGGTGAAAATAGTATGCTTTCATCCATATTCAGTCTCCATAGTTCTCTCTGGATGTGGATGATACTTTCTTAATGACTGTGTATTTAAAATCAACCGGAGTCAGGAATTCAAGTTAAGGGAAAAATCTTCAATCTTTATTGAGGTGAAGAGATGAATAAGGATGGCAATAGCAATATGGGCAAGAAAGATTGCAATAGCAATATGGGCAGCTGCGACAGGAAGCCGGCTAACAGAGAGAGATCTGAGCTGAAAGGTCTTCGCAATGGCAAAAGCAAAGCAGTCTCTCCTTCCCCTTCCTTTTCCACTCCTCTGCCTCCACCCACCAAAATCGTCATTTCCTATACAACATATCAGGACTTGCACAAAGAGTGGGCAGGGGGGCCATTCTTTCTCCAAGCTTATATATTAATAGAATATGGTCCAATTACTATTTAGCCTCATGTGCTTGGGACCTCAGTGCATCAACTCAAGCCTCAGCCCATTACAACTTTCCATCCCAAGTCTATTGAAATTGCTTTGAATCACCGGATTGTTAGAAGAGCCAAATCCAAGCTGGTCATCACATAATTTTGTTGTTACTGTGTACAGTGATCTTTTGGTTCTGCTCACTTTACTGAGCAACAGTTCACCTAAGTCTTTCCAGGCTTCTCTCACAAAATACATCTTACTGACTGCACCATTTAGAGAACGATGTAGGAAGATAGCTTTTGGACATCACATAACTAAAAGGATTGGGCATGCCAATTGGCACAAAAAATATTGTAATTTTACTCTGTAATAAAAATTTTTATTCTTTCTCTATTTTCTTTGCCTTACAGGTTTAAAAAAAAATTGCCCGATGTCAATTGACACAGTTTGGTCCTTATAGGTATTCTTAAATTCCAGTTCTAGTGAATGGCAACATTAGAGTCCAACCATTCCTATTACTATTGAGATTATCACTATCCCAATCTCATCAGTTCATAACCTAAGGGTCATCTTCAATTCCTCATTCTTTCATCCTCCATGTCTAATATGTTGCCAAAGCCTATTGCTTTTATCTCCATAACATTTTTCTCATATACTACCTCTGTACCTCTAAAATTGACATTACTCTAGTGTATATCATTGCCTCAAAATTAGATTTTTGAATCCATATTCCACTCAGCTACCAAAACAATCTTCCTAAAGTCTGCATTATCCTTTCCCCACCATCTACCACCTACTCTGTAAACTTCAGTGGCTCCTTATCATCTCCAAGATCAAAAATAAAATCCTTTATTTGGAATTAAAAACTCTTCATTAACCTGATCTTTTCCTACCTTTCCAATCTCCTTACACTTTCCACTCAAATTCCCTGTATTTTCATTGACTCTCTCCCATACGTGGAATGCTCTGTGTCTTCATCTTCACGTTGTAGCTTTTCTGGTTTTCTCCAAATCCCAGCTAAAATCACACTTTCTGCAGGAATTTCCTTTAGTTTTAATGTTTTTCCCTCCATTAATTATTTTCCAACTTATATATAGCTGATTTGTACATAGTTGTTTGCATGTTGTCTCTCCACCTTGGACTGAAAGTTTCTTGAGAAAAGGAATTTATTTTTGCCCTTCTTTGAATCCCCACTACTTAGTAGTGCCCAGAACATAACAGTAATGAACATAAAATGTTTATTAATTAATTGGCTATATGTACCTATTGTACATACTGCAATAGAGAAGAAAACTAGGGAGATATCAAGATGTGTGAAAAGTCTAAACTAAAATCAGGGCCAAAGATTCAAGATGCACTGTATTGTCTGTTAGGCAGCCAAGAGTTTTCAGTTTTAGATTTACACAGTAGTTATTATCAGATTCCAATGGTAGAAATACAACTTTCATGTCCTCTAACTGGATTTTATCAATTTGAACATACAGTTGAGATTATCTCAAGGGTATCCACTATTTTACAATGGTTAACTGAGAAAATAGTTGGGAGATATATGTTATCTGGAAGTGTTGGGGTAGCTAGGTATCCTCATTGTTTTAGATTTGCATTTTTTTAAATTTTTATTTTCAGGTTCAAATTCTCTCTTTTCCTTCCCCTTTCCCTCACCCATTGAGAAGGCAAGAAATATATTACCCATTAGATGTATAAGGTCATGCAAAACATTTTTCCATATTAGTCATGTTGGTGGTGGGGGAAACAAGAAAAACAAAAAGAAAAAATTACATTTCAATCTGCACTCAGAGTCTAACAGTTTTCTGTCTGGAAGTAGATAACATTTTTTATTATGAGTTCTTTGGAATTGTCATAAATGTATTGATCAGAGTAGCTAATACTTTCACAGTTTATTATCCTTAAAACATTGTTTACTGTGTACAATGTTCTGATTCTGTTCAGTTCACTTTGCATCAACTCATATAAATTTTTCCAGGTTTTCCTGACACTATCCCTTTCACCATTTCTTATAGCACAACAGTATTCTATCATAATCATGCACCATAATTTGTTCAGATATTCCTCACTTAATGAGCATCCTCTCAGTTTCCAGGTCATTGCTGCCACCAAAAAAAAAAAAAAAAAAGCTCCTATAAATATTTTTGTAGAAATTGGTCATTTTCCTTTTTTCTTTGATCATTTTGTGATACAGACCTAGTATTGCTGGGATAAAGGGTATGAATAGTTTGAAAATCCTTTTGGCATATTGAACTATGGTTCCACGTTGTCTCCAGAATGGTTGGATCAATTCAGAACTTCATCACTAGTGCATTAATTTTTTTCCATCCTTTCCAACATTTGTCATTGTCCTTTATAACCTTAGATGATCTGATGGCTGTGGTTCAGAGTTGTTTTAATTTTCATTTGTCTAATAACTACTCATTTAGAACATTTTTTTCACATAAATATTGATAGCTTTTGATTTCCTCTTCTTAAAACTGCTTGATTATATCCTTTGACCATTTATCAACTGGGGCATAACTCTTACTTTCATATAACTCAATTTCCTATATATTTAAAAAATGAGGCCATTATCAGAGAAATTTTCTATAAAAATGTTTCCCACTTTCCTTTTAATTTTGACTGCATTGGTTGTGTTTGTGCAAAATCTTTTTAATTTAGTAATCAAAATTATCCATTTTACCTTCCATGAATCTCCCTATCTCTTGTTTGGTCATGAACTCTTCTCTAATCCATAGTTCTGACAATTTTTTCCACCTTCCTCTAATTTCCTTATGATATCACCTTTTATATCTAACTCATGTATCAATTTTGAGCTTATCTTGTATATTCTGTGAGATGTTGGTGCATGCCAAAATTCTGCCAGACTGCTTTCCAGCTTTCCTGGCAGTTTTTGTCAAATAGAAAGTTTTTGCCCTATAATCTTTGGGTTTATCAAACCTAAAGGGTTTGATACTGTTACTGTGGTTATTTACTTCTATATATTATGTATCTAATCTATTTCATTGATCAATCAATCATTCTATTTTTCAGCTAAAACTGTATTGGTGATTACAATTTTGTAGTATAGTTTGACACCTGGTACTGCTAAACCTTCTAATTTTATTTTTATTACATTGATTCCCTTGATATTCTTGACCTTTTGTTCCTCCAGATGAACTTTATTTTTTTCTAACTCTAAAAAATAATTCTTTGTAATTTGTTATGGCATTAAATAAGTAAATTAATTTACATAGCACTGTCATTTTTATTACATTGGTTTGGCCTATCGTGAGCAATTAATATTTATCCAATTATTTACTTCTGTCTTTTTTGTGTAAAGAGCATTTTCTAATTTTGTATTGTAATGTAATTTCCATGTGTGTCTTGGCAAGAAGAAACCCAAGTCTTTTATATTGTTTGCAGTTATTTTAATTGGAATTTTTATTTCTATTTCTTGCTGCTAGGATTTGTTGCATAGACATACTGATTATGTGATTTCTTTTATGTCTTGCAACTTTACTAAAGCTGTTAATAGTTTCTGCTAATTTTTTAGTTGATACTCTAGAATTCTCTAATTATAATATCCTATCATCTATGAAAAGTGATAGCTTTGTTTCCTTGTACTCTGTTCTTATTCCTTCAATTTCTTTGTCTTGTCTTATCACAATAGCTAGCATTTCTAGTAAAATATTGAATAATGATGATGATGGACATTCTTGTTTTGCTCCTAATGTTATTGGAAGAATTTCTAGTTTATCCCCATGAAAGATAACACTTACTATTGGTTTTGAATAGGTACTACTTATCATCTTTAGAAATGCTCTCTTTATTCTTATGTTTTCTAGTGTTTTTAATAAGAATGGGATTAGCTTTTCCTGTATCTATAAAGATAATTATATGATTTTTGTTGTTTTTGTTATTGATACCATCACCAATATTGAACAAGTCCTGCATTCCCAGTATAAATCCAATGTGGTCATAATGTGTGATCCCTGTGACATGTTACTGTGATTTTCTTGCTAGTATTTTATTTAAAATTTTTGCATCAATAGTCACTCAGGAAATTTGTCCATTCTTCCTCTTTTTTGCTCTCCCTAGTGTAAGTATCAATTCCATGTTTGTGTGATAAATAGAATTTGGTAACATCTCTTCTCCACCTGTTTTTTTTTAATCATTTATATAGTATTGGATGTAAAAATGTTTTGATAGAATTTGCTTGTAAATCCTTCTGGTACTATGGGCTTTGTTTTGTTTTGTTTTGTTTTGGGGGGTTGGTTTTGTCTTAGGAAGCTCATTTATGGTTTGTTCAAACTTTTTTTCTTCCTAAGAAAGAGTTATTTAAATATTCCATGTATTCTTCTGTTAATCTGAATAATTTATAATTTTTTTGTAAATATTTGTCCAATTCATTTCAATTGTTAATTTTATTGGCATAAAGTTGGGCAAAAATGGCTCTGGATAATTGATTTAATTTCATCTTCTTTGGTTATACATTTGTCTCTTTCATTTCTGATACTGTTAAATTGTTTTTCTTCCTTTTTTTTATTCAAGTTAGCCAATCATCTATCTATTTCCCCCATAAAGTTAGTTCCAAGTTTTATGTATTAATTCAATGGTTTTTGTTTTTTATTGTTATTCATCTCTCCTTTCATTTCTCAGACTTCTATTTAGGTGTTTAAATGGAAATTTTTATTTTATTATTTTAGAATTGTTGGTTTTTTTGGTTCCATGCCCAATTCATTGACCTGTTCTTTCTCTCTTTTATTGATGTAAGCATTTAGAGATAAAAAATTTTACTTAAGTATTGCTTTGGTTGCATCTTACAAACTTTGGTAGGTTGTCTCCTGCTGTCGTTATGTACTTTTATTGAATGTAATTATAATTGCATTATGATCTAAAAAGGGTACACTTACTATTTCTGCTTTTCTGCATTGATTTATGCAGTTTTATGTCCATACATTATCAGTTTTTGACAAGATATTATGTACAGGTAAGAAAAAAAAAGCATTCCTTTTGATTTTCTTCAGAGGTCTATCATGTCTAAATTTTCTAAAATTCTATTCATCTCTTTAACTTTTTCCTTGTTTATGAGAAAGGTAAACTGCAGTATCCCCAATAGAATAGTTTTACTGTTATGGTTTGTCCTTTGCTTTTAAAGAAGATCGCTGATAATAAAATGTGTTATCTTGACTCATGAATGGATTGAATTTAAGTGAGACAGAATTGTGCAAAGTCGTCAGTATCACTTTCTTCCAGTCTTTGAAGTCTAATAGAAAGATAAAAGTGAAAAAACTAGTAATGGTCTGGGATGCATTGGATGACCTTGGTGTCTTTGATATCTGACCAAGCTCTAAACCTTCCATAGCACCTGCTTCTGCAGCCTTCATAGCAATTGAAACAAATTGTTTTCTGTCACTCTTTCTACCAAAGGAAGTCTTCACATAGTTGGAGTAGACACCCTTTAACATACCAACAGATTTGCAGCCAATTGATTACTCTCAATCTGGTTCGGTCCATCTTTGAGATGTTTTACAGGATGTGACCATTGTGTATTATATAGCTTCTTGGAGCCGCAGGCAAGAGTTAAGTGCTAGGTGAATAAGTAGCCCTGAAAAAGGCTCAGAAAGCCTTCCCCATAGGTGCTAGTCCTCCTTCAACAATTCCTACATCCTTATTTTCTCCTGTTACTCATTTAACTTTTCCTTCAAGAATCTGGATGCTATGCCATTTGGTGTTATATGCAATATACTTTAATAGATTCAGTATTGTTAGTAAATCATCAGACATAATTACCTTTTAGCAAAATGTCATTTTCTTGAATATCTCTTGATTAGGTCTATTTTTTTTAGACTTTGTCTGCAATTACAATTGCTTTTTTACTTCACCTGAAGTGTAAATTTATTATCCTACCCCTTATTTTGATTCAGTCTTTCTGTTTTAAGTGTTTCTCTTGTAAGCAACATATCACTGGACTATGGCTTCTATTCCATTTTGTTATTCTCTTGCACATTCCTTTACACATTCATGATTATGATTGCTGTGTATTTTCCTCCATTTTATTCTCTTCTATTTATCCTTCTCCTACCTTGTCCCCTACTCTAAAGTGTTGGGATATGGGAGCCACCTGCCAGTGGCTGCTGGGAGGTCTAACTCAGACCTGTAATTCATGTGAGTGGATGATGACAATACAAGGAGACTGAGAGGCAGTTGCTGTTCTCTGACCTCCCAACTGAGAGGTTATTGCCTCTCTCCTCTTCCCTCTGCCTCCAATTTATTTCATTCCCAGTCCACAAGCAACACCTGTGTCAGTAAAGGCTGCTTTGCAATTCCCTCAAGTATCACAATCCACAGCTTCAAAGGCTCTCAGAGAATTGACCTGCCCCTTCATCCAGGCATGGCCCTTAACACTACACTATTTTCCTTTCCTTAGTCTGTCCTCCCACTATCTATCACTCTATTCTCCCTGATAGGAAGTACCACCCTACTTCCTTGTTGGGTAAGATTAATTTTTAAACCAACTGTGTGTGTGTGTGTGTGTGTGTGTGTGTGCGTATTCTTCTCTTCTTCAATCAGGTCAGATGAGAATGAGTTTCAAATGTTGTCTGCTGTCCCCACCAATTTTCCTTCTCTTATAAAAGCTCTTCCTTGAATACCTCTTTTATTGGACATAATTTTCCCATTCTTTTTCTCCCTTTTCCCAATGCACCTCTCTTCGCACCCTTTCATTTTTCTTTTAACATCATCCCAGTATAATAGACACATACTCATGCTTTCTGTGTAAATACACCCTTTCTAACTGCCCAAATGATGATAATGTATCATTTTCCCTTATGAAAATATAAATAGTTTAACCTTGTTACATTGTTATGATCTCTCATTCATGTTTATCTTTTTATGCTTCTCTTGAATCTTGTATTTGGATATCAAATTTTCCATACATCTCTTGTTATTTTTCATTGGCATGCTTGAAATTTCTCTTTCATTATATTTCCACTTTTTTCTCCTGTAGAATTATGCTCAGTTTCTCTTGGAATGTTGTTCTTGACTATAATCCTAGGTCCTTTGCTTCCAAAAAATCATATTCCAAGACTTCTGCTCTTTTTTTAAATAACTTTTTATTGACAGACCCATGTCAGGGTAATATTTTACAACATTATCCCTTGCACTCACTTCTGTTACAATTTTTCCCCTCCCTCTCTCCACCCCCTGCCCCAGATGGTAAGCAATCCTATACATGTTAAATATGTCACAGTATATCCTAGATACAATATATGTGTGCAGAACCAAACAGTTCTCTTGTTGCACAAGGAAAATTGGATTCAGAAGGTAGAAATAACCCGAGAAGAAAAACAAAAATGCAAACAGTTTACATTCATTTCCCAGTGTTTTTTCTTTGGGTGTAGCTGCTTCTGTCCATCATTGATCAATTGGAACTGAGTTAGGTCTCTTTGTCGAAGAAATCTACTTCCATCAGAATACACCCTCATACAGTATCATTGCTGAAGTATGTAATGATCTCCTGGTTCTGCTCATTTCACTTAGCAGACTTCTGCTCTTTTATATATATAGCTGTTAAAACTTGTCCTAGTCTTAATATGGTTCTAGCATTAACAATTTCTTTCTGTTTGTTTGAAATATTTTCTCTTTGACCTAGGAACTCTGAATTTTGGCTAAAATAGGATAAGGGGTTTTCATTTAGGTATTTCTTTCAGAAGATAATTGATGGATTCTTTTAATTTCTACTTTGTCCTCAAGTTCTAAGACATCTGTGTAGTTTTCTTTATAATTTCTTGAAATTACATGATGTCTAAACTCTTTCTTTGATTTTGGTTTCAAATAGTCCAATAATCTTAATTTATCTCTCCCAAATCTAATTTCCAAGTCAGTTGTTTTTCCTATAAGATATTTCACATTTTCTTATGTTTTTGCAGTACTTTAACCAATTTATTATTTCTTGATGTCTTATGGAGTCACAGCTTACACTTGGCCAATTCTAATTTTTAAAGAGTGACTTTTCTCAGTATTTTTAGTGCCTCTTTTACTAAAATATTCTTTTTTAATAATTTTCTTTCATAGTGCTCATTTCTTTTCTCAATTTTTCCTCTTCAGCTCATTTGATTTTTTAAAAAAAATTTTGCTCTTTTTAAAGAAATGTTTTCCTTTAACTCTTCTACAATTCTTTTTAGGCTTGTGATCAATCTGTATTTTTCTTTGAGGCTTTGCTTTTAGATGTTTTCAATTAATTATCATCTTCTTAGTTTGTGTCTTGAACTCCCATGTCACCAAAGTAACTTTTTGTGATTAAATTTTCTTTTTGCTTGCTCATTTCCCAACCTATTTTTTTGGACTTTGTGTTAAATTTAGACTACACATCTTGGTGGGGATGGGGGAGAGAAAGTAACTAGTTTGAGCTTCTGTCTAGGACGTCCTTCTATTTTCACAGCTCGATCTGAGAGCCTATAGGTTTGTGGTGGCTCCAAAGTGGTGTGATACTAAAGGAGCTCTGGTCACTGCCCTCCTGGCCTGTGTTCTGCTCTTTATAGAAGCAGAGCCTCTATTCCCTCATTACTGCAACTGTTCCTTTCCCCTGTAAAACTGACTCAGAACAAAGTTGCCAAATATCACTGTACTCAGTACTAGAACAGGAATCACGTGGGTTGTCTTTGTGACAAAATAGTCACATACCTACCATCCCTGGGTACTGATGCCACTGGTACCTCTACTGCTGCTGCCCACTATTCTTGCCTGCTATAACTATTACCTAGTGCCACTTTCACATTGTCATGCTATCAGACAGTCTACAGACTTCTCTTTCTGTCTCCTAATTTGCCCTAAACTAAAAAATGACTCATTGTCACTTTTTGTTGTTCTTCCCATCAGAATTCTATTTAATGTTTTCTGTAATCATTTTGTAGAAGTTTCAAGTATGGACCAACAACAATCTGCTGATTATATTTTTAGCAGTGCCAAGTTAGATATTGTTTATCAGGATGAGTAGCAGCATTAACTCTAAATTAACTAAATTCAAAATACTCTACCAGTCAAAGAAAACTAATATGACTACTGATGCTCTCCTCTCAAAAACTGTGTGACACTAAAATTATAATGATACTTAGCAGAGGGAAGGCTGTACATGAGAGTTAGCTGTTTGGAGAAGAGAGAAGAAAGTTGATAAAGGATTGTAAAAATAACACAAATCAATAAACAAAGAAATGAAGCTAAACAACTTAAATGTTGTTCCCTGGAAAATATCCTATTGCCAGAAGAATTGCAGAAATTAGAGCTATGTAATTGATCCTTTACAAGGTACTCAAAAACTATTAATGCTACTATGCTACAGTATGTCATCTATGACCATGGAAGCGCTATGTGAGGAGTTTCTATTAATAAAACAAGAGACAATCCCAGAGCTATTTAAAAACAACAACTCATTTTATTAGTTTATAATGTCAGCAGTTCTCATAGAATGTCCTTGATATGCTTAAAGAAGTATTACTTACTCATGCTAATGGAGCAGGTAGGTAGCAAAGTACACTCCCCTGGGCTTGAAGTCAGAAATCCTGAGTTCAAATATGGCCTCAGACATTTACTAGGTGTGTCACCAGGAGTTTGTCACTTAAACCCAAATGCCTCAAAAAAAAAAAAAATGCCACAAAGATTCTAGATTTAAAGCTTTGAGGGACTTTAAAGAATCTCTAATTCAACATCCAGCCATTCTGGAGAGTGATTTGGAATTATGCTCAAAAAGTTATCAAACTGTGCATACCCTTTAATCCAGGCTTATATCCTAAAGAGATATTAAAGAAGGAAAAGGGACCTGTATATACAAGAATGTTTGTGGCAGCCCTCTTTGTAGTGGCCAGAAAGTGGAAATTGGTGGATGGATGCCCATCAATTGGAGAATGTCTGAGTAAATTGTGGTATCTGAATGTTATGGAATATTATTGTTCTGTAATAAATAACCAGCAGGATGATTTCAGAAAGGCCTGGAGAGACTTACATGAAGTGATACTGAGTGAAATGAGCAGGACCAAGAGATCATTATATACTTCAACAACAATACTATATGATAATCAACATGGCCCTCTTCAACAATGAGGTGAACCAAATCAGTTCCAATAGAGCAGTAATGAATTGAACCAGCTTCATTCAGCAAAAGAACTCTGGGAAATGAGTGTGAACCACTACATAGAATTCCCAATCCCTCTATTTTTATCCGCCTGCATTTTTTATTTCCTTCACAGGTTAATTGTACACTATTTCAAAGTCCGATTCTTCTTGTGCGGCAAAATAACTGATTGGACGTGTGTGTGTGTGTGTGTGTGTGTGTGTGTATAGTATTTAACATATACTTTAACATATTTAACATGTATTGATTGGTCTACCTGCTATCTAGGGGAGGGAGTGGGGGGAAGGAGAGGAAAAATTCAAACAAAAGGTTTTGCAGTTGTCAATGCTGAAAAATTACCCATGCATGTATCTTGTAAATAAAAAGCTATAATAAAAAATAAATAAATTAAAAAAAAAAAAGAATCTCTAATTCAGCTCCCTTATTTTACATTTAAGAAAACGGAGCCCTAAAGAGGTGAAGAATCTTGTCCAAGATCATGAAACTAGTAAGTGTGGAGGCAGGACTCAGATCTCCATAAAGGATGTTACTTGTCTGTCACATAGGTAGTAAATGCCAGAAATAGGATTTGAATATGTCCTTTAAATCAAAAATAAGTTTTTTCTATTGGATCCACTGCCTAATCATTACTAAAAATTCACTGCGCCACCTAGCTGCCCCTAAATCTATAATCTATGATTTCTGCAGAAACACACAAATCCAGTCGGGAATAAGAAAACTCACAGTTGTTGGAGTCTTTTAGGAAAAGTATTTTTCCATGTATGAATTCCCTGCTAAGATTCATTTGGGCCAATTTGGAGTCTTTTTTTAAAAGTAGACTAGTTAAAGAAACTTTAGCTTTGTTGAATATATTATCGCCTTCAAAGAAACTCACAAACTGAGCATTTCAATTAAACTTTGATGAATATATAGAGAACACTAAAACCTAAACAAAAATCTCTATAGCATTTTTGTTCAAATGTACAACTATAACAGATATGATGTCATTTACATTATATTTTACTAATGTTTAAGCAAGACCCATAAGAACTGTTTTCCTATTGACATGTTTTGGAGTTTCTTCAGGGATGAAAAGGATGTAGTTAATCATAATAAACACATTTTATCATTGGGAGAGAAACTAAAAAGAAAAAATTTACCAATTAGCTATGTCAACTCAAGAGAATTCTGATAGTAAAAGGAAAAACGTCTGAGTTCATTATTAAAAACTATAGCAAGCAATGAGATGAACCAAATTAGTTCCATTTGTTCAGTAATGAATAGAACCAGATACATCCAGTGAAAGAACTCTGGGAAATGAATGTGAACCACTACATAGCATTTCTAGTCCCTCTGTTTTTGTCCACTTACATTTTTTATTTCCTTCTCAGGTTAATTTTACATTATTTCAAAGTCCGATTCTTCTTGTGCAGCAAAATAACTGTATGGATATGTATACATGTATTGTATTTAACATATATCTTAACATGTATTGGTCTACCTGCCATCTGGGGGAGAAAGTAGGGGGAAGGAGAGGAAAAGTTGGAACAGAAGGTTTTGCAAGGGTCAGTGCTGAAAAATTACCCATGCATATATCTTGTAAATAAAAAGCTATAATAAAAAATAATAATAATAGATAAATAAAAAGAAAATCTACAAAGAAGCAAAGAAAAATGGAAAATTATAAAAATAATGTATAATATTTTTCATATAGACTTTTTTGAAATAGAAACTTATTGCTTTAAAAAAAAACTACAGCAAATAGAATTTTACTAAAAAAAAACTTAGGGTTCAAGGAGACCACAAATTAGCAGATAGATAGAGATCTATTTATTCATCAGCAAGTTGAGAAACTGAGCAATTACCCAATGTATAGAATAATCCAAAAATGGTTAAGCAATTTATAGAAATTTCCATCAATAAGAGAGTTATATTCCCTGGTGAGCAAAAGGAAAGTAATGATAAGCAATTAATTAATTGAACTCTGAAGAGAAGAGACAATCTGTCAACTAGACTGTCTGAGCGAGATTTTAGCTACTTTCTGTAGAGAAACCACAATATAAGAAACCTAACATCCTGACCAAGAACTGAGGAAAGCCCCAGCTTAGACAAGGAAAGAGAACTGAACCTAGAGGCAGCATCTTTCCTACACAAAATTTCACTTATCAATAGCCCCAAGGAAAAGAGACAATCTATAAAGCTTAACAATGGTATTCAGCCTATATAATCAATAAGTTCTAGTGTGTATATATGTGTGTGTGTATATAGATATAATTTTATAGATATATATATGCATAAAATTCATTAGGCTATAAAGCCATTCAACCTAGATCAACCTATAAAATTGCATAAGTAAAAATTGTTACTCACATAATTAGACATAATTCCTGATCAATTATATATATGGTTCTATTTTATCTTTTTGATATGTTTACAGTATGTATATTATTATTTTATTTAGCTTTTTATAACTTTTGTTGTTTTTTTCTCCTTGCATATCCTGTTGCATATACATTTATTTATGTGCACATTGCTGTGTACAGTTTATGTTTTACATATATTTTAAACATGTAGCTTGTGTGATCCCCATTATATGTTTAATATGATACCTTATTTTCCAGAGCTAAAGTCCAGCAAGCAGGCTGTGCTAGGCCTTTGCACTCTGCATGTTCACTGAGGGAATTATGATTTTCATATTAATCAATAACTGTTTAGATTTGTTGGAGCTCCCTCTATTTCCTTGGGACCCGATAGCTAGAAGTAGCTGATGTGTCTAAAGCTTCCATTATCTTTCCTGACATAATCCCTGTTTCTTGTAATTACCAAGTGAACTGAACTAGATATTGCTGTCCTATTCCCGCCATGCTAACTCTGGTTCTCTACTCCATTGAATGATTACAAGATTCAAAGACTCTTAAGACTTGAAAGTATCAACTTGGTAGCTGAACTGTTTACTCAAGACTTAAGAATGATTGCTTTGTGTCCTAGCCACTTTATGGTTTTCATGTATATGCCCCAGAAAGTTAAGCTCTCCTCAGAAAGGGGACTTTCACTTCCAAGTGTTTTCCACACTGTAAAATAAATTAAACTTCTGTTTGATTTCTAACTCTCCTGGTTTTAGCCTGCTTTGTTTTGCTTTGGTCATTTCATAGGCCGTTTCCAGTCCAGTTGACAATATATATGTATATATGAGATAATTATAGTCTTTTCCACCAGATGTATTTATTACAAAAGAAATGCTGAATTGCAAGATATACATAGATCAAGGTCATGAGAATCAGAAAAACAAAAAGAAGGGGTGAATTGGAACACAATAATTACCTTGCACATATGACTTTATTTCATGTTATGAACAAATGACTAAAAGTGAATGTGAAAAAACCTTGTGTTTTTCTATTGTCAAATGCCCAAATTTATAGCCAGCCTAATGTTTCATATTATGTATAATCTCAAAGTAAATCTAATTAATGATATCCATAAGCAGGAGTAACTGAATCTTACAACTTTCAAAACTTTGATTTTTAAAAAATCAGCATTTCTTATTTTGTAAGCAATGTATAGTAATCACATCCATTCCTATCCAGCTCACCTGGTAAAACTGGGTACAGTAAGGCTTTGGTGAAGTCCAAACATTTTTAATAAAGTTCTGATCTATCATTCTGCAAAGAAGGATCACACAAGGTAGCCTGAACAGAACAACAGAAGACCAAAGGCTTTTACTAAGAGTGACAATTTAACTGGTATTCTGGAGATGCTATTAACTTCTTTTCTGAGAGAAATGCTTAAAGTAAAGAAAGAACTAAAAGAATTTTTCTGAAAGCCTGAGATAACTCCTTTAAATATATAAATTTGAATAATAGCTTTTTATTTTCAAAATATATATACAGGTAATTTTCAACATGCATCCTTGCAAAACTATCTTCCAAATTTTTTCTCCTTCCCCTAGACAGAAAGTAATCCAATATATGTTAAATATGTGCAATTCTTCTCTACATATTTCTACAATCGTCATGTTCCATGAGAAAAATCAGATCAAAAAGGGAAAAATGAGAAAGAAAAGAAAAAGCAAATAAACAACAAAAAAAGATGAGAATAATATGTTATGATCCAAATTCAGGCCTCATAGTCCTCTTTCTGGATGTAGATGGCTTTCTCCATCACAAGTCTATTAGAATTGGCCTGAATCATCTCATTGTTGGAAAAAACCAAGTCCAACAGAATTGATCATTGTACAATCTACTTGTTGCTGTGTACAAAGATCTCCTGGTTCTGCTCATTTCACTCAGCATCAGTTCATATAAATCTCTCCAGGCTTCCTAAAAAATCATCCTGCTGATTGTTTCTTATAGAACAATAATATTCTATAATATTCATATGCCATAACTTATTCAACTGAGGGGCACTCAGTTTCCAGTTTTTTGCCACTACAAAAAGGGCTGCCACAAACATTTTTGCACATGTGGTCCTTTTCCCCTTTTATGATTTCCTTGAGATACAGACCCAGTAGTGGCCTTGTTGGATCAAAGAGTATGCATAGTTTGATAGCCCTTTGGGCATAGTTTCAAATTGCTCCCCAGAATGGTTGGATCAATTCACAAATCCACCAACAATGTATTAATGTCCTAGTTTTCCCACACCCCCTCCAACATTTATCATTAGCTTTTCCTATCATCTTAGCCAATCTGAGAAGTGTGTAATGAAAACAAAATTTTTAAATGTTTAATTTGTCTTTTCCACTGTCCTCCCACATTGAGCAATAACAACAATAAAAGAATTAAAAGCCCTTATTTAAGATATGCATAGTCCAGTGGAACAAATGTATCCATAGGCAATGCCCAAAAATGTATGTCTCTTTTAAGTTCGTTGCCTTTCTTACAGGAGATTCATGGTATATTTCATCTTTAATCTTTTCAATTTGTATTTCTATTTATCAATTTATCAATCAGAGTTACAAAGTGTCTCAAAATTGTTTTTTTCTCTATAATGCTACTATTGAAGAAATGTTTCTAATTTTACTCACTTCAAACTGCATTGATGAATAGAGGTCTTCCAAATTTCCTCTAAAATTACCTATTTCATCATTTTTCATGGTATAAAATCACATATATTCATATACTATAATTTGTTTAGTCATCCCCCCAATAGGAAGACACCCTTATACTTTTCAGCTTAGGGTTTCTATAAAAAGAACTTTTATAAATATTTTTGTACACATTTCCTCTTTCTTAAAAAACTGTTATGAAGAAAATCATACAAGAGACTTTAATTGCCATACTGAGAAAACTAAATAGTGAGTCAGCATTACTAGGGCTAAGTCAGAAACTATAATTTTTAGTTAGAGATGACTTTGGCTTTGATTTTTCTCATTGTTATGTTATTAAATAAATGAAATGGATGAATAGATGCTTACTGCATATCCCTATTAGGATTCTGGAACCACAATGATCAAACTGACTCTATGATCATATTTTGTGGTTCCAGAATTAGAGACTAAGAGATGAGAAGGAAATGGTACCTGTCCTAACATCAGACAGGTTAGAAAGAGAAAGTGGCGGAGGTAACTGGAGAGGAAAGAGTAAAGTGAATCATGATTGGAACTTGCCTAAAATAATGTTCTAGGTGAGTCAGTTATCAATCATTTGAGCAGGGTTCAAGGCTAATAGTTCCTCCAAGGCATGGTCTCTGGAATGAACAGCAATAAAGTGTCAGAGGTGGCTATGAAGGAAGTGGCCAGAAATGAGGAAGTAAGGTGAAGCATGGCTGGAGCTTTCCTAAAAGAGTAGTCTAGGAAAGCAGATCCTATTGCTACACTGTTTAACACTGTAAGCCTATAAGACTAGGGAATTTGAAAAAGAGGAAATAATGCTATAGGTAAAGAGACAAGTTAAGCCAAGGAAAGTCATATTTTTAAACACTATATTACAGGGACTGAATTCCATGGTAGGGACACAAAGGGGAAAAAAGATCCTTAATCTGAAGAAGCTCACAGTCTAATGGGAGAAATAATCTGCAAACAACTATATATAATATCTCTATCCATTTATAAACATATACTATCAATTGAAATTATTATGAATACTATCAGATAACAATAGCATATTGTTATATATCATATTTTAGTCTATGTTGTGGTGTTCTCTTCTTTTTTATGATATAAATGATGGTTCTCTGGGAGCAGGTTTCTTGGGGAGGTTTTCTGGAGGCAGCCTTAGTTTCAGTTAAAAGTAATAATCATCTCAAATACAGCCAGCTGATAAAATGCAAATGTTTATTTTCTCCTTCCTTGGGCCCTGGTAGCTTTCTTAGAGGCCTCAGCTTTCCTTGGTTCTAAGAGCTCTCGTTGCTAGTCTTTTGCCTCTAGCTCAACTCCTAATGTCTCCAGCCAGCACCAAGGTGAAAAGATAGAATGAATCTGTCTTGCCTCCTTGCCTGGGACTGGGCAGCTTTCTGGAGAGCCTTTCAGGCCAGCCTTGGTCTCAGTGGGGGAAGGCACCACAGTGGTGTGAGATGAAGTGAATGAATCTGACTCTACCTCCGAGAGTGAGCTTGTGGGCTTCCTCCCAGAATCCTCCTGTGTCTGTCCCAGAGTGCCTCTGTGTCTGTCCAAGAGTGCTCCTTTCCGACTCTTGGCAATGTTCTGAACTAAGTCACTGAAGCTCCAAGAGCTTCTTATATATGATCTCCCAAAAGTTGACTCCTCCTCTGAGAGATGGAATTATGGGATCTGAGAGTGGGATTATGGGTTTCTGACTTGTGAATCTCCCAAAAGTATGAACTCCAATGAGTACTTAAATACATTAGTGAGCTAGAGGATTTGCTAAGTACCATGCTAAATTAGGCAACTGACATCACTTTGTAAGGATTCTAACACTATGTTATATATATTATATTAAAATATAATTACAAATATCAATTTATCTGTACAGAATAAATTGGAGAGAATCGTAGAGAGAAGGCATTAACATTTAAGAGGATCTGGACAAGCTTTCTTTTTTTTTTTTTTGGAATTCTGAACTTTTATTAAATATTATATATCATCAGGTACATAAATATCCATTTAAAATTCAATTCCCTTGTTATCTGAGCTGTACTTCACTTAATAGTTATGTATAATATGTGATGATTGATAGGCCATTCTTCTCTCTTTTTTTTTTAATAACTTTTTATTGATAGAATCTATGCCAGGGTAATTTTTTACATCATTATCCCTTGCATTCACTTCTGTTCCGATTTTTCCCCTCCCTCCGCAGATGGCAAGCAGTTCTTTACATGTTGAATAGGTTACGGTATATCCTGGATACAATATATGTGTGCAGAACCGAACAGTTTTCTTGTTGCACAGGGAGAATTGAATTCAGAAGGTAGAAATAACCCGGGAAGAAAAACAAAAATGCAAGCAGTTTATATTCATTTCCCAGTGTTCTTTCTTTGGGTGTAGCTGCTTCTGTCCATCTTTGATCAATTGAAACTGAATTAGCTCTCTTTGTCGAAGAGAACCACTTCCATCAGAATACATCCTCAAACAGTATCGTTGTTGAGGTATATAATGATCTCCTGGTTCTGCTCATTTCACTTAGCATCAGTTCATGTAAGTCTCACCAGTCCTCTCTGTGTTCATCCTGCTGGTCATCCCTTACATAACGTTTATATACCACAATTTACTCAACCATTCTCCAATTGATGGGCATCCATTCATTTTCCAGCTTCTAGCCACTACAAACAGGGCTGCCACAAACATTTTGGCACATACAGTTCCCTTTCCCTTCTTTAGTATCTCTTTGGGGTATAAGCCCAGTAGAAACACTGCTGGATCAAAGGGTATGCACAGTTTGATAGCTTTTTGAGCATAGTTCCAAATTGCTCTCCAGAATAGCTGGATGTGTTCACAATTCCACCAACAATGTATCAGTGCTGGACAAGCTTTCTTTCCCTCGATAGTATTTTATTTTTCCAAGTACATGTAAAGATTCATTTTTGTAAGACTTTGTGTCCAAAAATTTTCTCCCTCCCATTCTTACTTCTCCCCTCCCCAAAATAGCAACCAACCCGATATGCATTAAATTTCCTTTTTCCTTTTTTCTTTTTGCTGAGGCAATTGTGGTTAAGTGATTTGCCCAGGGTGGCACAGATAGGTAAGTGTTAAGTGTTAAGTGTCTGGGGCAGGATTTGAACTCAGGTCCTCCTGCCTTCAGGGCCACCACTCTAACCACTGTACCAGCTCCCTGCCCCTGGAAAGTGCTTCTTTAAGAAGATTCTATTTCACTGAGACTTGAAAGAAACCAGAGAAGCCAGGAGATAGAGATGAAAAGGGAGAGATTTCAACCATGGAGGGAAAAATTGTGAGACGGAATGTCTTGTGCAAGGTATAGCAATGAGACCACTAGAACATGAAATGGATAAATTGATATTTATAATTTTAATATACTTTATATAGCATAGAGCACATAACATACATTTATATAATATAATAAATTACACAAACTACAAATAATATGCTATTGTTATATAATTATATGGACTGGAAAGGTAGGAAGTGGGCAGATTACGAAGGGCTTTAAAAATCAGAGTGTTTTATATCTGATCCCCGAAGTGATTGGGAATGATGGTCAGATTTCAGCATGATTAGATAAAAGAATTTCAGAATTCATAAACATGGAAGGAGAACACTTGTGGGTAATGGCAAAATCAACCTTATACCCTTATGAGTGTGTAGCTGAGGTCAAGAGGAAGAGTAGGTCATGGAAATAAGTTAAAGAACTGGGAAATTAAGGTGTTTGAGAAAGTATCATCGTTAATGTTGAAGTCTCCTAATAAGGGCAAGAGAGAGGAAAGGAAGAAAAAGGGAGAGAAAAACTGTGACCCAGATACTCAACTCACTGAAGAAGAGTGAATATAATAATGATAGCTACCAGAATCTTGATTAGGTGATAAATTTGGATTGAATGATCCTTAACACAAGAGAGTTACTGAGTGATGGAGGCAGAGAGCTTGGAAGCAGCGATGTGTACCAATGAGTATTCTGACTCTGGCATCATGATCTACAGATTTTACCGATTTTTCTAACCTGGGGTGAGAGCACAGAAGATCATTAATTTCTATTAGTTTATGAAGTCATACCAGAACATACCCCTCCTTTGTCTTAGAATTAGGTATAAGAATAGGATAATTAACTAACTATACATCCAAAAAATAGAGGTTTGATGTTTGTTCAAGTCCTGAGCTGCACATGGGAGCCCAGTCTCTATACCCTATTCAATATACAGACTGTCCCAAAAGTCTTAATGCAATTTGAAGCCACTATACACTTTAGGGATTCTCTGTGTGAACCAGACCAGAAGCGTCTGCACGAGATAAATTATTTGGACAGCAAACCCAGGCCTGATGTTAAGACAATCAACCAGCACTTATTTATTTGTTTTTAGAAACCGTATTGTTAAACCCATACTATATGTCAGGCACTGTACTGGGTATACAAAGAAAGTGGGGAGGAAAGACACAATTGAGGCACCAATCAATCCAAGACATTTAGTAAGCTCCTTTGTGTACTCTGCACTCTGCTAGGCCCAGAAAGATAAAAAATTTGGGGAGCTTATGTTGCTTTGGGAGAGACCACATTTACCCAATACTTGGGGCAGGAAGGCCTACAAGGCCTGGGGTGGAGAGTGGAACAGGGTAAAGGTCTGATTGCATTAGGTTGCAATGAGGGAGGAGAGAAAACTAAAAGTGGGAGGAGGACGAGATGTCACGGCAGCTCAGAAGGGGGGCGCCTTTCCGAGTGTGCAGGCGCACTGGCCTCAATCGGGGTTTCTTCCCCTCCCCTCCCCCGCCCTCTTTCTTTTCCGCTCCCCCGCACCCCCGCCCCACTCCATCCCCATCTCGCTCTCTCCTTCCCCTTTAAGCTCCCGGCTGGTCGCGTCGCCGCTTCATGAATGGAGCCCACGTGACCAAACATCATGTGACGTCTGTGGAACGGCGGCGGCTGTGGCGGCTGTAGATCCGCGATCCTGGTCCCGTCCCGGCCTCAGCCCTTATCCGGTCCGGTCCGGTCCGCCGCGGTCCGGGCCAGCACAGCGCCGTGTGGCGCTGCCCCACCCCGCCCCACCCGGCCTCAGCGCTGCCTCGACTCGACGCCGCCGCCCAGCCAGCAGTCCCGTCCCGGGTCCCGAGTCTCCGCCCGCCCGCCCGCCCGGGCCCGGCCTCCCTCCCTCCCTCCCTCCCTCCTCCCCTGCCCCCCGCCCGCCCGGTCCGGGCCTCGGCCCCACTGTGTGGTGAGTACCGCGCGGGTTGGAGGGCGGGCCCGGGCCCGGGGCTACTGGCGGGCTAGACGGCTGGGGAAGTGGCCGGGGCACCCTGGCTGGGCCGCCGGGGTGGAGCCAGGCGAAGCGACCCGGGAGCCGCCCTCGGGGCCCCGGGGGTGGGAGCGAGAGCAGTGCCTCTGGGCGTTACGTCCAACCTTGCAACTCCCGCCAACGGAGCCCAGCCCCCGTGCCTCCGTTTCCCCTTGGAGCCGAGTTTGGGGTCTCGGTGGTTCACGATGTTGGAGGACTGAATGAGTCCTGTTTGCACAGTTCTAGGGGGAGCGGGGCATGCGGACCCGCTTACGCCCTGTTTGGGAGTGTTAATGTAGGAGAAGAAATGCCCGAGGTGCCGTTTGATAGGGGTGCCCTCCCGCGACCCTGGTGTACCGGGGGACGTGAGTTCCAGACCGGTTGATGGGGAAGGCCATAGCATAGTGTGGCTGCGGAGAGCTTTGACCGAACAAAGCTGCTGATTCATCAGGTGTCTGTGTCAGCATCTTCCCGTGTGCTGGGGCCTGTTAAGAAGACTGGAAGAAAGGAGTGGGCGGGTTGGGAGGGAGCGAGGGGAGATGAAGACCACCCTGCCGCCCTAGCATGCTCCCCTTAGCAAAGCTGATGCCAGAGCACAGAGCAAAGACTTGCTGACTCATCAGCATGAGGTCACTGGAGGCTCATCCTCATGCCGGAGGGGATTTGAAGGAGAGGGTGACAGCCCAAACTGGTGAAATTTGGAGGGAAAAAAGCAAACCTGGTGGAGAGACAGCCTAAGAGTGCTGTTGTTGTGGACCGGGATCTTTGAGTTTTAGTTGGCATGGAAGAATACTAGAGGTGGAAAGAATCTTAGGTCCACCAAGAATCTTTAGTCCAACCCCTAAATTTTGCTGATGAGAAGATTGAGGCAATCTCCTAGGCAGAGTAAGGAAGATTGGAATGTGTCCCTTTAAAAGTTCCTTTACAGAGCAAGATTCTAGAGCCTTGGCTTTATTCTCTCCCACCCCAACAGATAATTAGGGGACAGTTTTACCAGGCTTTTTTTTTTTTTTCTTTTTTTTTTAGTTGCTAGAACTAGACCCAGGTCAAGGACACTTTCTAAAACTGTTGAGTAGTTCAGGGACATATCTGAAAGAAGATGGCAGGGGACCTTGTCCATATGACTGGTGCAGCAGATCAGACTGGAGGTGAAGGAAGAAGTTGTGAAGAGGAGAGGGTGTATATGGGGAGTATATGGGGAGCTAAGAGTTGAAAAGTGGTAATAGTGGATCCTGAGGGAGAGTAAAGCTGAGAAAGGTGGGAGAAAGCTGGCCACAAGGATGTTTCAGATATTCTGGGAAATGGCAAATGAAGTAAACAACAAGATTTGCTAGGAAGGCTGGGTATGGGTAGGGTGGGCAAATTTTCAGTCTACAGTCTTTGACTTGAGACCTGATTTGAACAAAGTGGGTGGTTTGGAGCATAGAGATTTATGGTAGAGCAAAGGATTATGTGGTCAGGATCAGGAAGGATAGAGAACCCATAAATTTTAAGCTTGTGTAAGGTAGTCCTTTTTGGCTAGAATTTGTGACTTGGTCAGTCAGTATTTGTAGAATTGTAGTATAGGTAAATGAGAGGAAGATGCTGACTTCTTTAGAACCAAGTTTTCAGTGATTTGGGGGACTGAGTAGAATATTAGTATTTTTTATTATAGACTCATCGATATTTCCTGGACATGAATGGGTTGATAATGGGAACACACATTCTGACATCAGTGTCTGGCCAAAAGATCACTAGAAAGACCTGTTTTCCTCTCCTCTCCCACCTAATACCACCCTCAGGGGCATATGGTTGAAATCCCATACCTGCTTGGATTCCTCCTTGGCTTGGTGCAGTTCAATATGAGTTCATTCTTTGGAATGGAGCCTCCATTGCCCAAGTGCAGAATGTTCAAATGATGGAGAACAGCAGTACTAACTTATTGACATTGGTGTGTAAAATTCTGTTATAGAGATTTAGTCCGATTTTTCTTGTGTAGCAAGACAACTGTATAAATATATATATACATATATTATATTTAACATATACTTTAACATGTATAGGACTACCTGCCATCTAGGGGAGGAGGTGCCCCGGGGGAAGGAGGGGAAAAGTTGGAACACAAGTTTTTGCAAGGGTAAATGTTGAAAAATTACCCATGCATATGTTTTGTCAATAAAAAGCTATTAAAAAACAAAACAAAACCCAGAGATTTAGTACTTTTGCTCCAGGCAGTTTTCTTCTGTTAAAATACACTTATTAGGAATAACACTTTAAATATATTAGATCACTTCTACTTTAATGTAAGCTAGTTTATTAGAAACCTCCCTAGGTTTAGGGGAAGAAAGCCTTAGAAGATGTTGGGAACCCAGTGGGGTACAAGTTAAATGGCACAGAAGAAATAAAAGTGGCAGGGGGGAGGGGGGGTGCGGTGTGCAGGTGTACTTAGTGGTTGTACTGATCACATGGTTTTGAAAATTAAGGGAAAATTAGATTTTGACCAAAGCTTTGACTCTTTAAGTGATGAGCAAACAGCTGACAATTGCCTGACCTAATTTCAGCTAGGATATCCCACTGGGTGTGAGGGAAAGTTGATGTTTATAGAGACTAGCTTTTGGACTCTTTCTTTGCTCTGATCAGTACTTAGATAAAGTAGGTGGGAGGGTTCATTTTTGGGGTTTTGGGGGTTTGTTTTGTTTGTTTTTTTAATTTGTTGAACAAGTGTAAGTCAGAAAAAACAGAATTGAGGTTTTGGCTCTCTTTGGAATTATGGCCTTTCCAAAATGAATCTTGTATAGCTTAATAGTTAAAGTTCAATCTGATTGAAAGGGATGAGGCAGACCCCTAGAATGAACCTTCTTGAAGGATCTTGATGATGATATACCATTGCTCCCTGATCTTTCAGGAAGGAAGTTTTTGATCTTACTAGACTATAAGAAGGTGAGTGATCCAGTGACTAGCCCTGGTCAGGACTCCAACAAGGAAAAAAAAATGAAAAAGGGAATCGGTGCCTGACTGCTTAAAGGACAGAGAAAATAACTAGGAGTGTAGCTTCTTCCCTGATGCTGACTCTTTCATTTATTAAGCAACTGGGTGTTTCCCAGTCCAGGAACTACCTGATTTCTTAGGGCTTCTGCATCAGTATTCCTCAAACCATCTCCAATTATGTCTGGAATCATTTGCTTTAAGGTAAATGCCAATGAGACCTTGGAGACCTTGGAGAGCTTCCCAGAGACTAAGCCTCTTTGCCTTTCTCCCCTTCCTTCCAACTTGCCTAAAGATTCAGCTTTTTCCCTGGGAGTCAAGTGTCCTTGTTAAGACATCATTTTGTGTTTAGGTGTGTTTTGGTGGGCTGACAGGTTGGATCTTTCTCTCCACTCTAAGCACCTACCTCCAGTTTGAGTATAGTCGCCATCACTATTGTAAGTACACTCAAGCACAAACACACACACACACACACACACACACACACATACACACACACACACACACACCTTTGATTAGAAGAGAATTGGCTGTACTTGTGCTGAGTTCAGGCCTTCTGTGCTAGGGTGAAATCTGTTGAGGAGGCACTTTTCAGCTCCCAGCCATCACACTCGGCATTTTTCAGTGTGATCTTTCTTCAAGGAGTCATCATTGTGCTGAGCAGTCAGCAGGTCAGGGAAACAGGCTTTTTGATACTAAGGCTGTCTAAAGGTATCTGGTTTTGGCTCCTTTTGTGGGAGACACGAGGGACACCTTTCAAACTGATCATTTCTTCCTTTTAATGGAGCCCAGTCTGTCTTTCAAACTCCAGATAAAGTTGGAATTGTGGCTTTGTAGTGTGCAGGGGGAAACTAGGAGCCCTTGTTCTCATCCAGTTATGTGGGTGCTGGATCACCTCAGTCAGGGGGTTAACATTTCCAGAAAGGACCAGTGCTGACTATAAGACCAAGGTTCCCTTGGAGCCTTCTCATGTTTCTATCAAAGAAATAATTCAGTTATGGCCTAGAAGTCCTGATTTCACCTCTGTCCTTTGACCTTGGTCTGCAACTCCTATCAATTTTGAGGCAGGCCTGATTTTGGCTATGAATCCAGGAGCTTTGTCAATTGGACACAGTGTCTTAACCAGATGTCTTTCTCCAAGGATCTTTTCTTCCTGACCTAGTTATATAGTTCTCCTCTAACCCCAAACTGCTTTCATTGTAAAAGGAATGCCTAATTAGTCCTGATATGCCTTTCTCTTACCTAGTCTTCTAGTCCCTTACTAAGTTTCTTTTTATTTTCCCTTACACTTCTTTCCATAGTCCATTCAATTCATAGTCCTTCAATTCAAAACTTCCTCCTTAGACTAAAAGCTTCCCTGACCTGAGTGTAGGGACCTTAAAATTTAGAATTAAGAAACCTTCATGGAAATGAATATCCTTTTTACATTACCTTCTTTCCCTTATTAAGTCTGACCCTTTCACCAACCCTGAATAGAGATTGGATTTGGGGATTGGTATGAAGATCGGGAAGAAGAAAGTAAATAAAGATTTGAACTTTGGAGGACCTAAGGACTTGGAGATGAGTCCAAGATGTTCTGAGGGTTAGAGGGTAATAACAAATGTGAAAATGTTTTTAAAAATCTAAATCTCAATGTAGGAACAAAGGTTTGTGTTATTAGATGGGGAGGAGTCAAGGCATGCTGAAGTATGGTGGTAAAAATAAAAGTGGCTAGATTCTCTTGGGGAAAGAAAGGTTTAGTATTGTCAAATGACAGACTATTTGGTGTTAGCTTCTGCTACCTGTGATCTCTTTGCTGTGTTCTTTGGCACTGTGGAAAGTTTATTCCTAGCAGGAGTCAGACATAAATGTGTAGCAGATATTATTGAGAGTAATTGGTGGTCCAAATGGTATCTTCTTATCCCAGCCTTTGGCTAATCTGTGTCCAAGCAGGGCCCCTTAGTGGTTATTGCTAGTAGGCCTTGTGAAATACCCTGGTTGCAGTAAAACTGTGTGTGGGAAGTGAAAGCTCTTAAGATTCTGCAATCCAAAGCCACAGGAGTTGAAACTATTAGCCCATGAACAAATAGGATCTGGCAGATGGGCAAAGAGGAATCTACTTGAAGGTAGCCTAAGATTGGCAGGCATCGTGGCACAGTACAGAATTTAACATTCCCAGGTTTATGCTACTTGGAAAACCTGAGGCAGAAGCACTTTTTAATTGTTCTAGGCCTCAATTTCCCCATGGCTAAGTAAAAACTAAATGACTTGTGAAGTCTTTGCCAGCAGTGAATTTGGTTTTTTGCTTTTGGAGTCAGGAATCATCCTTACATTAACCTCTCCAAAACTTACATCTTCAAAGGAAATTTCAATTTCCACTTCCCTGAAAACCAAGTAGAATTTGGTCTGAGCCACTGACTTGGTCATTCTTTGTTAAAACAAAGGATCTCAAAGGCAAGACTTTGTTCCCACACCTCCTCTCACCTTCAGGAGCCAACCTTCACTGGAGTAGAGGTGTTTAGGGGGTGAACTCAGGTGTGCATTCTTTCATTCATCTGTCAGGCAGTATGCCTTTTGTTGACTGATGTTCCATTCCCCAACATATGAACCCAGGCTATCTGGTCCCTCGGGCCTTGCTGGCTGATTGGGCTTTGGGATTGCCAAAGTGGGTGAGGGAGAGCAAAGTGATGTGCTGAGTCAGCATGACTAGCTAGGAACAGCCGATCTCTGATGCTGCCAAGTTATTTTTAAAGCTCCTGGCTTCCTTCTAGGCTGGCCCCTCCCTGATCTCTTTCCTCCTAATCTTTACCTCCACTTCTCTTGTTTTCCTTTTGATCTGTCTCCTCTTACTCCTTCTATATCTAGCTAACCTCCTGCCCCCAGCCCCAATTCCCAAAGGGAAGAAGCAGAGGGCCAGCACAATTTTTTGAGCAGCTAAACAGAGGTCTGCTTTGATGTGATGACTTTATCTCAGGCTCAGGTGTTTTGGAACTGGTCTGGTCTGGTAGTAGTAATAGGGAAATAGCCCTGGCCAGTTTGAGAAAGGGGAAACTGTGGTGTGAACATAAGAATTTTTAGATGTGGAAGAGATCTTAGAAATCATAGCTATATAAACCTATGTAAATAGGTCAGAGAAAAGAGGAACAACTGTGTTCTGTTAGGGTCAACTGAACAGAGTTAAATTGTTCTCTTTTTGATAGAAGGAAGGGTCTTAGAATCTTAATTCTGCAATTATTCTTTCTTACAGAGAGTAACTGTTGTGGCTCCCAGGTTATGACGACCCCCAGTAAAGGAAATAAGGCCTTGAAGGTAAGTGTTAGAAGGGTGAGGAGCAGGATATGAGAGAGAACAGCATGTGGTTTGTGAATTACAGTGGGCAATGAGTCTCTGGGGCTAATGAGTATACCTTCTTTATTATCTCACTAGGTGAAGAGAGAGCCAGGTGAGAATGGCACCAGCCTGACAGATGAGGAGCTGGTGACAATGTCTGTACGAGAATTGAACCAGCACCTTCGAGGCCTGTCAAAGGAGGAGATCATTCAGCTGAAACAACGTCGGCGCACACTTAAAAACCGAGGCTATGCTGCTAGTTGCCGAGTGAAAAGGGTCACTCAGAAGGAAGAGCTGGAGAAACAAAAGGCAGAGCTGCAGCAGGAGGTAGAGAAGCTAGCCTCTGAGAATGCCAGCATGAAGCTGGAGCTGGACGCCCTCCGCTCCAAGTATGAGGCACTGCAGAACTTTGCGAGGACGGTGGCTCGGAGCCCCGTGACCCCAGCCCGGGGCCCCATCACTGCCAGCATGGGGCCCCTTGTCCCTGGCAAAGTGGCTGCCACCAGTGTCATCACAATAGTGAAGTCGAAAACGGACGCCCGGTCGTAGTGACACGTGTGTGTGTGTGTGTGCTCCCCCGGCAGCGGGTATATGTGGGGTGGTTAGGCACAAGGCAGTTTCAACAGCCCTGTCCCCACCTCTCTTCCTTCTTCTCTTCTCCCACCTCTTCCCTGCAAAGCACAACCTCCCACCCCGGGGGTGCCGGGCTGAGCCCCCTTTGATTTCATCATTATCGTCATGTGTATTGTGCGTTGGGATTGGTCGGTGCGGCGGTGACATGGGGTGGCCCCCTTCCTTCCTCTGGGTACCAAGGTCATGTGGACATAGAGTCCCAATGTGCTCCTTTTGGCATAAAGAGTATGTGCTTTGTCTCTGAGGAGGGGAGGTTCCAGTTTGGGAGGATGGGACATGTCCCTTCTTGAGCTCCAGGTTGCCTCCCAGACCTCAGAATGCTGTCCTCACTACCCCTAGTGTCAGGAGCTAGGATCCTCCTTGGGAACTGTTCAGTCTGGAGTGGTTTGTTATAAACAAACCCAAGTTGAATAGGTTAGTATTGTGGGGACAGGTGGGCCTTGTTCTGATGGGGAAAGTGCAAAATGTCCTAGTAAACCTGGGAGAATGAAGTGGTGCATCCCCTGGTTGGTGTGGGAGGTAATAGGAAGTCCTTGGGAAGAGGACGGGGTGTCATAAGGTGGCTATGAGCCAATAGCCACGGCTTTTGTGCCTGACACGTTGCACTGAACAAGACCAAAATCACTAGTTGTGAGCGTATTTGAAGGGTGTGTACAGTGTGTCTTAGCAATGGGTCCTGTGTCACTGTTTACACAACCTATTTGTGTGGTTAAATGGTCCTTTATTTAAAAGAGAAAAGTTCCTTTGAAGAAGCTATTAAATTATATAAGTTTAAAGATTAAAGAAGAAAAAGCTGCAGAGTATTTATAAAACTGTCTTTTTAAAAACACAGAATAAGAGGAGTATTTGACCATAGAAACGGAAAAGAAAAAAGTAACCTAGAAATTCTGTTAATTTACAAAAGAGAGAGGAACTTGGGGGAAAATCCTTTGTTGTAAATCCTTTCTTTGGACAATTCTCTGTGGCTGTTGGAGTTTAGTTTTTATAAACACAGAGTTATCAGACATTATTTATAAAACTTAGTTTAAAAAAAAAGAAAAAGCAAAGCCTAACCACAAAACCGACCAGAAGGCGAGTCCTAACGTTCTTTGATATCTCTTTTGCAATTGTACCAAAAGTGACTTACTCTTTTGCCCTTTCTGCTTCCGTCTCTTTGCCGGTGGCCGTGGTGTCGTCCGTGCCTGGTGAGGTCTTGTGCGGCGGTAGCGTGCTGGTGCTTCTGGTGACCTTTGACGTGTGGGTGTCACTCTTGTGTCTGTTTTTCCTGTGTTTGTTTTTTGGATTTGTTTTTGTTTTTGCTTTTTTTCTGGATTTCCAGCTCAGGCAATCCAGAGCTTTTATTGCAGCACTTACTTGGAGGATGCAGGATCTGTGCTTACTTAATCTGCCTCTTTCTGCTTCAGGCTCTTCCCAGTCCATCCTGTGTCCTCTGTTGACAGAACACCAAAGGCCAGAATAACCTCTCTCTCTCTCTCTCTCTCTCTCTCTCTTAGAGAGAGAGAGAGAGAGAGAGAGAGAGAGAACTGACAAGGATTGGGCTTTGGCTATGGATGGGATATATCATGTTGATGAGATATAGGGCTGGACCATTCTCATCATTCATGAATAGATACCTTGGCTTTTTTCCTTTATGCTCTGGTCCTATAATGGCCCATGGCAGAAGAGGTGACTTCAGGGGCTATCTGCACAGCCGTCCTTGCAGCTTCCACATTCTCTTCCCTGTATCTGGGGGTAGTAGATTTTCAGGGACCAAGGAGTTGTCGTAGGTATAAATTTGGGGTATAGGTTAACTGTCCTTGTCTTCCTCATTATTTCCCTGACATGATGAAGCTGTAATTGGTATCCAATCTGGCTACTACTTTATTCCTAGTCTTCAGATAAAGGGGCTAAACATGAAGCTCTGGCCAGACATCTGTCAGAACTTGAATTTGGGACAGGAAGTTATTCCCTGTTTATCCCAGAATGGCATCAGTGATGGTGAGGTACCATCAGGGGTATTGTATATGTTCCCTCCAGTTCTGTGATATGGAGGTATGTGAAAAACAATATTTTTCCTCATTTCTGCCTTCTTTGGATGGCCTGGTAAGAGGTCTCACCTGGTGCCAAACATTCTCTCATGCTCTGTCTAGTTCCTTTTTCCATCCACTCCCCACAACTCACGCCACCATCCTCCAACACCTTGGCAGCTTTTTGACCTGAATTCTTCCTCTTCTTCTCTGATCTTCATGTCTTCCAGAAATTGGCCACTCAGCTTTCAGAGAATGCTCCCTCTTGTAATAGAGCCAAATATCCTGTCTTAGCCCCACCCACAGAAATACCCAGTCCCCCTGTCTTGGCTCAGCAAATTCTTGTTAGTGATAATGTTCAAAGGGCCAAGTCTGGGTAGGGAGATCTGAGCAGTGACTGGATTTCTTAGCTATAGAAATGGCCACCTTAAAGGAGGGCAGTTAACCCTCGCTCTGGCAATACTGACATCATCCTTCTCTTCCCATTGGGTTGTTTGAGTACTACAGACTAAGATGGACCCAGGTTTTGTGTGTATGGGCTAAGAAAAGTTTTTTATAAAAGTGCCAAGGCTCCTACCTACTGACTATTTAAACCAGATTCAGAGTAAAAGGTGGTTCAGTTCTTGGCTGAGGGCATTCTATCCATATAAAGATGTAGCTAGACTGTTCTTTGAAGTGGAGGTAGGAGTGGGGAAGGGAGCATCCCTTATGGGGAGGAAAGGATTGACTTATCCCTCCTGGGTATGTTTAGTCAAAAACTTGCACATTGTAAGCTGGGCCAGGGAAAAATTCACCAGCTTTGATCCAAGTAACTTCTGAGAACCTGTGATGGTCTACTTTCTTCCACACTTATAATGCTCATAATGGTTGTGGGCAGTGGCTAAGGAAGGACTTGAAATACCCAAAAGAGAGGTTTTGGTCTAATGTAGACCTGTCTTGGAGGGACAAGGGAGAAAAATCGCATCAGTTCACACAGATTTAAAGTTGGATGGGACCTCATAGGTCATCATATCCATCCCCATTTTGCGTATGAGGAAACTGAAGCCCAGAAGTGTTAAATAACTTGCCCCTGGTCACACAGCTAGTAAGTGCCTGAGGCAGGGTTTAAACCCAGGTCTTCCTGATTCTAGGTCTACCATTCCTTCCACTACATCAAACTGGGCAGAAACTGACTCCCCCTCGCCCCCCTTTTTTAAAAATGCAATTGCCAGTTTTATCTTTCACTATAGGGCTATACCTGAATACTTTTCTGGACTTCTCAGGATGGGCACTGAGGAAGGATCTTACAGGACAGCAAGAAAGATGTGTGCAGAACCAGGGAGTAAGAACTGTAAGATTGTGGATTTTAATCCCCATTGAGGGGAGAAAAATCTTCTGCATGTTCAAGCCCAAATCAGAGTCCTTGTCTCCTGTCTAGTGCTGCTGTTTCTGGAGTTGTGACATATTGAGATTTTCATGCTTCCTTTCTTTAACACATTTGGGAAAATGTTTTTTCCAGATTAAGGGGAGTTTGTCCACTCCCATCCCAGCCAGAACTGAGGGGTCACCCTGTTTTCATGGGTACTCCTTGTCTTTCACCTTGGTTTCTGTAGAATAGATACTGTGTTTACGTATGGGTGTTTTGTGTTTTCCTGGTCCTCATTTGTTCAAGTTTTCTACCGTGAGGGTGTTGTGTTTCTTTTCCTTCTCCTCTGAATTTTCTTGACAAGGAATTGAGGGCTTCAGCTGGGGCCAGTTTTTCCAAACACTTGCAAAACAATACCATGATATGTATTTCTCCTGTTCTCCTAACCCTGCTCTAAACCCCTCTCAACCCATTTTAGGGGATTCACAGCAAGCCTCTAAATTAATCTGTGGGATGAAGAATGGGTTCACTTTTGAATGAGGGGCCCTGGCTCCAGAATAGATTCACTCCAAGGGCTACTGGCTGCTGCTATTCCAGGGGATGTGTTGTTATTTGTGTAGAAATGTGACAGATGTGTGGTGTATGGTGCTTCCTGGAATCTTAGATTCTTCCCATTTCCCTGCCTCTAAATGTATTGCCTCCATAGTTTGTTTTTTAGTTTAGCTATTTTTACTACTCTTATTCATGATTCAGGTAGTTTTCTTGAATTTTCCCAGTGCTTGTTCATTGGGCTTTTGCTAGCCACAGACTGCTTATAAAAGGTAAAATCATATTGGATAGCTTCTCTGTAGCAGCAAGGAATGACCAAAGCTCTCTCCACAGGCAGGGATGCAGCATAAGGCCTCTGTCTGCAGCACTGTTTCCGCACTGGGACTTTTTTAGACTGTGGTTTGTTGGAAGAAACTGACACTTTAACGATTTTTCTCCCCAGAAGCCACTGAATAATAGTTTATGGCTTTTTCTTCCTTTCCTGTCAGTTTCCAATGGCTTGGGAGTATATAGATGAAGATTACTAAGGGCCTACCTGAGACCCAGCAAAGAAGGGTCCAGAGGGAAGCCCATGGTGAGGAAGGTGGGACCGAGTGATGCCCTAAAGACAACTTTCCATTTGTCCCTTGCTTGAATGCCTGTGTCTGGATGTGTGCTCATTTGTGTTTGTCAGTATCTGAATCCCCATCCCATCTTTGCAGCAGCCAAGCCATCCAAAACTCTAGGAGATTAAGTTGAGTTAGTTGGAAACGTGGGAGAGGGGAGGGAGGGGTCCATGAGTCCTCAATGAAGCCTTTTCCCACGGTGGGTGCTTCCCATCTTGGGTGCTGTGATTCCCTCTTTGGCACATTAGAGGGGACTTTTCCCCACCTTATCGCCCCTTCCTCCTGTCTCCTCATTCGGCCCTACTCTGAAGCCTTTACCAAATGGGAATGCGGGCAGAGCAGTATCCTGAACGCTTCCAGCGGCGAGACAAAGGCTGCCCTGGTGCGCCTGGCTCTGCTGCTTCCTTGCCTTTAGTCCTGAGTGGGTTGAGGTTAGGGGAAAAGGAGGTAGCCTTGAGTAAGGGCTTCTGCCTGTGGCTGAAGCCTCTAGGAGCGGGTAAAGGCGAGCCACCTTGGAATTTGCTTTGGGTTTTTTTTTTTACAGATTTGAAGTGAGCAAGGCTGGGGTCTGGGTACGGGTCGGGGAGTCGTGGCAGCCAGGGTCGACCTCTGGGTGTCTCCTCCCCCAGCCCGACTCAGTATTTATTGCTAAATTATTGTCCAGGCGGGGCGGCACGGGGCCGGGCCCCCCGGGTATTTATTGCTGTATATATTGTATGTTTGTGATATATAAGGTTTTCTTTATTTTGTATATGATCAATAAAAACCTTTTAAAGAGACCTTTGCCTCGCTCCCTCTTCTGGGGGTGCCGGGGAGGGGCAGCGCCCGGTGGAACGGGGAGGAGCGAGAGGCGGGGCCGGGAGTCTCAACTGCGCAGGCGTGCCGCTCACTTTGGGAGCGGAAGTGGCAGCAGCCGGTTGCCTAGGGGAGCGATGGCCGCCGGCGGCCTGAGCCGCTCGGAACGGAAAGCGGCCGAAAGGGACAAGATCCTGCGAGAGGAGCAGCAGCGGAACCGGCTCCGCCAGGTAGGCCGGGACGGCCCAGGGCGTCCCCTCGGGAGCGCGCGGCTCGGCCACGCTCCCCCTCACGGCCGCCGGGCTCCCCCCACCTTCCCCTGCAGGTGTCCCGGATCCTGAAGAAGGCGGCGGCGGAGCGGAGCGCAGAGGAGTGCCGGCTGCTGGCCGAGAGTGAGGAGCTGGTAAAGGAGCTGCAGGGCCGGAGCCGCCGCCGCGAGGGCCTGAAGAGACGACAGCAGGAGGCGAGTGCGCGCCCTGCTTCCTGCAGGATTTGCCTTTGCTCGCCCCCGCTCCCTGACCTCCCAACCTTCTGACCCCAGACCCCCTCAGACAACCTCTGATCTCGAGATTTCTCAGCCCCATTCTGGCCACCCCCGAATCGAGGACGAAGGACGACTTCGAGGCGCCCCTTCCCCGGCTCCTGCCGAACTGCCCCTGCCGAATCGCCGAGCCTTCTTTTCCCAAAGTTTAGAGCATGTTGCTTTTGGGGAGTGGGGGGAGGGGAGAGAAAGATCAGCTCGCAGTTAAGAAAAGAAGGAGAAAGGAAAACATCTGGCTCTGGAAAGGACAGAAAGGATTCTGAACCCTCTGCCCCAAAATCTGGAAATCATTTGCGGCTTCTTGGTCCTCGGTGTTTTGTTCTGGGAGGGGGAGGGGGGTTTGACTACCTTTTTTGTGTCTCCTCAGGTGTGTGATGACCCCGGGGAACTAAGGAGGAAAGTCAGGGAATTGGCTTTAGCTGTCCAAAATGCCAAATACCTGGTCATCTATACAGGAGCCGGGATTAGCACGGTAGGGAAAGGAGTGACATTGTTGTGTTCTTTAGGGTTAAATTGACTCTTAAGAAATCCTTCCTGGAGTAGCTGCTCTGAGAAGACTGGCCCTGGAAATCTCCTTAGGATCACTTGGGCAGAATAGTAGGTTTGTGGATGGTGCCCCCTGGGGACCAGTGGTTACCCTAGATGTAAAAGCTTTTTTTTTCCCCCCAAGGGGATTCACATAAAATCCACTGATCCTTAAAATCAACTAAAAGTTGAAGTTAGAAAGCAACTTATTATTGCTTAAAAACAATATGTAACTAAGAGAATGTGAAATTTAAGTTTTTAGCATATAGTAGACTTTTAAATGTTTGCATTGAATTTAGTAAATGAAAACAAGTAATCCATCAGTTAACTGGCATTTATTAAGTGCCTACCAGGTGACTATCCCTGTGCTAAGTACCAGGAATACAAAGAAAGGCAAAAAACAAACTCCCTGCTTTTAGGGAGCTCAGTCTAAAACCCCATAGCTAAGTTACTGTCATATACATTTTGTGTCGTTTTTATTTCCAGGATTGTTGTAAGATTCAAATGAAATAATATTTGTAAAGCACTTGGGTAAGTACTGGGGGAAAGGAAAATGAAAATAAAGAATGTTGAGAACTGCCATTATCTAGTTCACTTTCCCATCCCTTTCACTTGATAGGTAAGCAAACAGACCCAGAGAAATTAAAATGACTTTGCTAGAAAGAGGGGAGAAAGGGTTCCATGAGTCCTCACTGAAGCCTTTTCTCACCATCTTTGATGCTGTAATCTCTCTCTGGCACATTAAAGGAGCACAGATGGTAGTAGAACCTAGTTGTCCAAATCTCCCCAATCACTAGAATTGCTTCTCTTTTTACATTCTAACGTATGATATGATAGAAAGAACAACAGTTTCCAACTTACTCTTCAGCATTCTATCCCCAAGTATGGAGAAAGAATCCTAGTTTTTCCATTGTTTGCTGTTTTTAAAAGTGAGAAAGGGGATGTTAAAAAAGGAGCAAAATATATAGGGAGGACAAGTTTAGTCATTGGCAATCATACCTTATTACAGAATGTCACTTACCATATACTGTCCTTTGAAATGACTTGTTCACATCTCTGCAGCTGCTCTTAGTACTGATAGTTCTATGAATCAACAATTTTGGTTATCACAGATAACCAAGAGTCACATGACTTATGTTCCCTGTAGTCAGATTAATATTTAATACAGTAATAAGAGGCTTTAAAGCACTGTTAAGTGGCACATGAGGGCTAAATGCAGCTGGGATCTTGAGTATTGCTGCTTTAGAAATTCCACTTTGAAAACTAGAGCTGCCTGCTGTAACAGAAATGATTATCTAGGCTACTGCTTTGTTTTTGTTTTCTTCAGTTGTGTATTACTTTTAATGACCCCATGGGATTTTCTTGGCAAAGATCCTGGAGTGGTGTGATTTTTTTTTTTTTCCCTTCATCTCGTTTTACAGATGAAGAAACTGAGATAAACAAGGTCAAGTGACTTGCCCAAGATCACCCAGCTAATGTGTCTAAGATCAAATGAAATCAAGCTGAAGAGCCCAGATGATTTCCTTATGCCCTAACCTAGATGTATGTAGTTTGGGATAGATTAGAAATTTAGAAAATTAATTAGAAAGTTAATTTTCCTTCTAACTTTTTTTTTAATTAAAGCTTTTTATTTTCAAAACATAAGCATGGATAATTTCTCAACGTTAACCCTTCCGAAATCTTGTGTTCCAATTCCCCCCTCCCCCCCAGATGGCAAGTAATCCAATATATGTTAAACATAGTAGGAATATATGTTAAATCCATTATATGCATACATATTTATACAATTATCTTGCTGCACAAGAAAAATTAAACAGGAAAAAATGAGAAAGAAAATAAAATGCAAGCAAACAGCAACAAAAAAAGTAAAAATGCTATATTGTGATCTATACTCAGTTTCCACAGTCCTCTCTCTGGGGCTAAATGCTTCTCTTCATCATAAATCATTGGAACTGGTATCAGTCATCTCATTGTTGAAGAGAGCCATGTCCATCAGGATTGATCATCGTATAACTTTGTTGCCATGTATAATGATCTGGTTCTACACGTTTCACTTAGTATCAGTTCATGTAAGTCTCTCCAAGCCTCTCTGAAATTATCCTGCTGATTGTTTCTTACAGAAAAATAATATTCCATAACATTCATATACCATAATTTATTCAACCATTCTCCAACTGATTGACATCCACTCCGTTTCCAGTTTCTAACCACTACAGAAAGAGGTGCCACAAACATTTTTGCACATGTGGGTCCCTTTCCTTTAAGATCTCTTTGGGATATAAGCCCAGGTTCTACTGTTGGATCAAAGGATATGCACAATTTGATAACTTTTTGAGCATAGTTTCAAATTGCTCTCCAGAATGGTTGGATCCGTTCATAGTTCCACCAACAATGTATTAGTGTCCCAGTTTTCCCACATCCCCTCCAACATTCTTCATTATCTTTTCCTGTCATCTTAGCCAATCTGAGAAGCATATAGTGGGTCATAGCTGAATTTTCCTTCTATTTTGGCAGGCTCTGAAGAATCTGTTTAGAAATACAGTAATAACAATAGCTAACATATAATGCTTTAAAATTTTTTGCCAAATGCTTTACAAATATCTCATTTGATTTTTACAACAATCCTGGAAATAAAACTGAAGGAAAATGAATGTGGCAGTAAGAATTTGTACTGCACACTTAGAGATTCATAAGTCATCTTAATTAATTGGTTGAAGACATCGATCAACAAGCATGTATCAAGCACCCAGTATGTGTTAGGTACTGGGTATGAAAATACAAAACATGAACTAATCCTTAATCTCAGAATGCTGAATGTGTATATAAAATTGTGTGATGTCTTCATTGTAGCAGCAGTATCATTTTGCTGCCTATTCTTGGAGTTCTGCCAGTAGCTACAGTTGACACCCTTCCTTGCTTGTCTTTTTTTTTCATGTATTTCCTGGCCATGTAGGCAGCTTCCATCCCAGATTATCGAGGCCCAAATGGAGTATGGACACTGCTTCAGAAAGGGAGGAGTATTAGGTAAGCAAGTATAATGCAGAAGTTAATTGTCTGACCCTGTTCTACCTCCTAGGCAGGCTACAGAGGCCTTCCCTGTGAAATGGAGGGATGTCAGATGTAGTGTGAACCTGAACTTGGCAGCTTCTCCTCACCTTTCCCTTTTTCCCTTCCATCTGGCAGTGCTGCCGATCTGAGTGAGGCGGAGCCCACCCTCACCCACATGAGCATCGCCCGCTTACATGAGCAGAAGCTGGTAAGAATCCAGGATTTCTAATGTGCCTACTTTCCAGGGTCTGAACGAGAGGACATAACTTTTTTGTTTCTTCTCCATTATTCCAAAACATCTTGATTCCCCTTTTGAAAAACACTCCTAGATGAGTTTAGCTTTCAGGTTTTGATTGAGTCAGCCTGATTTAAACTTCTCTTATTTCTTGGCTAGTGGGGAGAGGTAGGCCTCCCCAGTCCTAAATGACTAGTTCAGAGGAGGCCTTGCTACTTCTAAGATCTCAGCAATGTCTTTCAGGTGACCAGCTTTAGATTAAGATTAAGCATTAACTATACACCCTCTGGCCTTTCTTGATTTGCTCTTATGGAGCCACAGTAATTCTAGAAGTGGCTCCTTTGACTTTTATTCAAGTGTATATGTTCAACTTTAGTTGCAAGAAGCCAGGAGTGAGTCTGTCTGGGCTTTTAGGAGAATTAGATGTAATGAGTCAAAATAGCTTCCCCCTAAGACACTGTGATAACTCCTAACCTCTAACCTAAAATGTTGAGCATTGAGGGAAATCAAATGGTGCACTGATGTTTCTAATGGTTTATGACACTAAAAGGAGACAGCAAATTGATCATTGTTTTGGTTCATCTTACAGGTGAGAAATGCCAGTTACCTCCCAAAGCCCTAAGGGAATTACTAAAAGAATTTCCCCAATCCTTACAGAAATCTTTCTTGGGTGTTTTCTCCAATTCCTGCTTGTACTCAGTCCTGCTTCTTTGGTGGATTCTGTCTTAATAGTTTGGCCATACTTCCTCACATCCTGAGGTTTTCAGCAAGATTAATAATCTTGCTGGTGTTATAAGATCTTTTTTGCACCAACTTTGAGCTGAGGTGGAAAGATCCCTTAGTATATCTTGCTATCTCTCCACCCATATTCTTCTCTTAAAGGTGCAGCATGTAGTATCCCAGAACTGTGATGGACTCCATTTACGGAGTGGGTTGCCCCGCTCAGCGATTTCAGAACTTCATGGGAACATGTACATTGAGGTAAGCAGCCGTAGTTGGGGCTTGGGAGGTGCTGAGGGAAAGAGCTCTAAACTGGCTCACCAGGCTTCCTCGATCCTCAGGTCTGCACCTCCTGCACTCCCAACCGAGAGTACTTGAGGATTTTTGATGTGACAGAGCGAACAGCCTTGCACAGACACCAGACAGGCCGGACCTGTCACAAGTGTGGGGCACAGCTTCGAGATACCATTGTGCACTTTGGTGAGAGGGGAATTTTGGGGCAGCCTCTGAACTGGGAAGCAGCAACCGAGGCAGCAAGCAAAGCAGACACAATTCTGTGTTTGGGATCCAGCTTAAAGGTAGATGAGAAAAATAATAAGCAGATGAGATTTCAATAATTTGTTACTCCTTTCCCTTAAACATTTAGGCACAATCAAATGTCAACCTTCTATAGTCTTGTTTCTTTGGATCCTGATAGGTGCTGAAGAAGTATCCACGTCTCTGGTGTATGACTAAACCCCCTAGCCGTCGCCCTAAACTCTACATAGTAAATTTACAGGTAACTAGAGAAAATTGATATGTGTCTAGAAGTACCTACCTAGTATATCAGGTTTAAGAGCATGGGAATATGGAATGAAAATAGGAAAGTGGAGGGATGGTAATGGGATTAGTGGTAGGTACAGGAGGAGGGTTGTAACCATTTACTCCAAAAATCACGTCTAATGCCCCATGAGTATGTGCCAGGCACAGGGAGAAATACAAGTATAAACATAGTTTTTGCTTAGAGTTTACATGCTGATATGAAAGATAAATGTTCATAAATACACAAATTAGAATATAACTACATAAGAAAAAGAGAAAACAGTCTAAGCTCAGATAATAGAGAAATCATTTTTAGCTCAGGGGTTTGAGTTTAGGATTATAATGAAGGAAGTGGCTTTTGAATTGGGCTTCAAATGCTAATTAAGCTGTAACCCAGAAATTGGGGGGGAGGAAAGGATTCCAGCATTCTAAGCTTTGGAAGAATATAATCACAATCTAGGACTAATGGATCTCAATTTTAGTAACTCCTTCCATCTCCACCTCACCTTTCCCACACACTTATCTAAGTAGTAGGCTTAGCACATTATGAGAAATCAAGCAGATATCACTCATCTGTCAGTTCTGAGCCAGCAAATATCAATACCAGTATACTTTTGGGAAAGCATTTTTTTTAAAGCATTCATTTTTTTTTCCCCCTTTATTTTCAGTGGACACCAAAAGATGACCTGGCTGCCTTGAAACTTCATGGGAAATGTGATGATGTTATGCAGCTGCTAATGGATGAATTGGGTCTTGAAATTCCTCCCTACAATAGGTGAGTAGTGTGAACAGGATTTAGATCTCTAGCCCAAGCTAGTCACCTTCAGTTCCCTTGACTGTTTTATGTGTACAGATGGATATGGTTGCCTCTTCTTGTAGACTGAATTTTTTGTTCTGTATTTATACACTGATTAATATGAGCATTTCCTCATATAAAGAATAGAAAAGAGAAATTGCATATAAAATAGCAAATCTTTACTATGAATAACTTGTCTTTTTTAAGCATGTAATAAATTCATCATGTTAATTTCAAAACTATCCTGGCTTATTTATGTGCCCCTGCAAAACTACTCCTCTTTTCTCCTTACAGCCTAGTTATTAATGAAGTTGTAGAGCTGGTTTAAACCTAAGGGAGTGGCTGAGGTATAAGAACATCTGATGGAATTGCTTCTAAGAGTTGTTGCAATTGACTGAAATCTTACTTGAAGTTTTAGATAAATTTTGGATAACTTGCCTTCTCATTAATTTTTATGTGCTTCTGTTAGAAGAAATAAGATTTTTATTTTCAGGAAGTAAAAACAAATGTTGCTTTGAAAGGATTATAGTTCTGCCCACCTTATTCAAATTGCCCAGTTATACCATAAAAATATGAGTTATTTCTGTGGGTTTTTTTTTTTTTTTTTTACTTTTAATCAAAAGGAAGACATTCCAAAAGCAGTAGCTTTTTTAATTAAAGATTTTCAATTATAAATGATTCTTTGATTTCTGGATCTGGAAATGTTTATGTTTAAAGAACATTGTTAAAATTGTTATATAATAATGTTAGGCATTATGTAATATGAGTTGATTTTTAAACTTAACACATTTCATTGATATCTATTAAATTAATTAGTTTATAAACTTCACCATTTGAGTGGATATGTGATCACATTGGTTTTAGGGCTTACACTAGTATAGATCCCAAACTCACCCTGTGCTGTGTTTTCTCTGTATTCCAGTTCTTGGTCTACCTAGCATACTTGATAGCCTTACTGTGGATCTTTTCTCATCATGTGGGCACCAGTGGAGTACACAAGCCACTCATTAGTTATCCCTTTTCACATCTTGTCCTTTTTCCAGTACTACATTCTTTGACAACATCTTCCTATGCTCCTCAGCATCTCAGTAGTTGACAACAACTACATACTTTTATGTAGTTCTTCCTTGCTGTAGCCTACTCACATTCATCATTGCCTTTTACGTAACTTCTTGCTTTAATATTTTGGAGACTGATATCCCATGGTTCAAAGACATATAGTATTACAAGAGGATGATTTTTTTTAATCAAGGAAAAGTTTGGAGATCATTAAAAACAAACAAATAACAACTATTTTTTAGAGGCAGGATAGTCCCTTCTTTTTGTCAATTCTGAGTGCAGTTCATGGTTCATCTTCCAGTATCTTTCCAAGACAGATTAAACTGCTACCAGAGAAGTAAAAGTAATAAACCACTGGATCAATGTAAGGCAGTCACTTTTCTGACATTTTGCTCATTTATATTCTCACGAAGAAGAGACCCTGATTAGAACAAAAACTTAAAATTATACAGTAATGAAATAGAAGACCAGTTTGTAAATGAGCTATAAAATGTACTTTTTTATAACATAAACTAATACACTCTATATACTCATGCTTGTATGGATCATCAGCAGAGCTGATTGCATTAATCCTCAAGAAACGGGAATCTATAAATAAAATCTTTAATTACTCAAAAGAGTTCAGTTGTAAGTATCCACAGAGGAAAAAGCAAATGGATGAAGAATGCTCATTAAGACTTATGACGATGTCAGCTAGGTGACACAGTGGATAGAGTGATGGACCTAAATCAGGAAAATTCATCTTCTGAGTTCAAATCCAGCCTGTGTGGTCCTGGGCAAGTCACTTAATCCCATTTTCCTCATGAAGAAATGGAGGAAATGGCAAATCACTCCATTGTTTTTGCAAAGAAAACCCCAAATGGGATCATGCGGAATCTTAACAGAACTGAACAGTAACTTGGTTGACCTGAAGTGATAGTCCCTAGAATTCACTCTTCTTCTTTGAGAAAGAACTAAGATAGTATTAGAAGGAAGGAGATTCCTTTGTTTAACTTGATGGCCTCTTAAGTTCCTAGTTTACCTAAATCTATGCTCCTCAGGCCTCTGTCATTAGGGAATAAGAAAATTTAGTATTTTGACAATCCAGGAGTGTATTGTTACATACCTTGATTTTCTTATTTAGAACTCTAATAAATGCTACCTACAATTGTCAGGAGAAAGAGACATGTTGGAGGGCATAGCACATTCACTATTTTGTATATCTCTTGCTTGGTTATAGCTTAATTAACAGCTTAACAAATAGTTAACAAATTGTTAAAGAATAACAGGTTAACAATAAAATTGTTTTTGGCACACTCAAAAAAGACAAGATATGCATTTGGATGTGAAATTAGCCATTAGAGTCTCATTTATTAGTAATGTGTGCTAATCGGTAAGACTGATATGTACAGTATATAGTACGATACATACTGATTATTCCATTAGTAATTGATAGTTATTACAGAATGCACTAATCATTGTGTACAGATTATATACTATACATCAGTCATATCGATTAATACCTTATATAATATGTTCCATTCGATGAAATACAGATGAGCTTTATGGACTGTTCATCCAACTATACCATCAAAGCCTTAACCATAGACATTCTTCATCTTAATTGTTTTCTTCCTTTCTTCATAATTAGGTTGAAACTTTTATGGTGATTATAGAATTTATAATCTGAAGATATGCTCAGCATGCTGAGGACCTTTCTCTGGATACCTTTTAATAACCTGGAACTTGTTGCAATCAACACACATTCTGTGTTCTCCCAGTTTATAATACAAACATAATTTGGGATCATCCTTTAAAGCCCAGCTCAAATGGAACTTACACTCTGAAATCCTTTCCATCCTTGAACTTCATATGACATTTTGTTTTATAAGTCTAATGCACTTTTATGCTCTATATAATACAATTATTTCATACCTGTCTTAGATTGTCAGCTCTATGAAGGTTGGGGCCATATCTTATCTAAACATAGTAACTTCTTCAATGCCTAGCATCAGGTGCTCAATGTTTGAATGAATTAATTTCTTTAAAATATATTTTATAATCTATACAGATACATCTCTCCCATTATGGTAAATTAATGAGATTTTGGTTTGGGGGAAGAAAGGTGGACAAAGAAGTGATTGCCTCTAATTAACAAGAATAGGTTACTCCTTCTGACACTCTGGTTTGTCATTTAGTAACTGGAGGAGGAACCTATTTCAACCATATATTTTAAGAGTATGTTTCCGAGTAAGATTCTTTCCTTGAGTGGTTTCTAATATATATTTCTCCCTTTTACTAGGTGGCAAGACCCCATTTTCTCTCTGGCAACTCCCCTTCGAGCTGATGAAGAAGGCAGCCACAGCCGAAAGCCATTGGTGCCCCCCCAGAGTGCAGAAGAAACTCAGTCCAGGGATCATAAGGAGCAAGCAGCTCCACTTAGTTCAGTGTCCTTCTCAGGTGGCTGGTTTGGCAGGGGTTGTACCAAAGGCACAAAGAGAAAAAAAGTATAACCCTGTGCCTAGAGGGGAATAGACAGTTGGCACTTTTAAAATAACTTCAGGAAACCTTATTCAGGGGTCAAAAGTCACCATGAAGGGTAAAATTAACCTCCATGTTGACTGGTAAGTGGGAATAATGGATGAAATTTTTGTACTGGGATTTTTAGCAATTTATTTGGGGGCTTTTCTCCCCTTGAAAGCCTATCTCCTAACTCTTTGTACCATTTTCTGTGCAACAAACTGCACCTAATCATGAATTAGGGTCTATGGATGACATCTTTAGCTCATCTAGTCCCTGAATGAGGAAGTGGCAGACTTAGCAATTTTCTGCAAGATAAAGGACTTGGTGATATTTCACATCTGGCTGGCCATGAGGAAATACACAGCTGCCTTTACCTCAGATCACCAGACTGCTCTTAGGGCCCTGAACTGTATTTCTACCACTTGTTACTAAAAGTGTTGCTAACTATAGATCTCTTTTTCTGTAATAGGGTGGCTTTGACCTCTCTAAAAGCTCTAAGCAGATCCTTTCATTTTGTTTTTGATTAAATGCCTCTGCAATACCTTGATTATTTTGTGTGTGTGTGTCTGTTTTGGGTTTGTTTTTTAATACTCCATTAGCTGAGTAGACTGCCTTAATCTGTCTATGTTGTATCCTGTCCTGTACCTTGGACTCTTTATAAGCATAATATGAAAAAACAAAATAACCAAGTGAAGTAAGCAGCTTTGTGACCTAGACTAGGAATGTAAAAGTCTTAAAAATGAAACAGTACTTTTAGTACAGCTTAGGAGAGAGGGGGATACGACGGGATAAAGTGCAAGCCTGAGCCTGGAATCGGCAGGTGATCAGGCCTTTAGTCTGGCTAAGCTGACAACTAGCTCTCACTTTTCACGGGCCTGTTTGGCTTGGGCGAACACTTGCCGCCTTGCTCCAGAATTCCGAAAGGTGGATAAAAGACCAGGTGGACACTGGAATGGGCGTCGTCAGCGAGATTTCCTATTGCAGCCACTGATTTTTGCCGTGGAGCTAGAGGGCCCGCCTTTAGTGCATTTACAAACCTTCCGTTTCCTCTTTTACTACCGGCCCCAGGTACAAGTTGTGGCTGGGCTTAAGGGCGGTACTTGGGGAGCGTGGGGCGTCCTCCAACTCGCTGCCGCATAGGTGGAAGGGAAGAGAGTGACAGCACGCTGAGGGGTGCGGCCTGCTGTGGGGAGCGAGGGCAAGGCTGTCGGGCCAGGAGCTCCTCGCTTCGTGATTGGCCGGGAGCGGCGGGGTGAGCCTCCACGTGACGGTTGTGGGCGCGTGCGCGGGGGCGGGGGCAGCGGCTCTGGAGCCGTGGCAGCCCCGGCAGTGGCCGCTCTGTGTCGGTGGTCAGTCGGTCGCACGGTCGCAGTGCCGCACACGGAAGGGCTGGAGCCGTTGCCGCTGCCGGGACATGATCCGAAACGGACACGATGCCGTGGATTCCTCCAAGAAGCTCAGTCCGGGGACCAAGCGCACCGTGCGGGTCTGGTGCGACGGCTGGTGAGAGCGTGGGGCAGAAAGGGAAGAGCGGAATGGCCCGAGTCCCCTCCCTGTCCGACCCCTAGACGGGCCGACTGCCCACCTGTGCCAGCTTCCTCTCCCCCAGCTCCCTTCTCTCTTCTTCTCCTCCCTCTGTTCGTGCTTTCCCCTCGCCACCGCCCCGGGGCCCTGCGCACCGCCCCGCCTCGTCCTGCGCCGCTGGCCGCCTGTCCCTCAGGAGACATGTCGCAGCTCTTGCCCGAGGCAGCGGGGCTTTAAACGCCGCGGAGCCCGGTAACTCCGGGACTGCCGGGCGACGTTATTGAGCCGGGTCCCATGGCAGCCCCCAACCCCACAGAGTCCCGGAGCCGGGGAAGCCCGGAAGATTAGTGCGGACAGCCGGCCGACTCCGCACTTCTCCGCGGGGAGGGGCTGACGGGCCTCCGAGAGCTGAGGCGCCCGGCATCCCGCGGCCCTCATCGAAGCGCTCCCCGGGCACCTTCGGTTCTTGCGTCAGATTTCCGTAGGATTGCCTTTCCTGGAAACGTGCGCCAGGGTTCAGTTCGCGGGGACTCAACGCACAGAGAAAAAGTCCAGGCTCACTGCATATATTATCCCATTCCTCCCTCAGCGCTGTAGCCAACCATTCGATAAGCGACTCTTTGGGAGCCCCGGGAGCCGAGGAAAGGTCAAAGAGTCAGCAGCGTCCATTCTGGAGAAGCTGCATGTTGGACTGGGAAAAGGAAACTGGGTTGTAAGCTAGAACCTAGGACTTTTAAAAGAGACAAGGCATTTACAAGATTAAATTTCCACTGAAAATCTCTAGATTAGCCATTCTTTTATTGGACAGCTAATCGTCCTAGGATTAGGTGGATTTTTGGACCAGTTCCTTACTTTAAAATCAGATAAAATGGTTCTTTTGATATTCTAATGGAGGGAGAAGGTCGTTTCTTGCTGTAGGTCTTTGAACTTGAAGTTCTGCCTGAGAAGGAAAGGAATGTTTGGGGTTAGTAAAGTGTAAATAGAAACATGATTGTGTGGGTCTGTGTTCTGAGGAATTTGACCTTTTATGGTTCTACACATCTATAGTGATATGGAGGGATAGAATATTTGACTGTTTCTGAATATTACAAAAAGATGCATAAAATTTTCCTTCCTCATAACTTAGGACTATTGCTCACATTCAGCATAAGGAGACTGACTTTCATCATCCTGTGAGGATAGATAAGGGAGATAATAGTAAAGTGAGTGGGAAAGTTGAGAATACTTGGCTTTTAGCCTCAAATCTGATAGTCTTTTATGAGTACACTGAGCACTCTGTTATCAGGTGACTGCAAGAAGAAAGCAGTGAGGTTAGTATTTATTGAGATTTAAAATATTTCAAGTTGTGGAGGAGCTTTTTCAGGGTTCCAAAAAGTTTCTCTCAGACATTAAGGGTTTAGTTTTGTTTTTCTCATAAGTGCTCTGCCAAGCTCTATTTGCTTTTGATAGAATATAAAACATTTGATTCAGATAGTATAATAGTTTAAATTATTGTGTCTGTTAATATGTTTAATACTGTGCAATTCCATGTGTTTGATGAAATGTTTCTGAAAATATATGTGAATCAAATTTTTGTCATTTTAACCAGTATATAGATAATATAAAATCATACTTATCCACCCCTCATCACTTTTACAAATCTGGATTTTCATAAGCAAAGTCAGCTTTGGGATAGTGCTAGATTTGGAATCAAGACCTGGATTTAATCATAGCTCTACCTGTTTTGTAATTTTGAAAAAATCAGTTATTAACCTCTCCTCAATTTTTTTTATCTGTAAAATGGAGATAATCCTTGTCCTAGCACCAACTTCAAATAAATTTAATGAGGTTCAAATGTGATTATATGAAATGTTTCATAAATTATAAAAAATTATATAAATTTCTATAAGATATTCATGTACTCAATTAAAGAGAAGTGAGTGTTCTTTAGAGAGAGATTTTGAAACAAGATACTACTGACATTAGGATAGCAAGAGATATAACACAGGTATTCTGCCTTTCATCCCAGTAAGTATTCTGGGGTTGTAGTTAGTGCATATTTGACCTTTGCTGGATTATCAGAACCAGATTCATATTCTAGTGCTATTCTGCCAGGGGTCCAAACTGGACTGTGTCGAAACAATTCAAATCATAGGTGTTCTGTCCTACAGGAAAATTGATATATTTTTCTTTCCATAGTTACTTTTCCAGTGTTTTAGTAAATCTGGGGTTTCTGGATGGCAGTAATAAAGGACTGAAAAAAAATCCTTTAATACAAACTTAGAGACTTTGGGCACAAAATCAAATCAGTACTTCATATTCCTTCCACTCTAAATCCAGAGTTCTTATTTAAGCAAAACCAATGGTTCCATTAACTCATATTGGGCCAGGGAAAGTAAGAAAGTGGCTGTTTCTCTGCCCCTGTTGTCAAGTGGACTCTGTAATGGACTCTATTTACTTTGCTTATGAAAGGCCCTCTGTCTGCTCAAAATCCCCAGGCTTGCAGTGGAACTGGGACTTTGTTCCTCTGGGTACACTCAATTTCAGCTTCCCTTCTAACCTGACCTTTCTACCCCTTTTTTCCCCACTCCCACTCTCATTTCTCCTATTTATTTTAATGGGTTCATTTTAATTGGCTTTTTTTGAGGATGAGTCTGCCTTCCCTGGAATTAGGTCTTGTTTCTGAACCTTGGGGAAGAAAAAATTGGGCCTAGTATACCCCAAATGCCAAGGTCAGATTTAAAGCCTCCTCAAGAAGTATTTCAAGAATTAATTTAGGTTTAAATTTTAGAAATAAGCATGCTATGTAGTTCCTCTTAAAAATCTTAACAATTAAGAAGGCCTCTGACCACTGGGGAATCAATCTGAAGTTCCTTATAGGCCTGACTTAGTCACATGGCCAAAAATCCATATTGGTGTTGTTGGCAATAAGAATCCTACCCTTTGATACACTTGAGTTTCTCTGACTACGCATGATTTTGTTGTGATTCCTAAACCTTCTGTATCCAGCTATTTTTCCCTAACTCAAATCTGTCCCTCCCTGTCAACCAAATACAAGATTTGATACCTCCATTTATTTCCACAGCTATGACATGGTACATTATGGGCATTCAAACCAGCTTCGTCAGGCACGGGCCATGGGAGATTACCTTGTCGTAGGGGTCCACAATGATGGTAAGAAGCTGGGTGCCCCAGATCTTTTCCTATCTCTCGCCTTCCCATCCCATTACTCAGGACTGCAATACTGGCTGTTTTCAGCCAGTCATGTGATATAAATTACAATCCTGGGCAGGCAGTGAAGGTATGGAAGGTATGACTAGGGTTGACTTTGGGTGGAAAGACTAAAGAAATGTGAGGGAGGAGTTGTTCTACCAGGAGGTTCTCTGTTTCCCCAAGATTTACCTGTGTCTAGGAATTTAACCTAAGATCTTACAGAGCTAAGATGTTTGGTTTTGCAGTACTTTAGCAGATTGGGTTGTTGAATTGGGGCTGGAAATGAGAGTCCTTGGTATGGATCCTTCAGTAGACCATAAGTGGTGTTTGTCATTGTTCTACTCTTTCTTCCTCTTTGCCTTGCACTAGAGGAGATTGCCAAGCACAAGGGCCCTCCTGTCTTCACTCAGGAGGAGAGATACAAGATGGTCCAGGCCATCAAGTGGGTGGATGAGATTGTGGCTGGTGCTCCTTACGTCACTGCCCTGGAGACTCTGGACAAATACAACTGTGATTTCTGTGTTCACGGCAGTAAGTGGCCCGGCTGCATACCCTATCCTGGAAGTCCTAAGGTGGTAACAAGAGGGAAGGGGGCAGGTCCTCGGCAGCTTTTTAAATTGCAGAAAAGTTGTCAGACAGACCCATTAAGTCTTAGACTCTGGAAGCATTTTCCTTGACCCTGAAGCTTTACAATATGAAGGTTTGGATTCTGAAACTCGGGCTCTTGGCCAAGGCTCTCCTGAAGTATCTTGGCAAAGCTAACTCTAATGTGTGTCTGTGTTTATGTCTGTGTGTCCCTTCCTAGATGATATCACCTTAACTGTGGATGGGCGGGACACCTATGAAGAAGTGAAGAAAGCTGGGAGATACAGGTGAGGCTCCTCTGTCCAGCTCTAAGGTGGAGGATGAGGATGTTGTAAAAAGAAATGCCTTTTGCAGAGTGAGTACTTAATATCTATTTGTTGAAATGACTCGAGAGAAATGATTGTCCTTGACGTTTCCATAGCCAATGCTTTACTATACATACAGTATTTTATATACAATTTCATAGTATGTTCTTTGATTCCTGATAGCTTTGGAGAGAGGCTAATAAGGGCATAGCTCTGCATTCCTTTTTCTCTTACTGGCTAGAATTTATCCCAGCTACTAAGTAGGCAGATGATCTGTGATTTTCTAGGTTTTCTAGGTGTGACCACCAGGTTGTGCTGCAGGCATCACAGGAACAAGAGCATTCCATAGATTTGTGGAATTTTTTAGTGGGAAAGGAATCATAGGATCACAGATTGAGAGATGGAAAGGACTTGATGGTTCATGTCATCTGATCTTCTCTTTGTATACATGTGAAAACCAAGGTTATACAGGCAATGAGTGAGTTTAAACCAGGATTCCAGGTCAGGGGCCATCTCTCCACACCCATAAATTTCCCACCAACAAAGAAAGAAAAGAGGGATATTTTCTCAGTTCTCTTCTGCGGTTGAGCTTGGGAAGGACTGTTTTTTGATGTCAAGAATTTAGCAAATGCCACATGATATACTTATACTTGCATGGTATTAGTAATAGTTGTTCACCTGTAAAATGGAGACAGTTCCTCATTGAATTGTTGTGAAGTTCAAGTGAAATAATTTCTTTGAAAACTTTAAAATACTGTAAAATCTAAGTTGTTATCATTGACCAAGAAAACACACAATGATAAAAAAAAAATTGCTGTAGTTTCAGTAGTATTTTAGAATGAATTTTTATTTTATTAACCTCATCAGAATGTGTATATGTTTCAAAAATAACGACTTGTGTATTGCACTGGAGCAAAATAAAGATCAAAACCAAAATACTTGTTGCCATATATGGGCACATAATTTCCAGAGATTAGAAACCATTCCACTATAACATGTCTTCTTGTCTATCTTCTTTGTCTCCTAAGTTTTCATTTTTTTTCTTAGCAACTGTGGTCATTTGAGATACAGAGCAGGAAGCAGACGTTTAGTGGTCACTCAACAAGATAAGATCTAAATCAGAACCCTGGCAAACTGTCAGTTCTATCTATCAGGCAGGATGTTGAAATTGTTGACTTTTTAGTCAACAATAGGACCTGGATGTTGCCTTGAATGGTTTTGAGTGGATGGAAAAAATTGAAAGCCTGAGCATTGGTGGCTGTAGATGGGGCCACTCTGTCCCTGGGGTTTTCTTGTCCTTCAAGTTTGGACAATTCTTACAGAATGTAGAGCCAGATGCCCTTTGTTATCCCATGGTAAATGGCATCAAAATACTCCCATCTTTCAGTGGAAATCAGAACCATCTACTGCAGAACAGAGAGGAGGGTGGATACTTAGATCTTCCCACAGCGACTCCCTCCTCCCCCCCACCCAGTTCACTAGAAGAACTGAGCTATTTAGACTCTGTTTCCACTCTCCCACAGAGAATGTAAACGTACCCAGGGAGTCTCTACTACTGATCTAGTTGGCCGGATGCTACTCATGACCAAGGCCCATCACAGCAGTCGGGTAAGTCCAGAGTGGCCTAGAGACCAGTGGTCTTCTGGGAGTTTGATAACTTTCCTGGCTTTTCCTACGCCTTGTCTCTGGGACCTGGGGTTTAAGATATAGCTGCTGCCTGAAAGCCAGGACTCTGGTTGGGAAGGGAGTGAATATTTCTTTCCATTAATCACTGTTGGGATGTTTATAGGCCATGAGAAATAAATCTCTCACTCTCCTTTCCTGAGACTGGTCAGCATGTAGGGAGCAGCAGGCTTCCTGCTTTTCAACAGGGACATCTCCAAATCAGTGAGGAAAGCCCCCACAATGGGCCATGGAAAGGAATGCTGTCTGGAATTCTGGTGCCATGCTGGCCCTGGGGGCCTGACTCCACTTTTCTGTGCAGGAATTGCCTTCAGAATACCGGGAGTATACTGACAGCTTTGGCAAGGTGAGTTTTTAGGAAGGGTTCTTTTATCTAGCATCTAAGTGCATAGAATAGCAAAAACCTAGCAACTCACATGTATAAGAGACTTCATGATAGCAACAAGTAGAGGGAGCTGATATTTTTTCCCTTAATAAAGGGAAGTTAGGGAAAGACCCAGTCCCTATCCCCTGTTATGTCTTTGTCCTTTTGTTTTCTGCTCTTCGGCAGATTTCTCCCCCACCCCAGGATTTATCCTAATTGGACTTCATTCTGCCATTTTGTTTTGGGTTTCCTTGCATTCCCTAGGTCCTCCTATCAAGACTCTTATATGAACATGATGGTATCAGACAGAATTTTCCCCAATGAGTTCTTAGATTCAACAAGTGCTGAGAGGGGCAGACAGGAACTAGGGACTTTTATCGAACATATGCTCCCTATTTGGGCCTGACCATGCCAGTCCCTGGGTGTTAGTAGACACTGCCATATGAGACCATCACTATTTGAAGTTTCTAACAGTGGTTTGGCCCCTCTCTCCCTCTGTAGCCCCTTCACCTAGTACCTGCTGGGGCAGGTATTTGCCCAGAAGGCTTCTCCCAGGTGACAAGACAGTGGCCTCTGGGTCCTATTGAATGTGTCGGGATTTGCTGTCTGCTTCTTCTCTGTCCATCTGGGGCCCTTTGGTGGAGGCCAAGATGCTGGTGTTTCACTCAGTGGCCATGTTGAAAACACTTCTGACTTTTGTCATCTGCTCGTCCTTTCTTACCAAATTAAAGCTTCCCTGAGCTAAAGCTAGGTTTCATTCCTTGTATATAGTCCCCTCCCATCAGGTGTCTCTGTTCCCCCGTCCCTTCTTCTTCCCAAACACCCCAGTGAGCCTGCCGGAAACGGGGGCAAAGAAATCGTTTTCATCATTTTTTGGTTTCTCTAAGATTTCCCCCTATCCCAAGTCATTGCCTCCCCCTCCTTCCCCTTCCCTCCAGCCCTCAGTATCAGTACCAGCCAGCATCTTCAGGCTAAAAGGAGAGCTGTCAATTTGGCAGCCTCTTCTCCACCCTTGCCCAGATTACAGAGCCTTCTCTGCATTGGTGTGCAGACCTTTCCTGCCAAAAGAAGCAAGGACTTGCTGGTAGAGGAGGGGGAGGGCTTCCTTAGGAAGCCAGAAGCTCAGAAGGGCTGGGAAGAGGGGACAGGCTGTGTCTTCAGCCCCTGGGGATGTGGGCTAGCAGGGTGAGCTTGCAGGGCCTGTGAAAACTTGTAACCAGTCCCCCTGCTTGTTCCCCAGTGCCCAAGGAGCCACAGCCCCTGGACTGGAGTGTCACAGTTTTTACAGACATCTCAAAAGATCATCCAGTTTGCTTCTGGAAAGGAGCCAGAACCAGGAGACACCATCATTTACGTGGCTGGGGCCTTTGACCTGTTCCGTATCTTTCTTTCTGGCACCGCTCCTGCACTTTGCTCCCTAGGGAAGAAGGGTGGATGTCTGTCCTAGAAACAGTTTCCCTACCAGGCCTCCTTGGAAAGATCAAGGGAAATCTTAGGGCCCGAGGACTAGATTGTCACGGTCACTGATGTTCTTTCAGGCTGTGGAAAAGGGGATGGGATGGGGAGTCTGAATGAGAGTCATCTAGAACCACCCCTTGTTCACTTGGACTGTGGAAAAGGGAACAAAGGAGCCCCCTTTTCCCCAACTTTATGGGATTACTTATCACTCTTGTTTTCCACCAAGGAGGCCTGGGGCGGTTCCCTATGGAGACAAATACCCTGTTCTTTCCCTGTTGTTCTCTTAACCTGGGCACAGATATTGGGCATGTGGCTTTTCTGGAGAAGGTTTATCAGCTTGCAGAGCGACCATACATCATTGCAGGCTTACATTTTGACCAGGTATGAACTATGTCATGATTTAAAAAAAAAAAAAAAGATAAGTGAGACCCTGCACTTCTCTTTAGCTGCATCTCCATGTGTGCTGCTCTCTTTCAGGAGAACATTATTTCCAAAAATGACCTCTTTTTAGCCAAACAGCAAGAGTTGGGAGGGGGAAAGGAACCTTCTCTGAGGAAGTGACTGTGAAGAGCTAGTTGGCTAGCTGGACGCTGGATCTGACTAACCCCTATGTTTGATTCCAGGAGGTGAATCACTACAAGGGAAAGAACTACCCCATCATGAATGTGCATGAGAGAACACTAAGTGTGCTGGCCTGCAGGGTGAGCTGGGACTAAGTTGGACTTCAAAAGGCTAGAGTTAGAGCAAAGGGCTCTCCCTTGCCCTTTAAGTCATCTACAAACTCAGGCCTATTGGGAGGTGTTTGTTCCAGGAGGGGAAAGAAAGACTTCATCTCTGAGGGTCACAACCACTCCCTGGAACAAATCCCCTGCTCTTGAAGGTCAGTTCTGGCACTCACTCATCAGCATTCCTGGCTTTTACAGAGGCTGCTTTAGGGGCTGTGATGGGAAATATTCAAAGGAAGTAAACATCTTCCACCTTCGGGAAGTCTTGGGTCCATTGGTTGCCCCCAAACCCTTTCAGCATCTTATTCTAATTAATGCCTCCTATGAACCGTTTCTTTTCTTTCTGTCCTAGCCCCTAAACAAAGCTCTTTTTCTCTGGAAGGTTTAAGAGGAAGCTTAAAATGGCTATCTCAACCATAATCCTTATCAGGTTTATTAATGGCTCTTTGTAGACTATTGGGGAACTTTGGACTTGGATTCAGAAGATCAGGCTTCAAATCAGCTTTGTCACTTGCTAGTTGGGAAAGCTTCTAAAAGTCATTTAATTCCTGTGGACCTCATTAGTGTGATGGGGAAGAAGAGGAGGTACTCAGTAACCTCAGATTCCATTTACTAATAGCTTTGAAAAGAGGATCTAGTTATGGAATAGTCTGAATATCCATACTCCTTTCCTGCTTTGAATGGTTCATGTAGGACTTTCTGGTCTTTAGAACCAAATTTGTGGGATTCCCCCCAGGGCTGCTTAACCTGGGGCTAGGCTTGGTAGAGAAAAGCTAGGTCATCAGTCCTCTCTTGTCTCCCCAGTATGTGGCTGAGGTAGTGATTGGAGCCCCATATGCCGTCACAGCTAACCTCCTTGATCACTTTAAGGTGAGTCATCCTGGTGACTCCAGAGCCCTGGGGACAGAGTTGGGGGTGGCCAGAGCATTCATATGGCATTGAAGGAGAAAAGGGTCCATGGGTTACAAAGTGCGTCCTCCTGATCTCCTTGTGCCCGAGCGGGCTGGGATATGCCCTGTGGAGGCCCTATACCCTAAGGACCTTGGAGCAGCTCTGTTGACCGCCACAGCTCCTCTTCTTAGGTAGACCTGGTGTGCCACGGGAAGACCGAGGTCATGCCTGATAAGGACGGTTCGGACCCATATCAGGTGAGTGCCTTTGTCTTTCTCCGCGCCAACTCCCAGACAGTTTCCTTGTCTTTGAATTATTTTCCCTCTGCACAGCTTCCCTTATTGAGGGAGGGAAAGAAGAGTAAGGGATTTCCTTCTCTTCCTCCTTCCTACCCCATCTCCTCCTTTTGAGGGGGAAGGAGTGGGGCCTTCGGAAGCCTGTGACCCCCATGGTGACCTCCTTCTACACACAGGAACCCAAGAGAAGGGGCATCTTTCGTCAGATCGATAGCGGCAACGACCTCACCACAGACCTCATTGTACAGAGAATTATTAAGAACAGGTGAGCTTCCTCCATTGTGGTCCCAAGAGGTGATTCATAGCAGTTTCTCCATTTGGTTACTTTAGGCCTCAGGGGTAGAATGAACATTTACCAATCTGTCCCAGGGAATCTAAGCATGGGACTGGATGGGCTTTGGAACCTCAGACCTCGATACCACTGGGGTGCTTTTTTTTTCCCCTAGCAGATTAGAGTATGAAGCAAGAAATCAAAAGAAAGAAGCTCGGGAGCTAGCTGTCCTGGAAGCCATAAAAAAACGAGAGGCAATGCCCGAAGGGGCAGCGGTGCAGGTGGAGAGCCCCTGTGAGGCCTAGTCCCAAGTGGCTCAAGCAGCACGCCTGCCCCTCCTTCCCTGGCCCCACCCTGTCTTCCTCCCAAGTGGGGGCACTGCCTTTGGCTCTGCTCACCTTCTCTTGCCTTTCTGATTTTAGAATTTGTCACACCTACCGTTTTAATGAAGCTGAGGCCCCTTTTTAATCTAGCCTGACTTGGGAGTAACTCAAAGCCTCGCCCGACTAGGCCAGCAGGGTGCTGCCAGAGGCTAGTGGAAGCAAACTCTCGGTGCTGGGTCTCCCGGGGTGTTTTTGGAGGGTTTGTATTCTCCAGTAACACTTCCTGCCTAGGCTCTACTGCTCTGACTTTATAGGAAAACAGAAGGACCTGCCAGCACTCTGAGCATTTGGAATCCGAGCCACGAGCAGGCTCTGGCTGCTCTTAATCCCAGCTTTCCTTCCCTTGGCACTGCCCACCTCCCAGGAAGGGAGAGGAATGAATCACAGTTGCCTGGGGCCTCGCCTAACATTAAGCACAATCCTAATGGGCTTAGGAAACTTGTCTTCCACTGTCCCCCAAGAAGCGAGGCTTCCTCTGCATGGCCCCATCCAGCCTCACTTCTTGGCTGGGGAAGGGGGGGGAGGGGAAGGGGTGTCAGCCATAGCCAAAAGGGAATGATCCAAATGGTGACCTTCCTTCTCCTTAAGAAGGGGATCCCATCTCCCTAAACTTCCTTGCCGCCTCATCCCTTCATTCTTCTTATGGTGAGAGTTATACTCCAAAGCATCCTGCGTGCAGCCTGAGCTCTAGGACCTTTGGTTTTCACCTGCAACTTTGCTGCCTGGGGTCCCATAGTCCTCCCCTCATCCTGCTGCTCCCTGTACAGACTTTGTATTCTGATTTTTGTATCAAACTGGCTGTTGTAAATTTGTCAGTGGAACTTAATAAAATATGCTGGGGATACGTGCACTCCCTCTCAGATAATAGTCTCTCTTTCAACCCTTGAGGAGAAAGAAGGAAAGAATATGGTACTGGAGGTGACAGATGTGCCTTACTCTTGTTTATCTGCTTTTATTTGCTGGCTCATAGAAGAGAGTCTTTCCCAATGCTGGGATGCCATGTGTGTACCCTTGATGACAGCTCCCTAGTTAACCACTCTCAAATGCCAGTCCCCTCAGGGCTCCGTGTCACTTCCCCAGTAGCATTAATAAACGGGGATGAGGAGAGCAAGCGAGGGTGTGCTTTTCAGACCAAATCTGATTAAGCTTAAGGCACCAAACTTCCCTTGCCTCTTCAGGGATACCAAGGAATCAGAAAACCATCTCTCTGGCTGTCTTGTCTAATCTTCAACTGAAGATTAAAACTTTGTTCCCCACTTATGAGCAATCCTGAGTTTGGGGGGGGGGGGGTTTAGGTTCTGTTCATCATCCTTGTGCGCAGCTCTGGGGCATGTAAACCTGGATCACACTGGATTTTAGTTTTCTTAGCAAGGAAGTAGGCCTGTACCTGTTGGGTCCTTTTTGCCCACTGTGGCCAACCCTCAAATTTTTGTGCTTTCCTCTGAAGCTTCAACAACCCCATTCTTTTCAGTAGTCATCCCAGCAGTAGTATGGCTTAGAACCTATTTTCTTCCCTAAAACTGAGTGTTGGCCCCTACATCTATGTCCTACTTAGCTGTTCCTCTTTCATTGGGATGATTCAGATCCTTGGGGGTTAGATTGTTAAATCTCTGTGGGATTCCATATTCCTACAGAGGAGGTCCTTCCTCTTCCCAGGGTCTTCAGGTGTCTGTAGGCCAACAAGCTCCTTACGGGGAGAATGGAGAATATGAAATATTCCTGCATCTCTATGGTCTGGTGCACCAGATTGTCATGGTGTGGAAGGAACTGTGAGAGGACGAGGGGATGGGACAGAAGGTGCCCACTCTAGCAGAGAGCTTCAGTGGCTACTGCCAAAGAAACTGGCTTGAGTGGATTCTAAAAGTTACCTTCTTCACCTGTCTGTGATACCACCTAGGATGTTCTAAACTCTAGGGCTAAGTAGTTTCCAGAAGAGGATTTGACACTGTTTAAGTAATTGTGTGCCTGCTGGTGCTCTTGGCTAAGTTTGCACTATCAAGTCCCCTAGGAGCAGAGTTCTTAAGACAGTGTCTCTAGGGACTGTGATGTAGCAGTATGGATAAGAAGAGGTATTGAACTACATCTCAGTTGGAAAGTCAGAAGGGATCAGTCAGGAACAGGCTCTTTGTCCTCCCAATCAGTGATATACCAGGACCCCAGTATTTAGCTACTTCCAATCAGCAGCCAGAAGGCTGAACTCCAGGAATTGCAAAGCGAGGGCTACATTCAACCCTTACTGTTTGCTTATCCTTTCCATGAGGTCTGGGGTCCAAGGCAAGGGAGCTGGAGTTAGGGCTGACAGGGTGAAATGGCCAAGATTTAGAAGTAATACCTTTAGTCAATTGCATCAATATAATAATCCAGGGGTTGTTAATCTGGGATACATGGGACATCAATGGATAGATTAAAGGAAATCTGTGGATTTAGTGGAGAGAAATTAACTTTTATTTCATTATGTATTGGTTTTCTTTATATCTAACATGTTTAAAAGCATTCTGAAACAGTTTACAGATTTCACCAGAAAGCATAAGCTATTGTCATTGGCATGGTAGGGAGAGGATACACTGGATAAAAGAAAGTGAAGAGGTACCTCTGTGTATACGTGTATGTACATAATACATTTGTTTTATCAAATTATATCCATTCTATGACAGGTAAGGGGCTGGGGTTACACCTCCCTAGAAAAGCTTAGAATTGGAAGTCCTCTCTCTGTCAGTCTCTCTCTCTCTCTCTCTCTCTCTCTCTCTCTCTCTTTCTCTCTCTCTCTCTCTCTGTCTCCCCTCCTCCCCCCAATAGAGCCAAGACCAATTCATTAGGCAAACCAGGGACATCCTATGACCTCGTACCCCGAGGCAGAAAAGCAATAAAACTAAGATGAGTGTGGAAGACTCTTAATTTCTGTTCATAAATCAAACAAAATGAGTTAACAACACTTGCCATAGGCAGAATGTTCTCAGCACTCCCCCATATACCAAATTAATATATTAGCTTCCAAAGTGCCTTCAGGCTTTCATCCCATCAATTACCTCTTGATATGATGAAATCCCAGTTCCAAGCTCTAGTCAGAAACTATTAGTGGGTCCAAAGACTGTTGTGTTCTTAAAATGCCATATAGTTCATATAATGCACCAAGGTTCTTCCTGCACCAGAATTCCCCCATTGTTTCATCTTTTTGCCAGTCTGTGCTGATCAACTTCCCACTCCTCCCCACCTTCCTCCCCTCAAAAAATCCTTAGCCTAGATTCTCATTGGAGTCCTGTTTAGCACTGACTCCCATCTTTCCCTTTCTCTTTGTGAATTATTGTGAGACCCAGAGGGAATTGAAGACACAGTTGGCCAGAATCCATAGAGAGATGGAACATGATCTGGACTTACTGGACGAATTGGAAGACTATATGAAGCCCCCCAGTTTACCTGGAGAAAGGATCTTAGTTCCAAAATGCAGTTCAATGGATTCAAGGGAATCAAAACTATTTCAGTCACCTGAAATAATTGAATTAGGATAGGAGTTGAAGACTATCCTTCAGCCTATAGCAAAACCAGATTCCTTAACACTTTCATCCTAGTCTTTTCAACCAAAAATACTCGTCACTCAAGAACTGTGACAAAATCTGCTTTTGAACATAAAACTTCTAGAGCTGGGTATGAGGCATGGAAACTGAATTCCCACCACCTAAAGTGTATCAGCTTTAAATGCATTGATTTATTCAACCAACATAGTGTGTATCAACTTGTAGGTAAGACATTAGTAGGCCCTGGGAGAGGGATGAGTGATAAAAGTCCTTTCCTAAAGAATAAAGACTTATTAGGATGTAAGAAATCAGCTATGTTTTCATTTATTTTGGTCTGGACCTATCAATAACAGTAGAAAGTATTCCCAAAGAGAAAAGCCTCCATCAATGCAGGTGAGAGATAATATGTAAAAAACACTTTGTAAACTTTGATGCCCTATAAATACTGGTTATTATTATTTGTCTGGGGGAATAAATTTGTCCAGGGTCAAATAGCCCATATATGAGAGAAGCTAGACTTGAATTTTAGTCTGTCTGATTGCAGAGCCTTGTTGACTTTAATGAACAATTTATATCCGTGCTATGACACAAGACAAGATTATAATAGGTGTTAAGTCCCAATAAAGTATTGGGAAGTATTTGAGGAGAGTGAGACAATTTCTAGGTGTTAAGAGAAGGCCCTAAATCAGTCCTAGTTTATGGGAAATATCTGAAAGAATTAGGAAAATCTGAAAATATCTACAGAAAGTAGATGTCATAGGCATTGTTTGGACTCATTTTCCCTTAGTTCAGGTCCACCAATCTGTCTCCTACAACTGGGATTTGGAGGAATCCCAGGAGGTTAAGAGATGGAAAAAAATCCAGGCCAATGAAAATGCATGGAATTATACAATGGCCTCTTATTTGAAGAATTGTAAAAAGGCCAGTATCACTAGACTACAGAATTGATGGTGGTTAGAGGAGGGGGATGTGAAAAAATAAATAAATAAAAAGAGGAGGGGGATGTGGGTGTAAGAAGCCTAGAAAGGTAGAAAGAGTTGTGGTTATACAAATCTTTAAAAGCCAGAGGATTTTCTAACTAATCTTGGAGATGGTAGGGAGTTCCAGAAATGCATTAAATGGGTAAGGAAGGTCAAGTGAATGAGATGTGGTTGGTCCTTTGCTTTAGGAATATCACTTTGCAAGCTAAGCAGAAAATGAAACGAACTGGAATGGAAAGAAACAAGATAGGAAGAAGGCTAGTGGAGTAGTCTAGACTTGACTTGCACCAGCTTGTATGGATATAAGGGTATCAGAGGAGAGAAAAAGAATGTATTAAAAATTTTATAAAAGTAGAAACCACGGGCTTTAGCAACAGATTGGATGGGGGATGAAGGGGTAAGAAAGAATAAGGAGTAGAGAATGATACCCTGGGTAATTGGGGGGATAGCAGTATCCCAACAGTAACAGGGAAAATTAGGAAGAAAGGAAAATTTGAGGGAAAGCTGAGTTCAAGTTTTGGATGTGTTAAGTTTAAGATATTTACCAGAAGAATGGCAATTGATTTTGATAAGATAAAGGAAGTTCAGAGTTCTTGATTATAAAAGTAGAATACTTGTGGATAATGGCAAGGTCAAAATATGACCAGCTCCACATGTAGTTGTGTTGAGGTGAGAGAATAAATAAGTGGGAAATAAGTAAATTGAGTATTTGAAGGAGTATTAATACAGATCCTGAAGTTCTGAAGTGACGGCCATATGTGTGTGTGAAGTCATTTTGCAGTCATATTTAACTATGACCTCATTGGGGTTTTCTTGGCAAAGATGCTGGAGTGGTTTACCATTTCCTTCTCTAACCCATTTTACAGATAAGAAAAATAAGGCAGAGTTAAGTTAACTTGAGGGTTATATTAATTGCACAGCATTTTTTCTCTTCACCACCTACCAGACCTTGAGGGTTGTAGAGGATGTAAATAGGTCTTTAGGGAAGGAGATTCACAAAACCTTTTCAAGAACACACTAGGTACTTAATGAGTGCTTACTGACTTGACAACTCCCTGATAGCCTCTTCTTGCTCCCAATTGTCTCTTCCCTGCTTTATCTTTTTATGAAAGATTCAGGAAAAGAGTCTTGCCTCTGCTTCCTATTCTCTCCCTTCATCTATCTCTATCCCACATTGTTGGTAAGTTATCTAGTTCTGACTGTAGTTCCTGTCATTCCCTGGACATTGTAGATCTTAAGATGACAGCCAGGAAGTTGAGCAAGAACAATAGCAGAGTTGATTTGATCATGGTTCCAGAACTGGAGATCAGGAGATAGAAATGTGGATGTGCTATTCTATGATACAACCCTAGAGAGAAACAACTGGTGACAGAGTGGAAGGGCCTGTCTGAAATTCTAGACCAGGTAAGGTACTCATACTGGGAGCGTGAGACGCAAGGCTTTGAAAAAGAAAAATACAGACTCTGATCCAGCCTCCAGTCTGCTGGAGAGAAGATTCTGTAGGGTAGCAAGGAGTTTCTAATCTGTATTGGAAGAATGAGTTTCCTTTCTAGGTCACATATTGACTTAGAAAAACATAAATTAATAGTGCTGTGTTGTTGTTCTTCGAGACTGTATTTTGAAGGTTTTCTTGGCAAAGATACTTGGAATGGTTTGCCATTTCCTTCTCCAGTTCATTTTACCAATGAGAAAACTGTGGTGTTCTCTTCTTCAAAATATAATGGTTCTCTCTGGGAGCAGGTTTCTTGGGAAGGTTCTCTGGAGGCAGCTTTAGTTTCAGTTCAGAGTAATAATCCCTCCAAATGCAGCCAGCTGATAAAATCCAAACATTTATTTCTTATCTCTTTCCTTGGGCCCAGTTAGCTTTCTTAGAGGCCTATCTCTCTGCTTGCTTGCTCTTGCAGCTTGTCCTTTGCCTCTGCTTTCTTCAGCCTCCAGCCAGCACAAAGGTGGAAGATGGAATGAACCTGACTCCGCTTCGGAGAGTGGGCTTGTGGATTTGTGGGCTTCTCTATCTCCCAGAGTGCTCTTCTCCAACTCCTGGCAATGTTCCGAACTGACTCTTACTGACTCTTGACTGACTCACTGAAGCTCTTTTTATTCTGGGTGTAAAAGGTTGACTCCTCCTCTGAGAGTGGGATTATGGGATCCAAAAGTGGGATTGTGGGTTTCTGACTTGTCAATCTCATACTGAATACTGACTTATGAATCTCCCAAAAGTGTGAACTCCAATGAGTACTTAAATACATTAGTGAGCTAGAGAATTTGCTAAGTACCATACTAAATTGGGCAACTGACATCACTTTGTAAGGATTCTAACATAAAATTGAGGCAAAAAGATTAAGCCTAGGATCACACAGCTAATAAGTACCTGAGGCCAGATTTGAACTAGAGAAGATCCTAACTTCCTAACTTCAGACCTGGAACTTTATTCACTGTACCACCCAAATGCCCCTAAATTAACAGTATCTATGATACATTGTATCTTTATTTTGTTAAACATCTTCCAATACATTCTAAGTCAGTTGGGACTTCACTCAAGAGTCTGACACCTCTGTCCTACACCAATGAAATCTCAGTTCTTAATAAATCTTGAAAAGCCATAAATTCTTGAAAGGCAAGAATTATCTTATTTCTCTGTGCATCCTTTGCAGTTTCCAGCACTACGCCCCCTCACAAAGTACAGAGTATTTTATTTGGTGAGTGGTTATATGTTTGATGACTATTGCCCACCCCTGTGAGATTATCATTAAGAGGATCAGAATTCTCCCAAGTGACGATCCGTTAGAGCTGGGTCTTCCCACTTGTACACTGTTGTTTAATTGTGTCCAATTAAACCCCTTGGTTCGGTTTTCCTGGCAAGGAGACTGGAGTGGTTGGCCATTTCCTTTTCCACTTCATTTTACAGATGAGGAAACAGGTAAAAAGCAATTGATTTGCCCAGGGTTACATAGCTCAGAAGAGTCTTGGACCACATTTCAAGTCAGATCTTCCTGACTCCAGGCCCACTTTGACACCTAGCTGCTCTGTAGTTATAGTTCAGGGAAACTCAGGCCATTTGGAGAATACTGTTAATTGATGGATTGTTGAGAGTTAAAAGAGACCTGAGTTCTTACCTACTCTAACCCTTTTATAAAGGGAAATAAGACTTTTCCAAACTTATGTTCCTTGTTGATGGCAATACCATAGTTAGCCAAAAATAATAATGGAGAGAAATCAGTTTTTGCTGCTAATTAATAACCTGACCTGCCCAATGCTTTTTTTTTTTTTTAAATTATTTTGCTAACATCCAAAATATATCACTGGCAGACTTAAACCAGAATCTTCATGATTCTGAAGTGGGCTTTCTAGCCATTATGCTACACTGCCTCCCAAGAGAGAAATTTATCTACAAATTTTGCAAACTAATCAGTAAGAAAAGACATCATATTACTGGTATAGGAACAGAGAGACACTTCATTAAGGAGAGATTAGAAAGATTGATAGAAATGGAGGGAAGGAGAGAAGGAAAGACATGGAGATGGAAAGGCCAATAAGTGTTTCCAGGGACAGCAAATAGGTTAATTTGCCCAGAATAAATGAGTTTGTGTACAAAAGAACAGGAAGACCAGAATGTGGATATGGTAATCTATATGTGATATTTAAATAAGGAAGGATGTGGGGCAAGATAGGTAATGAGTGAATGACTTATTAGAAGAAATTTCTTCACCTGCAACAACACCCTACACAAAAATCACAAATCCAGTTTTTAAAAAAAGGCAAAAAAAAAAAAAAAAACCTGAATCTACAGTTGTATAGATTCTTCAAGAGATTGAATGAATCTTTACATAAGTCCTTTTCTGCTCCAAATGATCTATCTAGCTCTTTGCACATGAACTCTTTCTGAATTCAAATGCAAACCGTGACCAACTGTGTGATCCTGGGAAAGTCACTTAAACCTGTTTGCCTCAGTTTCTTCATTTGTAAAATGAAGGAGAAGGAAATGACAACTCCAATTATTTGCCAAAAAAATCTCAAATGGGTCATACAAAGTCAGACACATCTGAACAAAGTAATTTTCATGCCTTTTTTTTTTTAAATCACCAAGTCAACAACAAACATTTTACTCTATCTGGAACACTCTCCCTTCCCATCTCTGCCAAGTGGCTTCCCTGGTTTCCTTGGCTTTCTTCAAGTCTCAATTAAAGTCCTACTTTCTGCCGGAAGCATTTCCCAATCCCCCTTAATCCCTCTGAGACTACCCTCAAAGTAACCTGCATAGAACTACTTTGTACTTTGTTATATATAGGTTGTTTCTTTCCCCAAACCGTACCCCTATTTGACTGTAAGAATGGAGACCCTCCCCCCCCCTTTTTTTTGGTGGAGGAGGACTTTTCTTTGTATCCTCAGCACTTAGCATAGTGCCTAGTACTATCTATACTTAATAAATGCTAATTGACTGACAAATAAGTTGGGCACTGTGCTAAGCAATGGGAATACAAATAAATACTAGCAGAAACATCTCTGCCCTCAAGGAAGGGCATTCTAATCCTTCCTTCTATGAAGGAAGACAACTGCATAAAAAGAGAGTTGAAAAGTAGGAAACGTAAGGACAGTAAATGGAGAGAAATGTATATTTTGTTTAAGAATAGGAAAATGATAAATCCTGCAGAGGATGTGGAACAGATCAAAGCACATTTTTTCACTTAATTTAATTTAATGACTTTATATGCTTAATAGAGATCATATTGCTAGCCTTCTCAAGGGCTAGGAGAGGGACTGGAGGGAGGGAAACAATTTGGAACTCAAGATTTTAAAAAATGGATGTTAATGAACTTTACTGGGTAAAGTGAACAGAACCAAGAGAATATTGTGATTAAGTGTTAGGTGTGATTAGCAGAGGAACTGATAAAAATTAATCCTTTAGGCAAACAGGAAGAAGGCTCTGATAGTGGAGATCCATTTAGTTCCTTGATTCCATCCTCTAAAGGGTTAAAAATCCAAGTTAAGTCAAGACCCTGAGGCTTAATTTTTCTATAAAACAACAACTTATAGCCCGTGGCTTTTCTGCTACCTTCCTTTGGGTCAGTCCCCCCATAGCATTCTGCCTTTGGTGTTTTCTCACCTTTCCCTTCCTCTTCCCCCAAGCCCACATGATATCTCCCCTAACTCCACTATGTTTCCCAACCTCATTCTCCTCTTTACAGCTAACTCTTTTAAAGTGCTAAGTCCTTTTCAGGGGGGCTTTTCTGCCAGTTTAGGGCAAGCCCCAACCTCATGATTGCTCCCTTTCTACTGAGTAACTGTTCCAACTTGTTTTTCATATACTCTCCCACTCTACTTCATAATTACCATTCCCAGTGTCTATTGTATCTCTTCATTTTGTCTTGTAACCTATTTCCCTAAATAAATTTACCTTTTGCCAAAAAGAATGGCCATTAGGATTTCTTCACATGACCGAATCCCAACTTTTGGTGTCTGCCATCTAGTGCCAAACCCTCACATCATAGATCACATCCATTGTACATAGTAACAAGATCATGTAATGGTCCATTATGATGTGCTTGGCTTCTCCTCAAAAATTTAATGATTCAAGACAATTCCAATAGACTTGGGATGGAAAATGCCATCCACAATCAGAGAAAGAAATGGAGTCTGAATGTGGATCAAAGGTATTTTCACCTTTTGTTTGTGGTTTATTTGTTTTTTCTTTCTTGTGGGCCCCCCCCCCCCAGCTTTGGTCTAACTTTTCTTGCACAACATGACAAATACAGAAATATATTTAAAAGGATTGCTATTAATCTATATCAGATTGCTTGCTGTCTTGGGGAAGGAGGAGGTAAGGGAAGGAGGTAGAAAAATTTGGAACATAAATTCTTACAAAAATGAATGTTGAAAACTATCTTTACATGTATTTGGAAAAATAAAATAGAGAAAAATTTTTAAATAAAATTTTTAAATGAGTAAAAAAAATTGTTAATCCAATTTCCCCAATTGTATCCCAAAACCCATTGGCAGGGGACTTAATATTGGAGGAGATCACTATCTTAAGCCTGAATGAGGAGGAGCAGGATGAAGATGGTAAATTGGAGAGAGAAGAATACTTTTATCTCCTTTAAGCTTCAGGTGTTTCTGTTTCTGGCTTCCAATTTCAAAGAGGAGATAGAAAACGCCTGTCCCATTTCAGGTTGCTCAAGAAAATAACTCAAGGGAAGAAGTCAATATGAGAGTCTCCCATGTCCCTGTCCCCAGCTTACTGCACTAGAGACATTGATGAATTTTCCCTTGGTTGTGATCTAGGGTTCTCTCCCTTGGTTTTACCAAGGCATTACCTTGCTTCAAATGGGAGAGCCCTTTCACTGTTTATTTTCAGATTTTATATATATACACACATATACACACACTTTAATTTTTGTTTGGCTACCGAATTGTATAAAAAAGGTGTTTTGGTTTATTTGTTTTTTCCCCTCGGTGTTAGGTATATTTATTTATTGTGAAACTCATATTTGGTGGGAAAGAGATTTAATATAAAGTATGAGATCCTGCTTCCTCCATTAATGAAACAGCAATCAGAAGTTGAATTGGACCACATCTCCTAGAACAAAGTTTTTTAAACTGGGGGTCTTGTAACAATTGAATAAGGGAGTCCTGACTTTATGACTTATTGTAAACATTTGATTTTTATATATATTTTACATATCCACATACCCCTGTGACAGGGAAAAATTCTTTGGGCAAAAAGGGATTGTGAGTGGAAAAAGTTTAAGAAGCCTTGCTGTAGATTAACAATATTTAAGGGAGTAGATTCTAATCTTTCTCTAGCTTCTGGTCCCAACTTTGTTTCCCTTTCTAGTAGGAAATGGTCGCTCTTGGAGAAGGGTTGGGGAGAAGTGACTAAAGATATCTATTTTTGTTCCTTTACAGTCACACAATAAGTGTACTCCATGCTATACGGGAGGGAGGGGGAAAGAGGTTCAGCCTTCCTACAACAGGATCATAGATTTAAACCTGGAAGAAACCTCAGAGACATCCATTTTAATCCCTTAATTTTACATGGGGAAAATGAGGTCCAGAGACATAAAGGTCATACAGGCAGAATCGGAACTTGAAATCAATCAAGTAAATAACCATTTTCCCACTATATTCAGTGTTCTCAAAGTATGTGGATCTCTGAAACCCTTTTAGAGGGTCTACAAATTCTAAAATAGTTTTTATTTCCAATATGGTAAATGTCTATAAATATAATCCAGATAAACAAAAATGCTTTGGAGAGATCCTCAATAATTTTTAATAGGATAAAGATACTGAAAACAAAAGTTTGAGAATCACTGATATATATCATTACCACTTTTTAAAATTCAATTTTACTTATTTTGGTTCTTCATAAATTTCATTTTGGGTTCCTTATCACCCTAAGATTTAGTTATGAATGTTTTTTCTTTCTCCCCTTTTCTCCTGGTCCAATTAAAAATCAACCAGCTAGGGTCAAAATTGTATCTTTCCTCTCAGTAGGTGTACATTAAAAAGATTACTGGAAAGGACCAGGAAGAAAGCAAGTTTCCTTGTCCAACCACAAGCCAGCTTCAAACACAACAATCAAGACCTATGGCCAAGACCACGAATAAAGGAGAGTGGGTGTGCACGGGAGCGCGTTCGTCCCACTTGATGAGGGAAAATGAAGAGGACCGAACTGGAAGGGGACGGGGATCCCAGCGTTATTTTGCAGTAAACACCATCTCAGAAACTTCCATTTGAGAACTCCGGGGGCCATCTCCCCCTCCCCCCATCCTCGCCCCTAGAATCCAGCACACACAGACTCTGCCGTTGTTTCATTTTTTTCACTTTATTCATTTTGGAGTAAGAAGGAATGAGTGGGGTGAGAGTCGAGGCTTCAACTCTACAATTTCCATCCCAGGGATGGCTGGGGACGGGAGAGATCAGGTACTGAGACAGTCAGCCGAGTCCAGAGACAGGAAAACATCCGCCTTGCACTGAAAAGTCCCGAGCCCGTCAGGGAGCAGCTCGCAGCTCTGCAGATTCGGAGCGATGTCCTTCACGCACACCGCCTAGGCAAGGAGGGGCCGCGACAGACGTAAGGAGCGAGCTGCCCCAGCCTCCCTCAGGGACTTCCCGAGCCTTTCCCAGACCCGGGCCGTCCTCGTCATCCGCCACTCTCACCCACAGCCCTCTGAATTCTCTCGGGCCACTTACTTTGCTTTGTCCCGTTGCGGGACGCCCTAGTCACCCCCATACTCACGAGGCTCCGAAGGCTGGTTCGAGACTCGGGAAAGGCGCCGTTCCCCATGTCTCCACTGTCCTGCACCGGGTCAGAGCGCCGGGCATAAGGGGAGCGGCGGATGCCCGACAGCAGCCCCGACGCCCGGCCCACGGAGTAGTAGCTGGGTCCGGCGGATTGCTTGTACCAGGCGTGACCGGGGGGCACAAGCAGGAGGCCGAGCGCCAGGATGGCCGCCACCAGCTTCCCGGAGGCAGGCATTGGGGAGCGCAGATGAGACACACTAAAGACGAACAAGCGGTAGTACCCGCTCTGACAGCCAGGAGCTCTGAGCCTCGAAGGAGCCCGACTGCTCCTTATATTGGCAGCGGGGAAGGGCATATTGCGCGAAAAACGGAGGTGGAGGCGAGCCTGGGGGGCTCAGCGCCCTCCCTCCTGGTGCAGCACCCCAAACACGAAAAAGACGGAAGGCTAGCGTAGCAAAGTAAGGAGGGGGGAACCTGCGGGGGCGGAGCCCGCTCTGAAGCACCACCTCCACTTTGCGGAGTTGTCAACAGAAGCTGTGAGAAATTCTTTGCTCTCCTTCAGAGATGGAAATCTATGGCGAAGGGGGGACGGAGGGGAGGAGGGGGGGAGAGGGTGAAAGAGGAGGGAGGAACCTTTGGTCTAGGAACCTGGAGATCCTGGACATCCCTGAGTCCAGCCACTCCTTGGAGCTGGCTCAGCGATGATTTCCCTCCCTCTGATTTAGAGTCTGGAAGATCCAGTAGATCTAGTAGCTCAATGAACATAAGGACTTCAAAGCAGCCTAGATAAAGAATTGAATTTCCTACACCTGGTCAGAACCCAGACTTAGGAGTCCAGGCTGTGACAGGCTGGATGCTCTTAGAACCTACTGCCATTCCAATCTTTCCAAATATAGAAATCCAGCCCTTTCTAATGGACCCCTTTTACACAATTCAAGGGATCAAAGGCCAATTGTTTTAAAAAGTTCACACACCATTTTAAATGGAAAATGTGGACCAATTCTCAATGGACCTCCAGTCATTGGAGTTTGTCCTAATTTACTTAATCCTAGAAACCCCAAGTTCAGAATGGGGAAAAGCCAAATGACATCAAGCATAGTTTGTTAGGGGTCAGGGCAATGGTGACAAATTCTGATATGCAGTAGGAGAAAGTAGGAAGCTGGGACTCCTGAGATAACCATAGAAAGAAACATATTTGAAGGAAGTTTTTAAGATTGGAGGAGGAAGAGGAAAGTCGTACTTCCTCAACTATTCTTACCCCAAATCATGCCCCTTCCAGGATTATAAGACTGATAAAAATAGGATTATATTCAAAAGTATCTCAAATATTTATTAGATGCACACTGTATGCAAAAAATTACTTTAAGTGCCCCAGGAAATAGAGAGTTCGAAAGGCCCTACCCTCAAGATACTTAGTTTTTATTAGGCAAGCTTTATTTTTGCAGCTTCCCTAGGAAAAGAATACATCTGGCTTATGGCTTGCCCAAGACGCTGGAAACAGCTTCTGGCATTACTGGCACCAGCTTGTAAAAGTTATCTGAACCCTGAAGGACACAGTACGAGTGGAAAACAAGCTATCTGTATATTGAAATTAAATTAGATTATCTCTAGGCTGCCTTTTTTCCATCTCTTAACAGCCTATGATTTTATGGCACAGGATTTGAAAATGACTACAAATAAAAGAAAATGACAATGAAACACCTGTCAAGCTGGGTGTACTGGTAACCTGTAACTAGGAAGAATGAGGCTGGCCAAGCTCCTGAACATGGGAGTTCTGAGCTGCAATTTTGTTCTACATCAAGTACAAATTTAACATGGGGAGACTCTCACCCCTACTTCCAGTGGAGAAGGGGTGAGAGTGAGGGTCAAGGATAGTCTAAGATTGTCTAAGAAGATTCAAATTGACCTAGATCAGAAATGGAGGAGATCCAAGCTCCTAAGCTGACCAGAATGGGATTGGATCCATGACTTAAATTCTTGAGCAGAACAAGGAAATTCAGTACAGGGAAACTCAGTCTTAAAAAACAAACAAACAAACAAAAAAAAAAAACCAGAACCAAAACGCCCACATTCCACATGGCTGATCATAGCAGTGTCAAATAGCAGTGACCACTCATTCTCAGACACAGCCAATTTGTTGATTTTAATTAGCTGTAATATTTGTTACAAGGGAGGGCTTTAATGGCTCAGTGCCCATTAAGGAATTACAATGATATGAACAAGAGGGAGAGGGCATGAATGACCAGCTTCAATGATCAGTATGATTTCAGATCATATACTTAGAAATGGAAGAGACTTTAGAACCCACTTAACCCAATTCCCACATTTTACAGATGAGAAAAATGAGATACAAAGACATTAAGTGGCCTGTGTCTGGAGTCATCAAAGAAAGTGTTTGAGGTAGACTTTCCTGACCCCCTGAGTCTAAAGTCCTCTCTGCTATACTATACTGCCTTTCAAAAATGAAAACAATTTGAGAGGCTAAGGATGGAACCTGAAGCTTCATACTTGCAAAGTATACCTTCTACAGTAAATTACCTCTAATTTTTTTTGTTCTGTTTACTAGGGGTTTCCCTAGTTCAAAGGGGAACCCTTTGAGGGCAGAAAGTCTAGCTCCATTTGTATTTGATTTCTCTCCCCAAATATCTCATCCTACAGTATTCACTATATCCTCCCAAAATCCTTTTACCACTCAGTCAGCAAGAACTTCTCAAGTCTGGCTACTATCCCCTTCTCTTCCCTTGGACTGTTATAGCATGTTTAAATAGTTAAGCTATTTGAGAATGCTATGTTTGTAAAAACAGCTGCTCTCATATCCCAATGTGATCTACTTAGTCCCCTTCCTAGTGTCTTCTTACCTGTTTAATTTACATCAAATAGCCCTAAAGCAGCACTGTCTCCTCTCATTTTTTATAGGAGGCCTCCCTGGTGTTTCACAGAAATGTTTATTCATGAGTATTTTCATATCATATCATTTCATTACACATCAGAGGCTTATAAACCTATCAAGTAAAGAACTGGGAGGCCCAGGGGGCCTTTAGCAAGATTGATAGTTTAATGAATTTTAGTTTTCAAGATGAAAAGTTTCAACATTGCCAATGGAAAAAAACAAAATCAAGTCCAGTCCTTTTCTCAACTCTCTTAGAATCAGAGAAGCCTAATCCTGTGAACCACTACAGCTTCTATGCACTAAAACAGAGTTAAAACACAGGGGAAAAAAGGTGACTTCATGTACCCAGTCTGTTTCTCATGCCCTTCCTATATGTGGGTGGTCTCAAGGTTCCTGTTGAAAGCATCAAAGCCTAGAAGATTGTAAAATGACTCCTTTTTGTGGCTTGGGATCTATAAGCCCAAGGTTACAGAGTTCTTCACCACATGACACGAAGAAAAGACAGATGTCACAGAAGATGTCAGTCACTCTTTGAACTTCCATTCCTGTCGACACATAGGACAATGCTGCTGTACTTGCTGAGAATTAAGCCACTTGAGAATGCAGTGCATGTGGAAACAGTGAGAGCACTGACCCCACACAAGGGGGCAGTCATCCCCAGGCACCTTACCTGCAGTTAAAAAAAATATATATTACTTAGGTTGGAAAAAGTAAGTTGGCCATCTAAAGTTATAATTTACTGACTACATTAAATCAACTGTTTTATTCTTTTACTTTTAATTCAAATTATTTATTCAGTATCTACTATGTGTAAAGCATGCATATTTTAAATTGAGAGTAAATTACCATTATAAACTGAGCCTTTTTTTGCAGAAATTCCATATACTCTAAAATGGGCAATAAGGAATTTCGAGAAATCTTGCCTCTGCTTTGAATTCAGAGTTCTGACATTTTCCCACCTAGAAACTAGGGAAAATCTTTTAGATCTCTTTTTTGGGGGATATATTCTGAAGAATAATTACAAATGCAAATAACAATATAAAAATAATTGTTGCAATGGGGCTTCAAGGGATCATTTGGAGAATTTCTATGATTTCCATTTTTCCGAATTCAAAAAACTGCCATGTTTTCCCCCTCCATCTCTAGGTTCAGGGTATAAATTAATAACAATGATAGGATGAAGGAGCTGAGGTGGTTTACCTGGAGAAGAAATACTTGGTAAGAGACCTGATAACTATCTTCAAAAGCATATTTAGATTTGGTATAAAAAAAATTTCCTAACAATTTCTTAACATCCCAAAGTGAAATGGTGGTATTGAAAAGCTTTTGGATAAGCAAAATGGTTTTTTTTTTGGCATCAATTATCTGAGAAGCATATAGATATAATATCTGTAGGCATATAAAATATCTTATGCCTAAGTTCTAATAGGAAATTAATAGATCAAGAAATATAAATTTAAAATTCTCAAAAGAAGTACTGCAAACTTTTAGCAACCATATGAAAATTGTTTCTAATCACTTAACAAGAGAAATGTAAATGATAATTGAAACTCCCATTTTCCCTGGATAGGGAAGGGACCATGGGAACAAAATGTGGCTATCATGGCCATATATAGTTTAATTGAATGCTTTTGCAATTTTCTGAGTCACTACAATCGTGTCATTTTGTTACTTGCTTAGTTATTTGAGTTTTCAGCTGTTTTCTACAAACTACCTAATAGACATTTCAAAATGGATATCCCAAGGGTCAAATGCAACATGTACAAAACAGAAATCATTAATCCCATGTCCATGTCTCCCCCAAATCTACATCTCTTCCCAACTTTATTATTGTTCAAGGGAGCCACCCATCTTCCCCATCACCCAGTTTCCAACCTGTTACCTTTGACATCTTACTTTTTTTTTACTCAATATATATCAATTCAGCTACCAAATGTCATTGAATGTCATTTCTATCTTCAAGACAACTCAAATTCCAAGCCTTTCTTTCTAACTCATACAAAGTAGATATGTGTCAAAATGGACCGAAAGATGAACCAGGAGTCAGGAAGGTCTAAATTTAAAATCGACCCCAGACTTTTACAAGCTGTGCAACTCTAGACAAGTCACTTAAACTGTTTTCCTCAATTTCCTCAACTATAAAATGAGAGCTTATGGCTCTAAGGGTTGTTGTGAAGATCAAATGAGACAATAATTGCAAAGCTTTAATATAGCAATATATGAACACTTATTTCCCTCTCACCTCACCCCCTTACTACTATTACATTAGGTCAGGATTTTATCAGTTCTCACCTATACTACTGAAAAAGTCTCCTAATTCGCATCTCTGCCTCAAATCTCTCTTTTAAACTATCCACCAACAGTTGTCAAATTTTACTTTCTTAAAGCCCAGGTCTAAACCTGTCATTTCCATAATCAAAAGCTCCAGTGGCTCCTTATTGCTGCTTAGATCAAATTATAAAAAGGCTTTATAGCACTGGTCAAACTTTTTTTCTGGCCTTATATATTACTTGTCTTTATGAACTGTAAAATCCAGCCAAATTAGCTTTCTTAGAACACTAGGAAATGAATATAAACTGCTTGCATTTTTGTTTTTCTTCCTGGATTATTTATACCTTCTGAATCCAATTCTCGCTGTGCAACAAGAGAACTGTTTGGTTCTGCACACATATATTGTATCTAGGATATACTGTAACCTATTTAACATGTAAAGGACTGCTTGCCATCTGGGGGAGGGGGTGGAGAGAGAGAGGAGAAAAATTGGAACAGAAGTGAGTGCAAGGGATAATGTAAAAAATTACCCTGGCATGGGTTCTGTCAATAAAAAGTTATTTAAACAAACAAACAAAAGTAAAAAAAACAAAAACAATTAGCTTTCTTTCTCTTCCTCAGATAGAATCTTCTATCACAGTAGATTGAAAACAGAGAAAGAAAATTATAGACCAATCTCCCTAATGAACATTGATGCAAAAATCTTAAATAAAATATTAACAAAAAGATTACAGAAAATCACCCCCAGGATAATACACCACAACCAAATAGGATTAATATCAGGAATGCAGGGCTGGTTCAATATTAGGAAAACTATTAGTATAATTGACGCAGAAAAAGCATTTGATAAAATCCAACATCCATTCCTATTAAAAACACCTGAGAGTGTACGAATAGATGGACTTTTCCTTAAAATAGTCAGTAGTATCTATTTAAAATCATCAGCAAGCATTATATGTAATGGAGATAAACTGGAATCATTCCCAATAAGATCAGGGGTGAAACAAGGTTACCTACTTTCACCACTACTATTCAATATTGTATTAGAAATGTTAGCTTCGGCAGTAAGAGTTGAGAAAGAGATTAAAGGAATTAGAATAGGAATGAGGAAACCAAATTATCACTCTTTGCAGATGATATGATGGGATACTTAGAGAACCTCAGAGATTCTACTAAAAAGCTATTAGAAATATTCCATAACTTTAGCAAAGTTGCAGAATACAAAATAAACACACATAACTCATGAGCACTCTTATATATTACTAACAAAATCCACCAGTTAGAGATACAAAGAGAAATTCCATTAAAGTAACTGCCGATAGTATAAAATATTTGGGAATCTATCTGCCAAGGGAAAGTGAGGAACTATATGAGCAAAACTACAAAACACTTTCCACACAAATAAAGTCAGATTTAACCAAATGGAAAAATATTAAGTGAATATAATAAAGATGACAATACTGCCTAAACTAATCTATTTATTTAGTGTTATGCCAAACTCCCAAGAAACTATTTTACTGACTTAGAAAAAATAACAAAATTCATATGAAAGAACAAAAGGTTAAGATTTTCAAGGGAACTAATGAAAAAAAAAATCAAATGAAGGTGGCATAGCTGTACCAAATCTAAAACTATATTATAAAACAACAGTCACCAAAACCATTTGTTATTGGCTAAGAAATAGATTAGCTGTTTTCCTCAATTTCCTCAACTATAAAATGAGAGCTTATGGCTCTAAGGGTTGTTGTGAAGATCAAATGAGACAATAATTGCAAAGCTTTAATATAGCACTAGTTAGGTTCATAGGACAATATAGTCAATAACTTTAATAATCTAGTGTCTGACAAACCCAAAGACCTCAGTTATTGAGAAAAGAATTCACTGTTTGACAAAAATTGCTGAGAAAATTGGAAATAAATATGGAAGAAACTAGGCATTGACCCACACTTAACACTGTATACCAAGATAAGGTCAAAATGGGTTTATGATCTACGCATAAAGAATGAGATTATAAATAAATTAGAAGAACATAGGATAGTTTACCTCTCAGACCTGTGGAGGAGGAAGGAATTTATGACCAAAGAACTAGAGATTATTGATCACAAAATAGAAAATTTTGATTATATCAAATTAAAAAACTTTTGTAGAAACAAAACTAAGGCAAACAAGATTAGAAGGGAAGCAATAAATTGGGAAAACATTCTTACAGTCAAAGGTTCTGATAAAGGCCTCATTTCCAAAATATATAGAGAATTGACTCTAATTTATAAGAAATCAAACTATTCTCCAATTGATAAATGGTCAAAGGATATGAACAAACAATTTTCAGATGAAAAAAATAGAAAATATTTCTAAGCCATATGAAAAAATGCTTCAAATCATTATTGATCAGAGAAATGCAAATTAAGACAACTCTGAGATACCACTCACTACACATCATTCAGACTGGCTAGGATGACAGAAAAAGATCAATGGTGAATGTTAGAGGGGGATGTGGGAAAACTGGGACACTGATACATTGTTGGTGGAATTGTGAATGCATTCAAGCATTCTGGAGAGCAATTTAGAACTATGCTCAAAAAGTTATCAAACTGTGCATACCCTTTGATCCATCAGTTTTACTACTGGGCTTATATCCCAAAGAGATCTTAAGAAGGGAAAGGGACCCATAGGTGCAAAAATGTTTGTAGCAGCCCTGTTTGTAGTGGCTAGAAACTGGAAATTGAAAGGATGCCCATCAACTGGAAAATGGCTGAATAAGTTGTATATAAATGTTATAGAATATTATTTTTCTGTAAGAAATGACCAGCAGGATGATTTCAGAAAGGTCTGGAGACACTTACATGAACTGATGCTAAATGAAATGAAGAGAATCAGGAGATCATTATACACTTCAACAATAATACCATATAATGATCAATTCGGATGGACGTGACCCTCTTCGACAATGAGATGAACCAAATCAGTTCCAGTTCAATAATGAAGAGAACCAGCTACACCCAGCGAAGGAACTCTGGGAAATGAGTGTGAACCACAACATAGCATTTCCACTCCCTCTGTTTTTATCCGCTTGCATTTTTGATTTTCTTCTCAGGTTATCTTTACCTTATTTCTAAGTCCGATTTTTCTTGTGCAGCAAAATAACTGTATAGACATGTATACATTTATTGTATTTAACATGTACTTTAACATATTTAACATGTATTGGTCTACCTGCCATCTAGGAGAGGGGGTGGGAGGAAAGGAGGGGAAAAGTTGGAACAGAAGGTTTGCAAGGATCAAGGATACTCATGCATATATCTTGTAAATAAAAAGCTATAATAAACAAACAAATATTTAAAAAAAGAATCTTCTATCACTCATCTTTATGCCTTTTTCTGATTATTTTTTGTTATAAAGGGACTCACCAAGCTAGAGCAATACTTAGCCCTGAACCCAATAATAAATCATAAGTCCAGAGTGAAAGAAGAATCTTTTTAGTACAATTCTTGCAAAAATGCACATCTCCTACAATAAGAGAAGCCCACCAATACAAAAGCAAGAGAAAGCTTTATACTAGTAGTCCCAGTGCAGTCCCTCCCTCCAAGCTCTTCTAGGTTACACTCTTATTTATTATTTATTATCAATCCCTTACATGTTGATAGGTTCCCCCCTCTCTGGTCATTTATCCCATGTTCAAAAAATGGCTGTGATCTCTAGCTCAGGTGTATCATATGCAATGAGCCCATTAAGCAAGGGCAATTTGGTCAGGCTAGGTTTTTTCTTCTGAAAGCTGATTCGTTGGTAGTACTTATTATACCACTCTGAAATTGCAACATCTTGTGAAAATCTAATTTTTAGCATTTCTCACATTTTCCACGTGTGAAATATATTCCCCTCACTTGTAGGAAGACTTAATTCAAGTGCCACCATTTTCAGGAAGCCTTTTCTTATCATCTAGCTCCCAAAATTACCATATATATATTCTTTACATCCTTATTTATGTATGTTTTCTCCTCTTAAAAGATATAAGCAAGTAATACTTATACTTGCTCACCCTTAGCACGCTGCCTGACTAAATATTTGCTGATTTAATTTTTTTGTTTGTTACAAGGGAAACCTCATTGGGGAGGCATTTCATGAAACTGATTGTAACATAAAAAATAAAAAGCATAAAAAAACTTTAAAAAGATACTGCCTCTAGAGTCAGTGGATTCCCTGTAAACTCAAAGTCTTCCAACAGAAACTGACTGACTCTTCAACACTGGGAATGTTGAAGAAGGATTGGAAATCCTTTCCACCTGAATTTCTGTGAATCCTAAGAAATACCTCTATTCTGGGTTCTGGTTTCTTATCTCTCCTGACATTGCTACCACTCTATGCAGGCATTCATCAGCAGTAGCTTGGTGCTGGATTTCACTCTCTCAAGTCTTTCCTCCTTCAAATCCATGCTCCATTCAGCCACTAGTGATTTTTTTTTTTTTAAAGCACAGGTCTGTCATTCCTTTCCTCAATATAATTCCAATGGCTATCATCTCCAATATCAAATATAAAATCTTCTATTTAGTTTTCAAAGTTCTTCATAATCTAGCACACACCCCAACCCTCCTTGGAATTTCTCAAATAAGGCATTTAATTTCTTGGCTCCAGGTATTTTCTCTGTCTCCCATGCCAACAATGCTCTCTTTTCTCATCTCCAATTCCTGGACTCCATTGCTTCTTTCAAGTTCCAGCTAAAATCCCATCTTCTGTAGGAAGTTTTTTCCAGTCCTTCATTCTAGTGTCTAGGTTCTGTTAATGAATTTCTATTTTTCTACTAAGTACCTTATTTATACATTGTTGTTGTTACTGTCTCCCACTAGACAGTAGCTACTAAACGGCAAGGACTGTCTTTTCCCTTTCTTTGCATCCCTAGCTCACTGCACCATCCTTGGCACATGAGAAAGACTCAATATATGCCTGACTGAAGACAAAATTGTATAGTGCCTCATGGGTGCAGATTATTGTTCTAAGTTTTATATGTCACATGGAATCAAAAATCCCATTGGTACTTCATGAATAATATAATAGTCTTAAATAGAGCCATCTTTAGGGAAAATCAAACTGAAGAACAAGGAAATATTTTTAATCAAATCTATGAAGGACTGTCTACTGGTATCTAAAAGGTTTTTTCTTGTCCTAGGTGCCAGCAAGAACATCTTGGATCTTACTATATAGAATACAAAAGAATCTGATGAAATGGAGATTACTTCAGGTTAAATTTATTCACAGGCATACAATACCTCTTTTGTATGTGATATCCTCACACATTGCCCACTATGGTACACAAGGAATACATAAATGATGATGATGACTGAGTGCTGTCTAGCTCTTGATAACTGGAGCTCTCTCATTTTCAAGACGGCCTTGAAGAGTTCAATGATAATGCTTCAGATCTACCAGGTGTTTATAAAGAAATGTCTGAAAAATTTTCCGATTTCTATGCTTGTGTCTGGGAAAACTAATGGAACAGCTAGGAAAAAATATGTTGATAGGTTCCCCCCTCTCTGGTCATTCTTAGCACTCCAATTCTTAGCACAATGCCTAGAACATTGTGGATACTTAAATGCTCACTGAAAATTGACTAGATTAATTGTCCAAAGCAATTTTTAAAGTCCAGATGGATGAACAAGTGAATGCTACCAAACATTTTAAAAAAGCATAATTCCAATGTTAAATAAATTATTGGAATAATAGGCAAAGGAGTCATACCAAATTCTCTTTATGAAACAAATGTGATCCTAATAACTAAACAGGAAGAGCAAAAGAGAATTATAGACCACTTTAGTTAATGAATAGATGCAAAAATCCTAAATACAGTACTAGCTAGGAGAGGAGACTACAATATAGTACAAAATATAATTATAAACAGGAGGGATTTATACCAGGAATAAAAGGATGGTTTAACAAAAGTTAAACTATTAATATAATTGATGCTATCAATAACAAAAGTAACAAAGATCATATATCAACAGATGCAGAAATATTGATAAAACTACAATATTCATTCCTATTAAAAACACTTGAAAGCATAAGTAAAAAAGTATTTTTCCTTAAAATTATAAGAAGCATCTATAGAAACATTCTTTATAGGTCAGTCACTTTCTTTTCCTACCAAACCTTTGGAGAGAGTTGAGATAAATAGAAAATAAAATCCTAGGATTTGGCAGAGTAAAAAAAGCTCTAGAAATTGGTACAGGCAACCATACCAGGAATCATATTCTAACACTGTATGTCAATAGTGCTTGCAAAAATAATGGAAGAGAAGGGGCTGGTTTGAGGTACTTTCTCCTCGGGGTCTCCTCTGGGACCAGAGCAAGATCTATTCTAAAAAATGAAGAGAAACAGAGCAAAAAGAAGGAAACATAAGTAATACATTTTCTGGACGACAGACACATCACATCACTGGAAGCAGCTGCCAAATGGATTGAGCAAGCAAAAGTGTCAACTACAGACAAACTCATGTATACAAATAACCAACTCATCACCAAAGGTATAGATGTCTGGATTACCAATTGGATTACCAAGGTGGATTACCCACCTTGTGATGGACTTGTATTGCTTTCTCAGTTTTTCTATGTGCTATTCTAATTTTTCTTTAATACAAACAAAAAAATGCACACCATAAACAATTGTTGACACTGTTCACATGTACTAATAATAAGAGAAAGGCAGATCTCTTCATCTGTTAAATCCGATTAAACTCTAACTTGTTCAAGTCTTGCCCTAGACCATCTAGAAACCAATCCAGATTATTTGTTCACATGACTTAGGTTAATGGGAATTACTATCTTTTCCTTCAGGTAAAAGGAACTGACCCAAAAAGAAAATCTCTGGAAAACAAATAAAAATAGAGATGCTGTCCACAGAGACCAATTTATTAAGCTAGATAATTTGACTTGGGAAATGAATGTTAAACAAAAGTATGTACTTGGTTGGTCATTCAAAAGTTGAAGACTAAACAGAAACTAAAAGATTAGCCAGAGAAGCAATTAAAAAGTGAGAAGACTTATTCAATACTTACAGATGTTGAAATTTAGTTTAAAATATAACTCTTTATTCCTGAAATATAATCTCCAAATCATTTTCTCTTTGCTTCTTTCCCCCTCCCCCACCTTGTGATGGACTTGTATTGCTTTCTCAGTTTTTCTATGTGCTATTCTAATTTTTCTTTAATACAAACAAAAAAATGCACACCATAAACAATTGTTGACACTGTTCACATGTACTAATAATAAGAGAAAGGCAGATCTCTTCATCTGTTAAATCCGATTAAACTCTAACTTGTTCAAGTCTTGCCCTAGACCATCTAGAAACCAATCCAGATTATTTGTTCACATGACTTAGGTTAATGGGAATTACTATCTTTTCCTTCAGGTGAAAGGAACTGACCCAAACTGTTATGGGCCAGAACTCTGTAAAATAAGGATTCTTACAAAGTGTTAAGTCAGTGGAATTAATAAGACAATGGTTATTGTCTTATTTAGCATGGTGCTTAATAATTCTAAATTCACTATGATTGATTTAATCTTACAAATAATGGCTTCCTAGTGATATAATGATTGGTTTATACTCAGTGTAAAGCATATAAACTGGGATAAACTCAGCCAGGGTCAGAGCCAGATTCATTCACTCCATCTCACACCACCATGGTGGCTAGCCTGTCCTCCTGCTTCCTCCACTGAGACCAAGGCCCATCTGAAGGATGGGCTCCAGAAAGCTAGCCCAGGCAAGGAAACTATACTATGAAGGAGATAATAAAGAATTTGGACTTTATCCCTAAGCTATTACTGGTGATTACTCTACTGAAATATGAAGGATGCTTCAAGACCTCCATAAGACCAACAAGAACACTACACCAAACCTTATCAACTAACTTTTACACTGCTTTTTCATTTGCCCTAGTTTATATATCTTATAGTTTCAAATTACCTACTGACAACCTAAAAATACCTGCCTGAGTCATGTAATCTGTCTTTCTGGTACATTCTTATGACAGTTAGCACTTAGAACTTGAATTTGTGACCAAAGAAGAACTAGAGATCATTATTGAACACAAAATAGATAATTTTAAATAGATTAAGTTAAAAAGTTTTTGTACAAACAAAACTAATGCAGACAAGATTAGAAGGGAAGTAGCAATAAATTGGGAAAACATTTTTTACATTCAAGGGTTCTAATAAAGGCCTCATTTCTTTTTTGCAGAGGCAATTAGGGTTAAGTGACTTGCCCAGGGTCATACAGCTAGGAAGTTTTACGTATCTGAGGTCAAATTTGAACTCAGGTCCTCCTGACTTCAGGGCTGGTGCTCCATCCACTGCACCAACTTGCAACCCCAAAGGCCTCATTTCTAACATTTATAGAGAACTGACTCAAATTTATAAGAATTCAAGCCATTCTCCAATTGATAAATGGTCAAAGGATATGAACAGACAATTTTCAGATGATGAAATTGAAACTATTACCACTCATATGAAAGAGTGTTTCAAATCACTATTCATCAGAGAAATGCAAATTAAGACAACTCTGAGATACCACTACACACCTGCCAGATTGGTTAAGATGACAGGAAAAAATAATGATGAATGTTGGAGGAGATGCAGGGAAACTGGGACACTGATGCATTGTTGGTGGAGTTGTGAACGAATCCAACCATTCTGGAGAGCTATCTGGAATTATGCCCAAAAAGTTATCAAACTGTGCATATCCTTTGATCCAGCAGTGTTACTACTGGGGTTATATCCCAAAGAAATATTAAAGAAGGGAAAGGGACTTGTATGTGTCAAAATGTTTGTGGCAGCCCTTTTTGTGATGGCTAGAAACTGGAAAATGAATGGATGCCCATCAATTTGAGAATGGTTGGGTAAATTGTGGTATATGAATGTTATGGAATATTATTGTTCTATAAGAAATGACCAGCAGGATGAATACAGAGAGGCTTGGAGAGACTTACATGAACTGATGCTAAGTGAAATGAGCAGAACCAGGAGATCATTATACACTTCGACAACGATATTGTATGAGGATGTATTCTGATGGAAGTGGATTTCTTTGACAAAGACTCAATTTCAATTGATAAATGATGGACAGAAGCAGCTACACCCAAAGAAAGAACACTGGGAAACGAATGTGAACTATTTGCACTTTTGTTTTTCTTTCCGAGTTGTTTTTTACCTTCTGAATCCAATTCTCCCTGTGCAACAAGAGAACTGCTCAGTTCTGCACATATATATTGTATCTAGGATATACTGCAACATATTTAACATATAAAGGACTGCTTGCCATCTAGGGGAGGGGGTGGAGGGAGGGAGGGGAAAAATCGGAATAGAAGCGAGTGCAAGAGATAATGTTGTAAAAAAAAAAAATTACCCTGGCATGGATTCTGTCAATACAAAGTTATTATAAAATAAAATAAAATATTAAAAAAAAAGATTGTGTGCTGATCAATTTTATAGATTTGGCTCTTCTCAGCAATTTAGTGATTCAAGGCAATTCCAGAAAACTTTGGATGAAAAATACTAACCACATTTAGAGAAAGAATTACAGAGACCGAATGCAGATCAAAACATACTATTTTCACCTTTTCTTTCTTTTTTTTTTTTTTTGATAAGTTTATATATTTTTAATACACATTGCTTTATGAATCATGTTGGGAGAGAAAAATCAGAGCAAGGGTGAAAAACCATGGGAAAAATTTAAAAACAGAAAAAAAAAAAGTGAACATAGAATGTTCTTTTTCTGGATACAGATGGCATTTTCTATCCAAAATCTATTGGGATTATTTTGGACCAGTGAACCACTGAGAAGAACCAAGTCTTTCATAGTTGATCATCGCACATTTTTGCTGTTATTATGTGCAATCTGTTCCTAGTTCTGCTTGTTCGCTCATTATCAATTCACGTAAATCGTTCCAGGCCTTTCTATAATCAGCTCGTTCATCATTTTTAAAAGAACAATAACATTCCATTACCTTCATGTGCCATAACTTGTTCAGCCATTCCCCAATTGATGGGCATCCACTCCTTTCTAATTTTGTTACTACAAAAACAGCTGCTCATGTGGGTCCTTTCCCCTCTTTTATGATTTCTGTGGAACATAGATCCAGTAATGGTACTACTGGGTCAAAGATTATGCACAGTTCTGTAGCCCTTTGGGCATAGTTTTAAGTTGTTCTCCAGAATGGATGGATCACTTCATAAGCCCATCAACAATGTATTAGTATTCCAGATTTCCCATATTCCCTCCAATATTTACCATAAGATTTTCCTGCCAACTTAGCCAATCTGAGAGGTGAGTTATTTAATTTGCATTTCTCTAATGAATAGAGATTTAGAACATTTTTTTTCATATGACTATAGATGGCTTTAATTTCTTCATCTGAAAACTGTTTGTTCACACTGACCATTTATCAATTGGGGAATGATTTGTATTCTTATAAATTTGACACAGTTCTTTATATATTTTAGAAATGAGACCTTTATCATAAACACTGGCTGTTAAGTTTTTTTTTTATTTAACAATTTTTTTATTTTTCCAAATATGTTCAAAGATAATTTTCTATATTCACCTTTGCACAATTTTGTGTGCCAAATCTTTCTTACTTTCTTCCCCACTCCCCCTTTTCCCTAGACAGCAAGCAATCCAATATAGGTTAAACATGTACAATTCTTCTAAACATATTTCCATATTCGTTATGTTGCACACAAAAAATCAGATCAAATGAGGGAAAAAACCAAGCAAACAACAACAAAAGATAAAAATACTTTGCTTTGATCCAGTCTCCATAATCATCTCTCTGTTTGTGGATGATACTTTCTATCACAAGTCTATTGGAATTTCCTTGAATCATTTCATGGTTGAAAAGATTCAAGTTGATCATCATGTGATCTTGTTACAGCAACAAATATTTATTAAGCCTCTTTGTAAATGTCATCCCCTTTTATAATCACAACAATGCTGAGAGGTAAATGCTATTGTTTTCTCCATTTTATAGGTAAGAAAACTGAGGCAGACAAGTGATTAAAATACTTTTCCAAGGTCACTCAGTTAATAAGTCTGGAGGCTGACTTTGAGTATTCCTGACTCCAGAAATGAAGCTGCCTACTGTTCCTCTTATCTATAACCTCCTTTAAAGCTCCTGCAGGATGTTCATTTGACACGCTGGCAGTTTTCTTCCAGTGTCCTTGAAATTGTGTGGTTATAAGTAGTAGAACTCCGAAGTTATCTATCAGGTAACACTGATTCTTGCTCAATGTTAATCTGTGTTTAAAATTAAATGAAAATCAAATGAGATACACATGTAAAGTGTTTTTTTTGTTTGTTTGTTTGTTTTTTTGGTTTTTAGGAACTCTCAGCGAGGCTTGTCTCTATACAAGTTGATAAAGACCAGTTCATTATCACTTTCAAGACTATTGAGGAAATATGGAAGTTCTCAACATATCTGAATTTAAGTAAGGCAAAAGTTGAATAGAAAATAACTTAAATTTTTAGAAAACTTTTTAGTTTATGGAGTACTGTCCCTACAACATCCCTATGGTGTATATAGTGCATGGATTATCATGTAGTTTTCTTGTGTACAACACATGTAAAGTGTTAAATGTTAAAGCACTCTATAAATGCTAGCCGCTTTTATTATTATTTTTTTATTAACAAAACATATACATGGGTAATTTTTCAACATTGACCCCTGCAAAAACTTCTGTTCTAACTTTTCCCCTCATTCCCTCCACTCCCTCCCCTAGATGGCAGGTAGTTCCATATATGTTAAATATGTCAAAGTAGACCCACATTTAACACCATATACCAAGATAAGGACAAAATGGGTCCATGAATAGGCATAAAGAACAAGATTATAAATAAATGAGAGGAACATAGGATAATTTACCTCTCAGACTTGTGGAGGAGGAAGAAATTTGTGACCAAAGATGAACTAGAGATCATTATTGATCACAAAATAGAAAATTTTAATTATATCAAATTAAAAAGCCTTTGTACAAACAAAATTAGAAGGGAAGCAATAAACTGGGAAAACATCTTCACAGTTAAAGGTTCTGATAAAGGCCTCATTTCCAAAATATATAGAGAACTGAAATTTATAAAAAATCAAGCCATTCTCCAATTGATAAATGGTCAAAGGATATGAACAGACAATTTTCAGATGATGAAATTGAAGCTATTTCCACTCGTATGAAAGAGTGTTCCAAATTACTGTTGATCAGAGAAATGCAAATTAAGACAACTCTGAGATACCACTACACACCTGTCAGATTGGCAAAGATGACAGGAAAAAATAATGATGAATATTGGAGGGAATGCAGGAAAACGGGGACCCTGATGCATTGTTGGTGGAGTTGTGAATGAATCCAACCATTCCGGAGAGCAATCTGGAATTATGCCCAAAAAATTATCAAACTGTGCATGCCCTTTGATCCAGCAGTGCTACTACTGGGCTTATACCCCAAAGAGATACTAAAGAAGGGAAAGGGACCTATATTGCCAAAATGTTTGTGGCAACCCTGTTTGTAGTGGCTAGAAACTGGAAAATGGATGGATGCCCATCAATTGGAGAATGGTTGGGTAAATTGTGATATATGAATGTTATGGAATATTATTGTTCTGTAAGAAATGACCAGCAGGATGAATACAGAGAGGCTTGGAGAGACTTACATGAACTGATGCTAAGTGAAATGAGCAGAACCAGGAGATCATTATATACTTCAACAATGATACTATATGAGGATGTATTCTGACAGAAGTGGATTTCTTCGACAAAGAGAAGATCTAACTCAGTTTCAATTGATCAATGATGGACAGAAACAGCTACAACCAAAGAAAGAACACTGGGAAATGAATATAAACTGTTTGCATTTTGGTTTTTCTTCCGGGTTATTTTTACCTTCTGAACCCAATTCTTCCTGTGCAACAAGAGAACTGTTCGGATCTGCACACATATATAGTATCTAGGATATACTGTGACATATTTAACATGTATAGGACTGCTTGCCATCTGGGGGAGGGGGTGGAGGGAAAAAGTCAGAAGAGAAGTAAGTGCAAGGGATAATGTTGTAAAGAAATTTTTTTCAAAATAAAAAAAATCAAAGTATATGTTAAATACAATATATGTATACATATTTATATAGTTATCTTGTTGCACAAGAAAAATCGGATTTAGAAAGAAGGTAAAAATAACTTGGGAAGAAAAACAAAAATGCAAGCAAACAATAACAGAAAGAGTGTAAATGTTATGATGTGGTCGACATTCATTTCCCAGTGTTCTTTCACTGAGTGTAGCTGGTTCTGTTCATTACTGATCAATTGGAACTGATTTGGAACCTCTCATTGTTGAGGATTGGCTGTAAAAAAATTTTTAGCCAGCTGTGTACTTCCCTTTTAATCTTGTTTATATTGGTTTTGTTTGTGCAAAAGTTTTTAAATTTAATGTAATCAAAGTTGTTCATTTTGCCTTTCATAATGTTCTCTAGTTCTTCTTTGGTCAAAATTCCTCCCTTCTCCAAAGATCTGATAGGTAAATTATCTCTTGCTCTCCTAATTTGTTCATGGTATCATCCTTTATCCCCAAATCATGTATCCATTTTGACCTTATTTTAGAATGGGGTGTGAGATGTAAGTCTATGCCAAGTTTCTGACATATTATTATTATTTTTTAAAATATCTTTTTATTGATAGAACGCATGCCAGGGTAATTTTTTACAGCATTATCCCTTGCATTCACTTCTGTTCTGATTTTTCCCCTCCCTCCCTCCACCCCTTCCCCCGGATGGCAAGCAGTCCTTTATATGTTGAATGGGTTGCAGTATATCCTAAATACAATATATGTGTGCAGAACCGAACAGTTTTCTTGTTGCACAGGGAGAATTGAATTCAGAAGGTATAAATAACCCGGGAAGAAAAACAAAAATGCAAGCAGTTTATATTCATTTCCCAGTGTTCTTTCTCTGGGTGTAGCTGCTTCTGTCCATCTTTGATCAATTAAGGCTCTCTTTATCAAAGAGATCCACTTCCATCAGAATACATCCTCAAAGAGTATCATTTGAGGTATATATATGATCTCCTGGTTCTGCTCATTTCACTCAGCATCAGTTCATGTAAGTCTCACCAGTCCTCTCTATATTCATCCTGCTGGTCATTCCTTACAGAATAGTAATATTCCATAACATTCATATACCACAATTTACTCAACCATTCTCCAATTGATGGACATCCTTCTGACATATTATTTTCCAGTTTTCCTACTGATTTATTATCAAATAGTGAGTTCTTATTCCAGAAGCTGGAGTTTGGGGATTTATCAAATACAAGACTACTATAGGCCTTGATTATTGTGTCATTTGTATCTAATCGATTCCACTGATCTACCACTTAGCCAGTGCCAAATCATTTTGATGACAGCTGCTTTATATTCAAGGTATGGTACTGCTAAACAACCTCCTTTGTATTTTTTTTTCATTAATTCCCTTGACCTTTAGTTCTTCCAGATGAATTTTGTTATTTTTTCTAGTTCTATAAAATATTTTTTTGGCAGTTTGATTGGTATGACACACAAGTAGACCAGACCAATTTAGGCGGAATTGTTATTTTTATTATATTAGCATGGCCCACCTGTGAGCAATTGTCATTTTTCCAGTTGTTTAGATCTGATTGTATTTGTGTGAGAAGTATTTTGTAACTGTGTTCATATAATTCTTGAACTTGTCTTGGTAAGTAAATGCCCAAATATTTTATTTTGTCTACAATTATTTTCATTGGAATTCCTTTTTCTATCTCTTGCAGCTGAGATTTGTCAGTGATATTAATGCTGTTTGAGTGGTCTAGATTCCTGGTGGTCTAGAGGTTAGTGGCTATAAGAGAGTTATTAAGAATCCCCATTAAATTGGCCACAGGTTTTAGGAATGAAAGAATTCACTCATTCCTGAATATTAGTTGCAAAATGAAAGTTTATTGTTAGATCGAAATCAGTTTACCAAGAGACTGACTTCTATAGTGGCAGATCTATGGAAAATGGAGTTTTGCACTGAGAATGCAGTTCTCAAGAGGACAGAAAGTTCTGGCAGCAAAGGGAGCTATCAAAGTCCATTTTAGTTGATGGAAGCTATTTTATTAAGTATCTTGATGGGGGGTTAGGACAGCCTGAGCAGATCAGATCCAGTGGGGGTTGGGTGGCCCAAGCAAGTCAGAATGGGCTAAATGTTGAAACCCATCTTTGCATATATTTTGAAAATAAAAAGCTATTATTATTTGGGGAAGAAGAGATCTTTACATATAATTGGAAAATTATATACTAGTAATTTTTTTAAAAAGATTAAATGAGAAAAAGAAAATAAAAATAAGCAATAAATAAATAAGGAAGGAAATTTAGCAGTACCAGATCTTAAACTGTACTGTGAGGTAGACATGGATAAGAGAACACTTTATGAATAATCAGAGAGTGAGTACTATGAGGTATAAAATGGATAATTTTAATTGTATTAAAAAGATTTTGAACAACTAAAATCGATATAGACAAGATTAGAAGGAAAACAGAATCTGGAGAAAATTTAGTAAAAAAACAAGAGAAACTTATGATAATATGTTTACACATATACACACAAAACTAACACAACCAAGATTAAAAGGGAAATACAAAGCTGGGGGGGGGGGAATCTTTACAGCCAGTGTTTATGATAAAAGTCACATTTCTAAAAATATGTAAAGAATTGTGTCAAATTTATAAGAATACAAATCATTCCCCAATTAATAAATGGTCAGTATGAACAATTTTCAGATAAAGAAATTAAAGCCATCTATAGACATATGAAAAAATGCTCTAAATTTACAATTGATTAGAGAAATGCAAATTAAAACAACTCATACCTCTCAGATTGGCTAAATTGACAGAAAAAACTAATGATTAATATTGGAGGAAAGATGGGAAAACTGAATACAGATTGAAGTGTCTTCTCTAGTTTAAACTTAAATTTTTATTTTCATTAGGATAGGAAATCTATGTTGTTTTTTTTCTCCCACAACTTGACCTTTATGGAAATGCTTTGCATTAACTTCACATATAGTTTCTTAATTGTGGATGGGGATAAGGGAGAGAACCTAGAACTCAAAAAAAATTTTTTTTTCTTTTGTGGAGGCAATTGGGGTTAAGTGAATTGCCCAGAGTTACACAGCTAGGAAGTGTTAAGTTTTTGAGGTAAGATTTGAATTCAGGTCCTCCTCACTTCAGGACTTGTACTCTAACCACTGTATCACCTAGTTGCCCCAAATTCAAAAAATTTTAAAACAAATGTTAAAAAAATTACTTTTTAATTAAAGTGAGGAAAAATATTAAATAAATGAAAAAAAATTCAGATATTGATCATATCTAACTTTTCTAAACATTCAATTCAGATCAACTTCTGTCTTCTTTCTTATTAGTTTTGTGTAATTCTGAAATAACTTTGCTATTTCTCTCCCTAAAATTCCTGAAAATATTAAGATGCTGTGTCACTTGTTGCACATGTTACAGAACAAATATTATTTCATTATCTGTAGTACCTTTCAGTATAATTTTTTTAAATTTTTATTTAATGATTACTTTATATTGACAACACTATCCCTTGCACTCGTTTCTTTTCCGATTTTTTTCCCCTCCCTCCCTCCATCCCCTCCCCTAGATGGCAAGCAGTCCTTTATATGTTGGATATGTTGCAGTATATCCTAGATACAATATATGTTTGCAGAACCAAACAGTTCTCTTATTGCATAGGGAGAATTGGATTCAGAAGGTATAAATAACCCGGGAAGAAAAACAAAAATGCAGATAGTTCACATTCATTTCCCAGTGTTCTTTCTTTGGGTGTAGCTGCTTTTGTCCGTCATTTGTCAATTGAAACTCAGTTAGGTCTCTTTGTCAAAGAAATCCACTTCCATCAAAATATGTCCTCATATAATATCGTTGTCGAAGTGTATAATGATCTCCTGGTTCTGCTCATTTCACTTAGCATCAGTTCATGTAAGTCTCGCCAGTCCTCTCTGTATTCATCCTGCTGGTCATTTCTTACAGAACAATAATATTCCATAACATTCATATACCACAATTTACCCAGCCATTCTCCAATTGATGGGCATCCATTCATTTTCCAGTTTCTAGCCACTACAAATAGGGCTGCTACAAACATTTTGGCACATACAGGTCCCTTTCCCTTCTTTAGTATTTCTTTGGGATATAAGCCCAATAGAAACACTGCTGGATCAAAGGGTATGCACAATTTGATAATTTTGGGGGCATAATTCCAGATTGCTCTCCAGAATGGTTGGATTCGTTCACAACTCCACCAACAATGTATTAGTGTCCCAGTTTTCCCGCATCCCCTCCAACATTCATCATTATTTTTTCCTGTCATCTTAGCCAATCTGACAGGTGTGTAGTGGTATCTCAGAGTTGTCTTAATTTGCATTTCTCTGATCAATAATGATTTGGAACACTCTTTCATATGAGTAGTAATAGTTTCAATTTCATCCTCTGAAAATTGTCTGTTCATATTCTTTGACCATTTATCAATTGGAGAATGGCTTGATTTCTTATAAATTTGAGTCAGTTCTCTATATATTTTAGAAATGAGGCCTTTATCAGAACCTTTAACTGTGAAAATGTTTTCCCAGTTTGTTGCTTCCCTTCTAATCTTGTTTGCATTAGTTTTGTTTGTACAAAGGCCTTTTAATTTGATGTAATCAAAATTTTCTATTTTGTGATCAGTAATGGTCTCTAGTTCATCTTTGGTCTCAGTATAATCTTTTAATTAAATTGTGTAATTTATTTGCCTGATATCAAGATTGCTACATAAACTTTAAATTAAATTAAATTAAATTTTGATTTTGATTTTGATTTATTTTTGTTGCTGAGACAATTGGAGTTAAATGATTTGCCTAGGACCACAGAGCCAGGAAGTATTGAGTCTGAAACTAGATTTGAACTCAAGTCCTTCTGACTTCAAGGATATTGCTCTATCCACTGTGCCACATAGCTGCCCCATGTTACATAACTTAAAAATTAGCTCAAGGCATTTTGCTTCTGCCCCTCATTTTATCAAATGCTTTTTCTGTATCTATTGAGATGATCATATGGTTTTTGTTTGTTTGGTTATTGATATAGTCAATTATGCTAATAGTTTTCCTAATATTGAACCAGCCCTGCATTCCTGGTATAAATCCTACTTGATCATAGTGTATTATCCTGGGGATGATTTTCTGTAATCTTTTTGCTAATATTTTATTTAAGATTTTAGCATCAATATTCATTAGGGAGGTGGGTCTATAATTTTCTTTCTCTGTTTTCAGCCTACCTGGTTTAGGTATCAGTACCATGTCTGTGTCATAAAAGGAGTTTGGTAGGACTCCTTCAATCCCTATTTTTTCAAATAGTTTATTTAGCATTGGAGTTAATTGTTCTTAAATGTTTGGTAGAATTCACATGTAAATCCATCTGGTCCTGGGGAATTTTTCTTAGGAAGTTGATTGATAGTTTGTTCTATTTCTTTTTCTGAGATGGGACTGTTTAGGATATTTACTTCTTCCTCTGTTAGTTTGGGCAAGCTATATTTTTGGAGGTATTTTTCTATTTCATTTAAGTTGTCGAATTTATTGGCATAAAGTTGGGCAAAGTAACTCCTAATTATTGCTCTAATTTCCTCTTCGTTAGTGGCGAGTTCTCCCTTTTCATTTTTAAGACTAACAATTTGATTTTCCTCTTTCCTTTTTTTAATCAGATTTACTAAGGGTTTGTCTATTTTGTTGGTTTTTTCATAGAACCAACTCTTAGTTTTATTAATCAATTCAATAGTTTTTTTTACTTTCAATTTTATTGATCTCTCCTTTTATTTTTAGAATTTCAAGTTTAGTGTTTGACTGGGGGTTTTTAATTTGTTCCTTTTCTAGCTTTTTTAGTTGCAAGCCCAATTCATTGACCTTCTCTTTCTCTATTTTATACAAATAGGCCTCTAGAGATATGAAATTTCCCCTTATTACCACTTTGGCTGCATCCCATACATTTTGGTATGATGTCTCATTATTATCGTTTTCTTGGGTGAAGTTATTAATTATGTCTATGATTTGCTGTTTCACCCAATCATTCTTTAGTATGAGATTATTTAGTTTCCAAATATTTTTTGGTCTACTTCCCCCTGGCTTTTTGTTGAATGTAATTTTCATTGTATCATGGTCTGAAAAGGATGCATTTACTATTTCTGCCTTACTGCATTTGAGTTTGAGGTTTTTATGTCCTAATATATGGTCAATTTTTGTATAGGTTCCATGAACTGATGAAAAGAAAGTGTATTCCTTTCTGTCTCCATTACATTTTCTCCAGAGATCTATCATATCTAACTTTTCTAGTATTCTATTTACCTCTTTGACTTCTTTCTTATTTATTTTGTGGTTTGATTTATCTAATTCTGAGAGTGCAAGGTTAAGATCTCCCACTATTATAGTTTTACTGTCTATTTCTTCTTGCAGCTCTCTTAATTTCTCTTTTAAGAATTTAGATGCTACACTACTTGGTGCATATATGTTTAATATAGATAGTGCTTCATTATCCATGCTACCCTTTAGTCTGCCCCTCATTTTAACTTCATAGTTAACTACTGAAGTTTGTTTTGCTTATGGCTGTTCCCTCACTGACTCCTAACCCATTTTTGTCACTGCCTTTTTCACTACTGAGTTTAATGTATTTCTAAATCAACAAAAATCACCATCAATATTTCTCTCCCATGGTTTTTCCCTTTTACTGATTTTCCTCTCCCAATATGATTTATAAAGGAATGTGTGTTAAAAATTTTTTTAAATTTAATGTAAAAATATATAGTCTACAGCAGACTGTTTGTGTGCTCAACTCTCATATACCTAACTTCAAGATGTACCTCAGCGACCTGAGTTTCAATTGATAAATAACAGACAGAAGCAGCTACACCCAAAGAAAGAACACTGGGAAACAAATGTGAACTATCTGCATTTTTGTTTTTCTTCCTGAGTTATTTTTACCTTCTGAATCCAATTCTCCCTGTGCAACAAGAGAACTGTTCGGTTCTGCAAACATATATTGTATCTAGGATATACTGCAACATATCTAACATATATAAAACTGCTTGCCATCTAGGGGAGGGGGTGGAGGGAGGGAGGGGAAAAATCGAAACAGAAACGAGTGCAAGGGATAATGTTGTAAAAAAAATTACCCTGGCATGGATTCTGTCAATATAAAGTAATTATTAAATAAAATTAAAAAAAAAAAAAAAAAGATGTACCTCAGCCTTCTCCTCCAAGTTTCTACACTCTTTCCACAGACCCCAATTATTCTGAAATAGTAAATTTCTTTTACTTCTTTCCTTGTATATTCCAGTTTCCTTCCCATTTCCTAAAACGTTTAACATAGAACAAAACCACCTCTAAGCCCAGCATTTCTTATTTTTCTCCCTCTATAAAACTAGGAGATAAAGAAATTCTGTCTTTTTTCCCTCTTTTAGAATTAAGATCTTTATCATCATTTGAAAGCTTTGTGAATTTTTCCCTTGAGCTTCAATGTCATTCATAACTTCATCCTTTTATCTCTTGCTTAATTTAAGGTATTCCTACAGTCTTTGTGACCAAGCAGTTTTTTTTTTTTTCTATATATTTGTACTTTTGGAGTTATTCTTTTCCTAAGGATTTCTCTTAATCAGTTGAACTATTTCACAGTATTTGACACTTACTTTGTTACAGTTTCAGTTTCTAAATTGGAACTTTATGCTAGGACTCCTGATATGGGCTGCAGGGTGCTTTAGGTACTTTGCAAGACCCTAGGTAAACTATATATTGCCCAACTCAACTGATCTCTCTCTCTCTCTTTTAATTAAAATATTTTCAAAATGTGGACATGAATAATTTTCAACATTTACTCTCACAAAACCTTGTGTTTTCATTTTCCCACTCCTTTCTCTCCACACTCTCCCCTAGATAGCAAGTGATCCAATATATGTTAAACATAGGCAATTCTTCTACACATATTTCTACATTTATCATTCTACACAAGAAAAATCACATCAAAAAAGGGAAAAAATGTCTCTCTCTTTATCAGGATGAGTTGCCTCTATCACCTGCTTCTAACAGGTCAGAGATACCACCACACTAGCTATAGGCACCAATTCACAGTGCTGCTCTTTGTTCCACTCAAAGAGCCCACAGACTTCTGAAAATTTTATTGTGCAATTTACCCATTTCTCTTAGATTTTCTTCATTATTCTTTCTTCTGATGAATATTAAAACCTTTTCTGCACTATGAGAAAGCTAGCTTCCTTTAGGACTTTTTTCATAACTAACATACCCATAAGTATTCTCCAACTAGACTACAATGCTGATGAGGGAAGAAAGGTTTCTTATCACAGCACAACATTAGACACTCAGAAGCTCATTAGAGCTCAATTCCTTCCAATTTTCTCATTTGGCTAATGAGAAAACTGAAGCCTAAAGAATCTAAATGATTTGCCCAATGGCACACAATTATTAAGTACAACAAAGATTTAAACCTATGTCTTCTGACTCTAAATGTAATTTTTGTGGGGCAGCTAGGTGGCGCAGTGGATAGAGCACCAGCCCTGAAGTCAGAAAGACCTGAGTTCAAATCTGCCCTCAGACACTTAATGCTTCCTAGCTATGTGACCCTGGGCAAGTAATTTAACCCCAAGTGCCCCAGCAAAAAACAAAAAAAATAAATAAATGTGATTTTTGTTCCATTGCCAAACTTAACATTGTCTATCTTTACACTTAAGAAGGACTGACTTTGCTTCTGAAATCCTTGAAGTATATGTACCTACCTAAATGATCACTCAATGTAGCTAAACTTTTTATATACATTAACACCTAGTACAAAACATGCATTCAGCAAGTATTTAATAAAGAACTGTTTATCAGCTATAAGTTTAATGTTTTTTTACTAACTCACAATAAAAATCAATGACAGATGAATGTACAATAATAACAACTTGCAAATCTAATTAGGGGCAGGGGTAGGATAAATCAACAGTCAGTATGAGTTTGTTCTACCTATTGTTTTAAACATTATAAGATTCTGGGCAAATCGCATAACCCCTCTCACCTTAAAGTTCTGTATAAATATCAATTTTTATTACTTTTGTTATAGATAAACACTTTTCAAGGTATTAGGCATGAAGACAAAAAAAGTTGTCCCTTATAGTCTAATACAGCAATTCTTAAACATTTTCATCTCAGAAACGTTTTACACTCTTGCTTATGTGGATATTTATCAAGTTAAAAATGAAAATATGTTAGGATCATCATGAAAAGTTTTTTTTAACTTCTCAGGAACCCCCAGAGATCCCATCCCTACACTACATTTTAGAACCACTAGTCTAAAAGCAAGGAAAAGAATGAAAGTGTTAAAAGGAATTTGAGAGAGTAAATACTTGTATCAAGAGGATCAGAGAAGCTCATCTTGAATAGAGAAAAAAAATCTTTTAACAGCAAATAATGTGGAAGTACCACACAATACATATAGGGAATAATCTATGCTAATGAACAGTAGTAGGAGAGGGTAGTAAGAGATCAGCATCACATTAGCTGGAACAGAAAGCATGTAAAGGGGGAGTAAGGCTAGAAAGATAGTCTGAAGCCAGATTGTTGAAGTCCTTGATTCTACTAGGTTTCTTTTTTAATCAGGTTATGCATTAAGGAAGATTATTTTGGCATTAGTGTGAAGGACAGACAGGAGGTTGAAAGGCCAATTAAGATGTTACATTACATTATTCCAGATAAGGGGTAAAGATGGCCTGAACCAGGATGGCTATTGTGTAAATAGTGAGAGGAGATAGATGTAAGAGATACCTGGGAGGTAGAATTGCCAGAATTTGATATCTGATTAGGTATGGTTAGGTTAAAAAAAAAAAAAAGTCAAAGATCACACTGAAATTTTTAGTATGGAAAGATTAATAATGTTTTAGTGCATTTGCCACTACTTCAGCTTGATTATGCAAAGTATGCTGGGTTAATGACTTCCAAAACTCCTAGCTCATATCTCCAAATAATGCATCTAAAACCTGAAGAAAAAAAAAAGAAGAAGAAAAGCAAAGCAAAAAAAAAAAAAAAAAATTAGAGTGATTTCCTACCTTGACCAGAGTGGGGAAAAAAAACATTAGCACTAAATTAACAATATCAAATTTCATATTAAGAAATTAACAAAGCTGGGTTACTCTAGTCTGCTAATCTAGTCCTAGAAATAATCAACCTTTAAATAATGTCTCTGTAGTCTATGAGTTCTGTAGCCCTACTTATATGAAAAGATTTCTCTTAATCCCAATCCAATTCTAGCATCACAAATGATCCACTAATGGCAATAAAAATAGAAGAAATCAGCCATTGTTTACAAATAATTATCTCACAAAATGAAGAGGTGTGCAAACAAAAACCTACATAAGATCTGAGGAAAAAAAACTCAGGGAAGAATTCATTAAAGAAAGAGTGTTCTAACTGGCCTCAAAGGAGTAGAATAAAGATGCAGCACAATGCTGTAGATAGCATGCTAAATCTGAGTCAGGATAATCTGTTTAAAACCCAATTCAGACACTTAATAGCTATGTGACTCTAGGAAAGTCAATTTCCTTCTTGAGGTCTTTTTCCAAGTACAAAATGAAGGAATTAGATTCAATGACATGTAAGGTCCCTTCCATCTCTAAATCTATGATCCTACAATTTATCAGGCTCACAAGGGAACAAGGGAGAGTAAGTGGATTCTCTTGAGGGACTCAACTAGATCAAGGAAGATACTGATTTAGGGAGAAGAGAAGGAATGGAGGGGAATTAAAGAAAAGAATGGGGACTGGAAAGAAGATAAGGTACATAAGGACAGTTCCCTAGAGACTTATTCTTGTAATTGAAATGAGCTCAACTACTCCCTATCTAAGTAACAACCGAATTACAGAATCATAAATTATTCAAACAAGAACAGATAAAGGAGTTACCTCTCAGTCTCAAAAGTATCTTTTAAAGAGCACCACCCCCCCCTCATCCTACACACATACCCATCAACGTCCTTCCCTAATGGGTGACTATGAGTTAGTCCATTCACTTCTCTGAGGCCCCAGTATTCTATAATCTATGATGCAAAACATCATAGTTGAACTGCTGTGCAGTCCCACTTCTGATACATACTGTTTGCCTTTAGGCACAACACTAAACCTCTTAAGCATTCTAAGCAACTCTCAAAGACTATAAATTGTAAAGAATATTTTGCATAATTACAAGTATTCGCATTTGTAGTTCCCAATACTAATGAACTCACATATCTGGTCACCCAAAATTCTATACTCATACTACTCATTCTATCCAGTTTTTTTAAGAATGTAAACTGTCAATTGTAAAGTAATCTACAAATGTAAACCAGGGAGGCATGGCCCAATGGAAAGAATACTGGTTCTCCAGTCAAGAGGTGACACAGAAATCACCCTCCCCTCCCAGCCAAGTCATTTAATTTTCCTGAGCTTAAATTTTCTCACCAGTAAAGGAGAGAACTAAGGACTCCCTCGTTTCCTATAATTCCACATATATCCTAGATTGTGATTAAAATGTCTGGTTCAAAGAATTCTTTTGACTATATAACCAAATGATTAATTTTTATAGGTAGAGTCCATTTCTAGGCAAAATACAACATATATAAACACCTCCCAATTAGCCCATCTTTTTAGTCAAAAGCTAAATATTTTCTTTGCAAAACAATCATAATCTTGGTTAACTGTGAAGAATTGCCTTCACCTACGCAATTCTTCAATGAGTTCATCTTGATTGGGGCCTATTAACAAATATTAATGTAGTAAAAATCCAAAATAAAGAAAGAAAGTAAAAGCAAGGGCAATATAATGAGACAGATGTACTCACAATCTGGGCAGCAGCCATTAAAAGCCATTCGACAAATACCACAATTCTCATCATTGGCAACCCAGAGCCAGGAGGCTACACCATTCCAACACTTAATCTTCACCTTCATGGTGAAGTGAGTTTGTACCCTAGGAAGGAAAAGCAGAGTTATCTTGCTGAATATTCTAAACATATTTATATATCTAAACATATTTCCACATTATCATGCTCCACAAAAAGAAAGAAAGAAAGAAAGAAAAAAACAAGGAAGCAAACAATAAAAAAAGATGAAAATACTATGTTGTGATCCAGTCCCCATAGTCCTCTCTCTGGATGCAGTTGGCTCTCTCCATCACAAGTCTATTGGAACTGGCTTGAAAAGAACCACATCTATCAGAGTTCATTACCATATAGTCTTGTTGTGCCCTGTACAATAATGTCCTGGTTCTGCTCACTTCATTCAACATCAGTTCATGTAAGTCTCTCCAGGCCTTTCTGAAATCATCTTGCAGTTTGTTTCTTATAGAACAATAATATTCCAGAACATTCATGTACCATAACTTATTCAGCCATTCCCTACCTAATGCACATCCACTCAGTTTTCCAGTTCTTTTCCACTACAAAAAGGGCAGCTACAAACATTTTTGCACATGTGGGATCTTTTCTCTTTTTTATGATTTCTTTGTGATACAGACCCAGTAGAAACACTTCTGGATCAAAGACTATGCACAGTTTGATAGCCCTTTGGCATGTGATATTTTTAACAAGAAGCTTTGAAGGAATCAAACAGGACAAGTAGGGAACAGAGAGTTTCCTATCTTTTTAACTTTAAAGGTTTGATTTTGTGATTCACAAGCTTTTCCTAAGGGCTTTTATTTGAAGCACAACACTTGTCAACTGTTTTTAACTTTCATTTTTAAAAATGTAACTCAGCATTATATATATACTGGGAAATTATATATGTATACACAATATACATATGCCTGTGTATAGACTGGAAACAGACTTATATTTACATGTGTAAATCTACACATAGCTATGTACATATAGACATAGTAAAGTAGATCATAACAGGACATCAAAACAAAAATGCTTGGAGAAAAATGGAGGGAAAAAATTATTCATCTTCTAAAAGTTTATACTCTCTCTATGCTCACTCCCTTTCCTCCTTCCTGTGGGATTAAGTTTGAGGAAAATTTTGTATACTAAAAGAATCAATAACAAAATAATAAAGAACATTTTAGTAAAATTTTTAAAAATAAAGTAATTGTTCAAAATTTAATTCTTCAACTTACATGAACTGATGCTAAGTGAAGTGAATAGATCCAAAAGAACATTGTACACAGCAACAACATTATATGATCATCAGCTGTGATGGCCTTGGCTCTTTTCAGCAATGAGGTGATTCAGGCCAATCCAATAGACTAGTGATGTAGAGAGCCATCTGTACCCAGAGAGATGACTGAGTGTGGACCACAACATAGCATTTTCACCTTTTTTGTTGTTGTTTGCTTGCTTTTTTTTTTTCCTCATTTTTTTCCCTTTTTGATCAGATTTTTTTTTGTGCAGATGATAAATGTGGAAATGTGTTTAGAAGAATTGCACATGTTTAATTTATATTGGATTACTTGCTGTCTAGGGGATGGGGGAAATGGGAAGGGAGAAAGAAAAATATGGAAAACAAGATTTTTCAAAGGTGAATGTTGAAAATTATCTTTTCATGTATTTTGAAAAATAAAAAGCTATTATAAAATAAATGCAATAAAATTTAATTCTCCTGAAAAATGGGAGCAATAATATTCAGACTATTGCTCCTTGGCTTGTTAAAGCCAAGTATAAAAATCTAAATCTATATTTAATCTATAAAAGCTACATGTATACTCCTACTATTAATAAAAAAGAAGAAAAGTGAGATTTGAGCAGTTCTGCCTTAGGATGTGAATATAACCATGGCTCCAGTAAAATAAAAGTTCCTTTAAGGCAAAGGTGGTTTCACTTTGATTTTTGTATTTCAGAATCTGGCATCCAAATGCTAGATTATTAGCATTTACATAGTTATCTTGCTGCACAAGAAAAATATGATCTAGAAAGAGGAAAAAAAAAAAACAAAAAACCCTGAGAAGGAAAACAAAATGCAAGCAAACATCAACAGAAAGCATGAAAAGACACTTGATAAAAGCTTTCTAGAACTAATGCCCCCTGGGATAGATAGACCATAGAATAAGGTTGTCCAAATAAATCAGATCTAAACAACTGGAAAAATATCAAGTGCTTCTGGATAGATCAAGCAAATATAATAAAGATAACAATACTATTTAAATTAATCTATTTATTTAGTGCTATACCAATCCTATCTAAACTAATCTATGTATTTAGTGCTATTCCAATCAAACTCCCAAAAACTATTTTACTAACCTAGAAAAAAATAACAACAAAATTCATCCGAAGAATAAAAGGTCAAGAATTTCAAGGGAATTAAGCTGTACCAGATCTAAAACTATATTATAAACAAGTGGTCATCAAAACCATTTGGTACTGGCTAAGAAACAGAGTAGTTGATCAGTGGAATAGGTTAGATTCACAGGACAAAATAGTCAATAACTATAGCAATTTAGTGTTTGACAAACCTAAAGACCCCAAGTTTTGGGATAAAAACTCACTATTTGACAAAAACTGCTGGGAAAATTGGAAACTAATATGGCAGAAACTAGGCATTGATTTTTATAAACAAATTAGAAGAACATAGGATAATTTACTTCTCAGACCTGTGGAAGAGGAAGGAATTTATGACCAAAGAAGAACTAGAGATCATTATTGATCACAAAATAGAAAATTTTCATTATATCAAATTAAAAAGCTTTTGTACAAACAAAACTAATGCAGACAAGATTAGAAGGGAAGCAATAAACTGGGAAAACATTCAAAGATTCAGATAATTTCTAAAATATATAATTAACTCAAAATTTATAAGAATTTAAGCCATTCTCCAATTGATAAACTATCATAGGATATGAACAATTTTCAGATGAAGAAACTGAAACGATTTCTAGCCATATGAAAAGGTGCTCCAAATCACTATTGATCAGAGAAATGCAAATTAAGACAATTCAGAAATCACTACACACCTGTCAGACAGCAAAAGATAATGCAGAATGTTGGAGGGAATGTGGGAAAACTGGGACACTGATATATTGTTGGAGGACCTGTGAACAGATCCAACCATTTTGGAGAGCAATTTGGAACTCTGCTCAAAAAGTTATCAAACTGTGCATACCCTTTGACCCAGCAGTGTTTCTACTGGGCTTATATTATATTAAAGAGATGTTAAAGGAGGGAAAGGGACCGTATGTGCGAAAATGTTTGTGGCAGCCTTTTTGTTCCTTTTTGCAAGGAACTGGAAACTGAGTGGATGCCCATCAGTTGGAGAGTGGCTGAATTAATTATGGAACGTTATTGTTCTGTAAGAAATGACCCACAGAATGATTTCAGAGAGGCCCCAAGAGACTTACACATGAACTGATGCTGAGTGAAATGAGCAGAACCAGGAGATCATTATACATGGCAACAAGAAGACTATACAACTATGGCTGTGGCTCTCTTTAAAAATGAGATGATTCAATCAGTCCCAATTGTTCAGTAATGAAGAGAGCCATCTATACCCAGAAGAGAGAGACCAGTAGGAACTGAGTGTGGACCACAACATAGCATTTTCACGATTTCTGTTGATGTTTGCTTTCATTTTGTTTTCCTTCTCAGGTTTTTTTTTTTTCTTTCTAGATCAGATTTTTCTTGTGCAGCAAGATAACTATGTAAATATATATACATATATTGGATTTAACATATATTTTAACATATTTAACAAGTACTGGATTACCAGCCATCTAAGGGATGGGGTGGGGGGAAAGGAGAGAAAAATTTGGAACAGAAAGTTTTGCAAGAGTCAATGTTGAAAAATTACCCATGCATGTTTTGCAAATAAAAAGCTTTAATTAAAAAAAAAAAAAAAAGAACGGTTGTACGGTTGCAACAAGCATGACATGGTCCTTTTATATTAATATAATAATAATAATAAAACAATAAATTTATATTAATTGATAATGTGTTAATTATATAAATTTATAGTAATAGGGTTGTCAAAGGAAGCATTACAGATACCGATTTTAGCATATTCCCTGTGAAATGCATACAATGAGAACTTTCTGAGAATTGAGATAACCATGTAAAAATTTCCCTAATACTTATTCCCTAATTCTAATTCCCTAATACTAATAATAACTGTACTAAATTTTTAACTATACTAAATTGTACAGTTAAAAAAAATAAAATAAAACTTTCCTGGAATCGAACTGAATACAAGAAAAATCACTATGAAACGTAAAGAAATAAATTCTCCCTCGGGTCTGCTTCGAGGGAAGAGTCCGACCGGGGCAGGGGATAGGGACACACATTAAGCCCAAATCGGTCCCCTTCTCCTTTCTGGACTCGAATCTGTTGGATCACTAGTGCCTGACCTGTTCCGCAGAATTGCCCTTCCATTTAGGTCTCACACTGAAGATAACCCTGGTTATTAGGCGGCATCCCTTTTACCCTCAGCTCTCCCCCCTCTTCCCCCCCCCCCCCCCCCCCAGCTAGAACGGCTCTAAGTTCCCTCCTACGAGTTCCCACTAGAGTCCCAGCCCTTCTCCCCTCTACTTCCCGCCTCCATTGGGAGTTCCCACTACAGTAGAACCCCTCCCATCTGCTCCTCCTCCCTTTGAGTTTCCATTAGAGTTCGAGCTTTTCCTATCTACTTCTCCTTCCCCTTGGAGTTTCCACTTCAGTACGTGCCCCTCCCAAATGTTCCCCACCCACTTGGGTTCCCACCTCCTCGAGGGTTCCCACTTCAGTCCGTGCTCCTCCCATCAGCTTCCCTACCCACTTGGAGTTCTCACCTTCTCGAGTTACCACTTGAGTACGCACCCCTACAGTCCGGACCCCCTGGCTCAAATTCTATCCCCTCGAGATAGGGCCCCTCAATAGAACTCGAGTCCATCATCGCCCCTTCCTTCAGCTCTCCGCTAGGCTTACCCTTCCTTCCCTGGGCTGCAGGCCCCCTCCCGAATTGGCGCCCCCTGCTCGAGTTGATACCTGAGTTCGCGCCTAGCTCCAGGAGCTCGCGCCCTTCCGTTGGCGCCCTCGTGACGAGTACAAAAGAGGCTGCAGAGAGCTTGGGATCAGCAGTCTGCTGACGGAGCAGAGGCTGAGTGAGGCTCCGATTAGGAGCGCAGCTCGCCTGAGAGCTAGCCAGCCAGCCAAGCAGTCTCCTGCCCAGCAGCCGACCACCGGCGCCCACCAGACCCCCCGCCTCGCAACCGAGAGGCAGGCCCAGGCTTCCCCGGAAGCGCCCTGAACCTTCGGCCGGGAAGGAAGTGACGCACCGGCGTGCTGACGCGCGGGGTTCGTGCCGAGGCCCCGATTCCGCGCCCGCCATGGCCGACAAGATGGACATGTCCCTGGACGACATCATTAAACTCAACCGGAGCCAGCGGGGCGGACGCGGCGGGGGCCGGGGCCGAGGCCGGGCCGGGGTTCAGGGCGGCCGCGGCGGCGGGGGCGCGCAGGCGGCAGCCCGCGTGAGCCGAGGCGGGGGCCCCATCCGGAATAGGCCGGCCATGGCCCGCGGAGGCGCTGGGGGCGGCGGCAGGAACCGACCCGCGCCCTACAGCCGAGTGAGTGAGCGAGCCCGGGGAAAGGGGAAGGCCGGGCCGGTACCGAGAGGCCGGCGTGGGCAGGGTGGGGAGCTTCGAGGCCCGAAAGGACTGATCCCTGTGAGGCCGAGAAAGAGGGAAGAGGACGGGTCAGTGTGTGGGGGTGTGCGGGAGTGGGGGGATGGGGGACTGACCCATCACCGAGGGATCGCTGGTCTCCTCACCCCACCCACTCCCTGAGGTCTTTTGTTTCTCGTGGGCTATAGAGGTCTTAGGCCCGGAGCCTCATGGCGACCCTGCGGGCGGGAATTGGGGCCTGCCCCGGGCGGCGGGAACGTGGGGGCGGGAAAGCGACCGCCTCCCTCCTGCCAGAGTCGGCGGACTGGAATGGTGGGCCGGGGGCGGGAAGGGGGTTCAGAAAAAGAAGAACCCACCAGGCCCCGACCGGGGTGGGGGGAACGACTCACCAACCTTTGTGTTTGTTTCAGCCAAAACAGCTTCCAGATAAGTGGCAGCACGACCTGTTCGACAGTGGCTTTGGAGGCGGGGCCGGAGTTGAGACTGGTGGCAAATTGCTGGTCTCCAATCTGGATTTTGGGGTCTCAGATGCGGATATTCAGGTAAGGACTGTGGAGGCTTCCGCCTAAGCGAGCCTTGTCTGAAACTGAGTGCACAGCTTGAACTGTGCGCTTTGGGCTGCAAACCCCTAGTCCCAGCCCTCCCACCTGCTTCAGGAAAGGGCATCCGCACCGCCGCATTCAGCCCCGAGGTGCCTTTACTTTATTGTTGTGTAGGAAAAGTTGTGCGCGGGCATTTGGTGTTTTGCATATGGTTTAGGGTTCAGGGAATAGGGGGTTGGCCTGTTCGAGGAGATAGGAACCTTGTTTATGATGTGTTTTGCTTCCAGGATAGGCTAGCTTCTGGAGTCTGGTCAGAGTTAACTTTGTTGTAGGAGGCAGAAATAATTAGGCTGAGATTGCATTCAAGTGATTTGAAACTGGAAAGGTTTTAAGTAATTTATTTTTGTGCCAAAAGTGCTGGGTTTGTTGAGAGAACGTATAATTTCCCTTAGGCTAAAAAAACAAAGAGGCAGTATTATTTTTTTTAGTACAGCTAAGTAACTTTAATTGGCTCATAATCAAAATTATGTCCAGTATTAATTCTTCTGTTACCCACAAGTTCTTCCACAAAGCATCTGTTTTTGGATTAACCAAAACAGTGCTCTTTTTAAAAAAGTTAAGTTAAACTCCTTTCTGGAAGTAAATTTTAGAGATTGAAAACAGCTGGGACTAGATGCTAGATTTTCCTGGGTCGTACTTCCTAGAGCCCAGCCAAGCAGCTTTGCTGTGGGAGGACATCGAAGCAGATGAGCACTCATGGTGTATCAACACTTTTTTTAAGGTGGTTTCTGGCATCCACTGGAAACCGCTTTTGGTGAACTCCACTTCCCGCTGTGTGCCTGCGGCAGGAGTATCCCACTCTCTGGGTTCCCTCTCCAACTCCCAGCCTGCCGTGAGGTCAGGGCAGTTTCCATGGCAGCGCTTGACGTCAGGCATTGCGGCAGGCTTGAGTAGGAGGAGAGGGAAACACAGGTGAGCCAGAATCTGCCTTCTGGGGGTGGGTCTGTGGTCAGGTCTACTGAATCAATGGGCCCTTGCTCTGTGACCTGGAGATTTTCGTCATTAATTAGAACATTCTTCAGTTTATAGTGATTTTTCATATCTGCGGAAAGACAGCTGTTGAATATTATACCCCTCACTACTGGGCAGAGCACTCTTTGGCCCATAGCATCATACAGATGGCATGACCCAGGATAGGTCCAGCTGAAGTTGCTGTGCCACTCTCCCACCCTCTAAGATTTGTGTTCCCTTTCAGGAACATAACTCCTAAAGTACATATTTCAGGGATCCTCTTCCTTGGACATTGTAGGAGAGAGGGAGAGGAATGCTAATCATTTTGTCTTTGTTTCTTTATTATCAGGAACTATTTGCTGAATTTGGAACTCTGAAAAAGGCAGCTGTACATTATGATCGGTCTGGCCGAAGCTTAGGAACAGCAGATGTTCACTTTGAGCGAAAAGCAGATGCTCTGAAGGCCATGAAACAATATAATGGTGTCCCTTTGGATGGTAAGTTGAGCCTTCTGTCATTGAAGGGCTGGGTACTACGTTTTGTGGAGTGTGGGGCTGTCATCTGCCCATGTAGGAATATGATTTGCCCACTCTGGCCGAGCACCACTTTGCATTTGCCCGCTTTGTCTCTCTCTTCCGTTCTGCCACCTTTCGTGCTGCCCCATACATCTGGACCAACCTCTTGTGACCCCCTCCTTCAGATCCTTCCTGAAGATTCACTTCTGTGAGGCCTTACCAGAACCACCATAGTACACCTCAAAGAGCGGGGCTATATTGATAAAGAAAAAGGTACTGGTTCTTTTTCCCACTAGGTCAGCCAAGCGTATTTCCCTCTTCCACCCATATCCACCAAAGAAACAATTACTGAATATTTGCCCAGTTTTAACTTTGTCACAGAGGAGGTTGGTGGTTTCTCTCTTGCCTTTGTCTTTCTCAAATGTTTTCCAATCTTTTCCCATGTTTGCATTTAGAATGAGACAGCAAGGTACCCATCCAGTATTATTTGCATGGAGCCTAGAACATTGCTAGCATTGTATAATTGCTCTATAGAAAAGTGTATAGAAAAATCTTTCTTTTCTTTTCGTCTGCTGTAGGTCGCCCTATGAACATTCAGCTTGTTACATCACAGATTGATACACAACGAAGACCTGCACAGAGGTTAGTTCTTGGCTTCAAGGAGTCCAATCCAGGACTATGTAACCTTTTGGGGAACTTTTTCAGGTATGTGAGAGTGAATGCTATTCCTTCTAATTTTTGCACTTAGTGTAAATAGAGGTGGAATGACTAGAAACCGTGGCTCTGGAGGTTTCGGTGGTGGAGGTGGCACCCGGAGAGGCAGTCGTGGAGGCAATCGAGGACGAGGCAGAGGGACTGGAAGAAATTCGAAACAACAGCTTTCCGCAGAAGAACTAGATGCACAATTGGATGCTTATAATGCCAGGGTAAGTATGGGGGGGGTAAAAATGTGGGACAGTGACTGGCCACTCTTCTCTCAAAGACAGAGCAGGTCAGATTGAGGTGAGACATTCTCAGTCTTGTCTGAGATATGTTTTGCTATGTGTTGAGACGCTTTCTTATGGTGCTTTTTTGTTTTTTTCTTTCAGATGGATACCAGTTAAACTAGCCAACATATTCCCTGCATGGAACAGGACCCAGGATTCTCATTCTTTACCCTTTTTGCTGGAGGGCGGAGTAGAGGACTGTGGCTCTGCTATCAATGATGGATTTGTTTCTTTTATGTTTCGAAATAGGATTTAAAACTCATGTAAAGGTTTTTTTTTTTTTTTTAAATTCTGAAACAGACCTGTTTTGTACCAAGTTATTTTTGGGATAAATTTTACTGGTTGCTGTTGTGGAGAAGGTGGCGTTTTCACCTTTGCCATAATAAAATAGAAATGTGTGTAGAAGTGGAACTGTTTGCTTCATCCCACTGCTAGTGGGCTGTGTACGTGGCGCAGAACTTTCATGTCCGAGTTGGTATGTTGCTGAGTAGACTAGATGAATAGCCCCCATTGGGATTGCTATTTGGTCTTAACCATGCCATTTAAAAATGGAATCTTATTTTGAGAACCCAATTTCTGGCCTACATGTGCACAATGGGTTCTTATGTGTTTAGAGGTGAAGTTCAAGAGGGTGGATTGGTTATGAAAAAATGATTGTACATTTATTCGACAAAAGATAGTATTGAATATACTTTTATGTAGGGGATAAAAGAGGTTTCCCATCAACATTTGGAACTGTGAAAAGTATTTTGACATTTGATTGCTTTTTCTTCGTGCTCTGAATCAAATCTTAGAATTTACTTTTTAAAAAAAAATATCTTGCAACAATCCTGGCTTTCCTGGTCTCTTTATGCTTTATGGGACAGTTGATTAATTTCTTGGGCACAGAGCATAATTATCTCCTCCTCTTCTCTCTTCCCCCTCCTCCCCTTTCCCCCTTATCTGAGAAGCTGGAAGTCTACAGTAGACAGGATGGCCTATGAAGAACTGGGGTGGTGACAAGCTAATGTTTGCTTATTCTGCTTTGAACAGGATAATTTCTGATCCCAGGCCAGAACCACCCAGTTTGGTAACAGTGCAGCACCACTGTGCCCTTTATTTCTGTGGTAAAGGTAAATTAGTAGCTCATTTTCTCAGATTTCCTGCCTTTTCCCTTTTCCTAATATCTTTAAACTTAAGGTGCTCTCTATGACTCCTGTTCAGAGGGAGTATTTTTTGTGTATGAGTATCATAACTAAATCTTAAATTGTTTTACCTCTTTGCTTTGTGGTTCACTGGAATATTCAAGAGGGGGAAAAATATTCCTTGCTTACTCAGGAATTATTTATAAAATGCATGGGATTTCTCAGTCTAAGCTGGGCTGATAAAGCCTCAGCTCACCAATGTTGTGAATTGGATTAAGGATTTAAGGATGGCAAGCTACTTTTGCAGGGACTCTATCCATGCATGACAGAAGCCTTTTCCCCAGCCAAACAGTGCCAGTGTCATTGATAAAAAGCAGGTGGAAAGTCCATCTAGTTTCAAAGAACCATAGTGCCCAAAAAGTCTCAGTGCCATGATTCAAATTGCCATGAGTCATGATTAAAGTAGGAAACCTGATGAAAACAGATGAGTGGCCATTTTAAAATTAGATACACATCTAATAGTCATGAAGCTAGTAGTTTTCCTTTCATTTCATGGGAGTGGTACAAAATGTGGAAATCCAAATAACTCAAGGTAGATATTCTTTGAGGCTCTGCACCTCCACTTTCAAGATGTTGGATGGTAGTGGGCTAGTAGTCAATTCTTAGGAATCCAAAGACAGACTAAATTACCACCAACCTTAGCTGTGTTGTCTCCTGGCCTATGGTTATGACGGAGCAACAGAGATACATGGCAGTCAAAAGAATCTTGTTATCCTGGACTATGTTGTGAGAGGCATAGCTTCCCCAAAAAAGGTTTTCCCTCAAAATTGGTCAGACTGTGTGCAATATATTGTGTTAAGTGCTGTGTGCCACAGTTTAGAAAGAATTTTGAAAAAGTAAGAAACCTATAAAAAGGGCAACTTGAGGGATTTGAGTCCAGCCCATTTGAAGGATGGAAAGTGGAACTCCCTAACAATTGGAGATTTTAAAGAATGGAATAAACTAGTGAAGGAAGCATTTGATAGGTTACCTTTCACTGGAGATCACCAAACAGGCTGGTTCAATTCTACAGTGAGGATTATTTTTCTGCTGTGGACTTAACAGGACAACCACTGAGTTCTTTTCCTTATGACGGCCTGAGAGGTAGACAAAGCAAATATTATTAGCCATTTTGCAGTTGGGAATTAAGAGGCTTGGACAAGTTCAATATCTTGGCCTGAAGTGTCACAGATCAGTTAGTGATGGATGAATAGAGTTGGACCTGGACCCCAAATCCCTTGAGAGCCTGTTGTTTTTACTTTATTGTTTACTTCTATAAGGCAAAGTATATCCTCCTTCAAGCGATTGTTCAGAGAATTTATCAGGAAAATGGGAGTTATAAAAATGGATGTATTAGCTGAAGTATAAAGGTTGAGTTGCCTTAAGATACTCAGTCTTGAGAGTTTACCTTAGAAAACAAGTAAACTAAGAAAAATTCCTACATGTATTGCATGTTGTAAGGCAGAATGTTGCTCTCATTCTATTAACCAGAGATAGAATATTTAAGCACTTGAAAGCATTATGTCACAATGAATCTCTTTTTGAGAACATTATTCTTGGTGCAATGGTTCATAGTGTTTTTAAAGGAAAGGATTGTTGTAAATTTATTCCCTATGTAACGAGAGGCAAATGGGGTTCTACTCCCTCAAGTAGTATAGAGAAAATGAAACAAATAATGAAGTATAAGGAAGTATAAGTCACTTCCTTAATATATCCATTGCCTATTTTTTGATGCATTTCAAATTTAACAACCATTTGTTAATCAGTCACTTGCTGTCAGTATACAAAGCAAGTGTTCAATAATGTTAATTATCATTTATTACTACTGAGAATCACAAAATCTTCCACCTTAATTTTATTTTGAATTTATTTTTAATCTTGTATTTATTAACTTAAATACAAAAAGATTGTACATCACTCATTTCCCAGTGTATTGCTCACCTTTCCTACCCATTGAACAAAAATTGTAACAAAGGTAGTAAACAAGAAAAATCAAATTAAAAAAATCTACTATAAGCAACATTTTGATAAACTCTGCAAAGAATGAAAGAGAGGTAGGTGTGCTTCTGGTCATTAGAAAGTGTTTTAACTTTTTACTCTTTCCATATCAAATAAGAAAATATTTGTAAAAGCACTTAGCATCCATGCCTGGCACATAAGAAGCACTGTATAAACATTTTTCTTCTTTCCCTTTCCCCTTCCCATTTACATTGTAGTTAATGTCTGTTGTATTCTTGGTTCTGCTTACTTTACATCAACTCAAGTTTTCTTGTGCTGCTCTGAATTCTTCACATTTGTAGGTTCCATTACTACAATGAGATTTCATTACGTTCAAACCACAATTTGTATCCATCTTGTTTCAGTGACTATCATATACTTGTAGGAACTTTATCTTTGACTTGCTTGGGATGTTTGCTTAACAAAGGGGAAACTTAAGAGTAATGGCATTTTCTTGAATAATTCCAAATTTTTTTCTATAATGGTTGGACCAATTCACAGCTTTACCAAGAGTTTATTAGCGTTCCTGCCATTCTCCAACCCTTCCAATATCAACTACTTCCATCTTTTGTTAATTTGTTTTCTTTGGCCACTTTGCTGGTATGAAATTTTTAGTTAGATTTTCCTTAATTTTTAGTGATTTGGAGTACTGTTTTATATGATTGTTAATAGTTTACAATTATTTTGAGAACTTTTTGTTTATATTTGATAACATCCATTAGGAAATGATTCTTGATCATCTTATTTGTGTTAATTTGCTGTATGTCTCCCATTTCAGACACTTATCAGAGATGTATACAATTTTTTACACCTAACCAGCCCCTTTTCCTTATGCTAGTTGCATTGATTTCATTTATAGAAGCCTTTTTAATTTCATGTAATTGACATTCTCTTGTGTTTGCCTTTTATCATAACATTTGTTTGGTAAATAATTTTTTTCCTTATTCATGCCAGCAAAAGGTACCTGATCTGCTTTTCTTCTAATTTGTTATAGCAACCTTTTATGTTCAGGTCATTTATCTTAAGATTATGGTGTAGGATGTTGGTCTAAGCTTCATTTCAAACAAACTGTTTTCTAGCTTTCCTAGTATCTGTTGTTGAATAGAGTGATATCCCCCAAATAGTTTATGTTTGGGGGCTTATTGAACATTGAGATCACTGAGTTTGATTGTCTCTGTTCTTCCTATGATCTATTCTACTGGTTTACTGTTTTGTTTTGTTTTTTGTCTATTTGGTTTTTTAACTAGTACCAAATAGTTACTACAATTACTGTAATATGAGTTGTAGAAGTATTATTGATCCCATTTTAATTTTAAAGGTGCATTTTCTTCTTTAGTTGGAAGGGTGGTTTATTATGGTTGTGGAATTTTGCTATCCCACTTGATCAGTACATAGATGGTTTTGGCCAGTTTTTTTTTGTTTGTTTTTATGTTTCAAGAGAAGGCTCACAGGGTAGGAGGTCAGAGACAGATACTGTAGAGTTGGATTGGATCTTAGATAGCATCTAGTTCATCCCTAAGGTTGCACAGCTTATAAGTGGCAGAGCCAAGATTCAAATCTAGATTCTGTGACTTCAGTTTCACTGCTGTAATATAAGTGGGGAGGGGAGGAACTGCATAAACAAAACTGTTGTAAAATTTTTTTATTATGAACTTGATAAATATCAACAAACATGAACATTTCCTTACACAAAGAAAAATCAAGAAAAAAAATTGTATATGACACTGAATATCTGTGATGTATGGCTTGGGTTTTGTTTTGTGTTTTTTTTTTAATATAAATTAAATTTAACATGGTAGTTCAAACACTGCCCTGTTTTCATGTATCCCCTTCTCTCTAGACTATCTTGACTATTTGTAGACTTTTGTAGTCTAATTGTAGACTTGTCTAGACTATCTCTGTCAAGAGGTGGGAAACCGGTTTCCATTATCAGTATCCTACAGCTATAATTGGTCTTTGCCTTGATCAGAGTTCTAAAGTCTTTCAAAGTTTTCCATTTGAGTGGTGTAGTCAATATATAAATTGTTTTGAATCTATCCCATTTAATATTGGTTCTTGCTGTACAATTGATGGGCACCCACTTCCTTCTCAGTTCTGTGCTATAAATATTTTTTATATGTGTGTCCATATGCATTTGCATACCCTCTCCTCCCCCCCCTCCTTGGGATATAAGTAATGGTATTAGTTGGTCAAAGGGTATCACAAAGTTTAGTCATCTTTAGGCTTTGGGTTCCAAATTGTTTCCCAGGATAGTTAAACTACTTCATAGCCCCACCAAAAGTGCATTGGTGTGCCTGTCCTTCTATATAACCTCTCCAAAAATTGTCATTTTCTTATTTCATCATCTTTGCCCATCTAAAAGGTATGAGTAGAACCTCAGAGCAATTTTAATTTGTGTTTCTCTTATTAATGACTTGGGACATTTATTTATATGGTTGCTTGCATTTCTTGCCTTGAAAACTATCTGTTTATATTCTTTGGTCAAATCTTTGCCTGTCCTTATTAACCTGTCTTCCCAAATGAAGTTTTCTCACTTGGAAGTATACTATACTAATGAAATTATAGATAGGTCCAGTCCCTGTCCCTCTTCCTTGATTTACTATTCTAACTCCCTTTTGTTTCTTGGATATCGAACCTTTTTCAGATAAGGTTGATATAAAAGTTCCCCCCTTCCCCTCCACCATTAACATTTTCTCTTCTAAATTCTAACTCCAAAACTTTTGTGCAAAAACTTTTCAATTTTATATAATCAGAATTGTCTATATTGTCTTCTGTGATCTTTTTTATTTCTAATTTAGTCAAAAACTCTTTACTTATCCATATAAGAGATATAAGAAAAATAACCACTAATATTTTCATCTAATTTTTTTGTGTTAAGACTTTATATTTAGGTCATGTATCCACTTAGAGCTTATTGTAGCAAATTGTATAAAATACTAGTATAAACTTAATTTTTGACAGACTATCAGAAAAGATAGCTTTCCCCCAAAAAAATTTTTTTTGGTTTAATCAAATTGTGAATCTGTTGTTGAATAGTTAATCTTTGTTTAAAAAAATTTTAAAGGGGGTGGTATTAAGTGGAGGCACAGATATTATAGGAAGCAATAACAAAATTGAAACAAAATTGAAAATAATGAATTAATTTATCCTATCCTGTGGAGAATAAGAACCTTAGGACTAATCTTGCCCAATATATACCTGAAAAGGAATACTTACTACAAAAAAAAGTCTATGTTTGTGTTTGAATATCCCTAGTATGTGGAAGTAGTTTACATTTTAGGGTTGGGAAACTCAAAATTTTTCTTTATTCAGCTAAAATTTCCAGTTTATTCCAATCCCTTCCAGTCATAATTCCTTTTTGAGTCTTCTCCCTGTTACACACGACAAGACCTGTAACTAATCCTTCTATGGCATGGTTTATAGTTGCCTTAAGATTCTGATTCTCTTGGACAATCCCCAGATGATCAGTGTCCTCAAAATAGGGCTCCCAAAATACAATACTCTCAATGTGTTCTGACAAGGTCTGAGGACAGCAGGATTCTCACCTTCCTAATTCTTGGCACTAGTGTCGAAGATGGAATTTAGGTGGGATGGTAGTTGTGTGTCATGTTATGCTCCTGGCTCACATCAAGCTTGTAGTACACTAAAATTGCGGGTATTTTGGCATAAGAAATGTCCAACAATTTGGAAGAAACCTTAGAGATTATTTAGTCCATTGGTTTTAAAATTTTTTTCCCCATCGTAGCTTAATGTTATTTCCTGTGAAGAATCACAGCACACTGAACACTGAAATTAACACCATAGGAGACTCTGGGTACTTAGACATACACAATTTCCCTTTAATAATAGCAGCTGTTTGTGTTAATTCTCTGTGAGCTCAAGGTCTGATGTTCAGTGAATATTTGCAATAGACAAGTTTTGTTTATTTTGTGAATAATACATTCACCACACAATGTGCTGGAAAATAAAATGCATATTGAACAACAGCAACAAAAATTTCTAACCAACCAGATGTCTTCCATTTATTATTTGTATTATTGATATTGGGAACCCAAATGTAGCATTTTTATTGTTACTAAATTTTTTAAGTCCTGGGTCATTGCATTACTCAGAAAGGTTAAGTCATTCATACTTAATCATCACATATTGCTACTGTGATTTTTCCTGGTTCTGCTCATTTAACTTTGCATCGGTTCATACAAATCTTTCTTGATTTTTCTGAAATTTACTTGCTCATTATTATTGTACAATAGTATTTCATTACATTCATATATACAATAACCCAACTGATGGGGCATCCCTCAGTTTACAATTTTTGGCCAATACAAAAAGCTGCTGTAAATATTTTTGTACATGTAGGGCTCTTTCCCTTTTTTATGGTCTCTAGAAGTATTATTGGGTCGAAAGGTATGCATGCTTGAACAAACATTAACTTCCCACCATGCCAGACTAGAAAGGCAAAAGATAGTTTCTGCTCTCAAGGAGTTCACTAGGTCTAATAGAAACTATAACAAAAAGAAGGCACCAACATTTAGGTGGATTAGGAAAAGCTTCTTGTAGAATGCGGGACTTATTCTAGGAGTTGAAGTTAAGACTCAGATGACAAGAGAGAAAAAGAGTTGCAAGTTATGGAGGTCATCCAGTGAAAATGCTCAGGAGTGCCTTGTCTGAGAAATCGTAAAGAGGCTGGTCAACCATTAAGTATTTATTAAGTAGATAACTACTAGGTAATGGAAATACAAAGACAAAAATGGAAAATTCCCTATCTCCATAGGCTTATATTATATCAGGAGAAACAACATAAACATAAAAGAAGATAGAAACATAAAAATTAAATGTTAGGTATTTTGGTTGAGGGGGAAGGGAAAGAGATATGAGGATGTGATGAGAAAAGTTTTATACTGTTTGAATTGAGCTTTGAAAAAATCTAGTTTCTAAGAGTAAGAGTTGAGCAGAATACATTCCAGGGACAGTGGATAGCCAATGCAAAAAGGTCATTTTGACTAGAATATAAGTACTCTGGAAATATAGGCTAACCCTGGATTCTAAGGGTTAAGCTATTTCCGAAATTTGTATAAGCTGCAAATCTGATATGCTTTTATCTGATATGATTGGCTTGTTTTCAAGCCATTGATAAAAACAATTCTGTTCCCCAGTGAATGTGGTAAAAGGCAATGAGCAGACCTTTCTTAAAAGAATTGCAAACTATTGAGAACCATATGGAAAGTTCTTCTAAATTAATAAAAGAAATCAAAACAATTGTTTTTTCCTCATAAGCTACCAAGCTGACAAAGTGACAAAATGTGGAAGTGGTTTACATTTTAGGGTTGGGAAAGGATAGACAATGCTACTAGAATGTTGGGAAGCAGAGCCAAGATGATCTAGTAAAGCTCATCCAACTTTTCCCCAAAAACCCTTTAAATAACCTTAAATAATATGTAAGTTAAACGTAAACATTTCCATATTTGTCATGCTGCACAAGATAAATTAGATCGAAAGGGGAAAAATTTTTTTAAAACCAGGCAGACAAATAAAAAGAGGTGAAAATACTAGCTTTGATCCACATTCAGTCTCCATAGTTCTTTCTCTCTGGAACTATATAGCTTTTTCCATTCCAAGTCTATTGGAATTGCCTTGAATCACCTTTTTTTTTTTTTTTTTTAAACTTGGCATCAGTTCATATAAGTCTCTTGAGCCTTTTCTGAAATCAGACTGTCCATCATTATAGAACAATAATATACCATTACCTTCATATACCATAACTTATTTAGCCATTTCTCAACTCCATTTCCAGTTCTTGATGCTACAAAAAGTTTATCTACATTTTTGCACACATGCATCATCTTTTATGATTTCTTTGGGATACAGACCCATTAAAGTCACTGGTGGATCAAAAGGTATACCCAATTTTATAGCCCTTTAGTCAGAGTTCCAAATTGCTCTACAGAATGGTTAGATCAGTCCATAATACCACCAACATTGCATTAGTGTCTCAGTTTTCCCGCATCCTCTCCAATATTTGTCATTCTTTTTTTTTTAATTTTTAATATTTTTAATTGAAGCTTTTTTTTTTACAAAACATATGCATGAGTAATTTTTCAACATTGACCCTTGCAAAACTTTGTGATCCAAATTCTCCGCTCCTTCCCATCTCCCCTAGATGGCAGATAATCCAATATATATTAAATATTGTAAAAATACATGTATTGGTCAACCTGCCATCTGGGAGAGGGGGTGGAGGGAAGGAGGGAAAAATTGAAACAAAAGGTTTGGCAATTGCTGGTACATATATTGGATTTAACATATACATATACATGTACATATATGTTAAATCCAATATATACATATATATATGTTAAATCTAATATATGTACACATATTTATACAGTTACATGCTGCACAAAAAAATTGGATCAGGAAGGAAAAAAAAATGCAAGCAAACAAGAACAGTGAAAATGCTATGTTGTGGTTCCCACAGTCCTCTCTCTGAATGCATATGGCTCTCTTCATCACAAGATCATTGTAATGGATCTGAATCATCTCATTATTGAAAAGTCACGTCCATCAGAACTGATCATCATATAATCTTGTTTGTTGCCATGAATAATGATCTCCTGGTTCTACTCATCTCACTCAGGATCGGTCCATGTAAGTCCCTCCAGGCCTCCCCGAAACCATCTTGCTGGTTATTTCCTACAGAACGATAATGTTCCAGACATTCATATACCATAACTTATTCAGCCATTCTCCAACTAATGAACATCTACTCAGTTTCCAGTTTCTTGCCACTACAAAAAGGGCTGCCACAAACTTTCTTGCACATGTGTGTCCTTTCTCCTTTTTTATGATATCTTTTGATCACAGACCTAGTAGAGACACTGCTGGATCAAATGGTATGCACAGTTTCATATCCCTTTGAGCATAGTTCCAAATTTCTCTCCAGAATGGCTGGATCTGCTCACAATTCCACCAATAATGTATTAGTGTCTCAGTTTTCCCACATCCCCTCCAAGAACCTCTTCTTTCATCAGTCCAAAAATAATAATAATAAAAATCTAAATAAATAAATCTGGAAGCAGAAAACCCTCAGGCTTTCTGGCTAAAACAGATGATTGACTCATAGTGAATGTAAATAGCTATCGTTTCTGTTTTATGGTCGTTTACACGTCACAGCTCAGGCCAGGAAAGTAAGAAACACCTTTAGAGTATAACACCTTGGGAGAACTGAAAATTTACAGATCCTTAAAAGTATCTCTCACACAGAACTTCTGAAACTAAGGACAATGCCCCCTTCACCCTGGACATAAGAGACTTTGTAACAGAGTTAAAATGTCAAGTAATAAAGTGGGAAAATGAGCAAACAACAGAAAAGGATTTTTACTGTAGTTACTATAGTGACAACAGATTAAAACACTCATAAAAAGATCACAAAAATAGGAGTTGGTCTCAGGCCATGGAAGAACTCAAAAAGAATTTTGGAAATTAAGTAAGAGAGGTAGAGAAAAACTGGGAAAAGAAATGAGAGTGATGTAAGAAAATAAGGAAATAATGAAAAAATTATTGATCTAACCATTATGGAAAGCAATTTGGAATTATGCCAAGAAATTGGCAACATTGACCCTTTTGACACAGGATCCCACTGTTAGTTATATACTCAAAGGAAGAAAAGGACAGATAAGATATTCAAAACAGCATGTTTTCTGATAACCTAGATACAAAGGGTCCATTGATTAGGGAATGGCTTAACAAATTGTGAATCATCAATGTAATATAATTTAATTCATCATAAGAAACTATGATTATAGTAGAAGTAAACCTCTAGAAAGCTAAAAAAAAAAAAAAAAAGTAGGAAGATCTCTAATAACCTGACACAAGGGATCTGGAGATGTGCCAATTTTCTCCCCTCAACCTCATCATCCTATTACAAACATCCAGATTGTTTAGCTGTTGCCCAATAGAAAGTCACCTAGTTTTCTATTTTTTTTATGTGGGTTTGACTAAATTTGATTGCTGCTTCATAATATTACATTTTGAAGCCATTTCTAGACTTTAGCAAGTTTATAAGTCAAGACCAGTAAGAATAAAGACAACGTTGAAGGGGTAAGTCCTTTTTTGAGCCAAGGGAACCTTTCCAGATAAATTGAATAATTGAGGCTTTGAGTAGATCATTTGCATAAGAAAAGAACAATGAACTAGACCTTGGACTTAGACTACATTAGTAACTTTCTCCCAACCCAACCAATATCTAGTCCAACAAGAGAACATTAAAAAACATTAAAGAACATTAAAAAAATTTTGGGGGGGAGGGGGTTGTTTTTGTTTTATCTGACTCTTTTTTACCCTATTTGAGGTTTTTTTGGCCCTCTGCAAATAAATGTATATATGATATTAAGTGGTTAAAGGGAACTAGGGCCCTAAAAAAAGGGAGGAAAATAACTGATTGAACCATAAAAATTCCCTCACAATACCAGAGAAGTTTAACATAGGTATCAGATAAAATATAATAGAACTCATCCTCAGAACAGAACCACAGAACAGAATTACTTAAAAATATGATATCCTAAACAAATTAAGAATGAAATAGAAAACCCCAAAGGAAACTAGGAAAATTTCTATGAATTGACATCACTTGTAAGCTGAAGTAGGAGAAAAATTTATACAATAACACTAAAGAGATAAGACTTAGAATTGATAAATAATCATAAATCATGAATTTAAAAGAATAATGAAATATACCATTCCCCTATTGACAGAGTAGTGACAGATTTAAGAAGCAGAGACATAAATTTTTAGATACCACTAATGTGGCCATTTGTTTTGCCAGCAATGTAGCTATGAATTGAAAGATATTTTTTAGCTTTATACACAAATGGACTCAAAAAGGAAAGGATAGATTTTTTTAAAAAGTGATCTTTGTGCTATGAAATGATTTTTTTTAATGGAATTTATTGCTGGGCAGTGCCTTGAATTAAAATCCAGACACTGAGTCACAGAGACAAATAAGAATGGTTTAAAAAAAAAAATTCAACTAGGCAGCTAGATGGTTCAATGGATAGTGTGTTAAACTTGGAGTTAGGAAGATCTTAGTTCAAATCCAGCCTTAAAAACTTCCTACCTATATGACTTTTGGCAAGGCATTTAACTTGTTTGCCTATGAATCACTGCTTATTGGGGGGGAAGGAAGGGGGGCAGATCCACAGAAGGAAGTGGCAAATCATATTGATGCAGTTAGTGGCAGTGCAAAGAGTTGAGGTGTGAGAATCCCCTTCTGGAAAGGGAAAGTTCACCGTGAAAGAATTCATGAAATGAAAATTTTGGCTGGCAAAAGGGAGTTTATTGTTGGCACTACAAAAGCCAGCTTTTGCTAGGAAGACTATCACTTCTGAGTGATAAAGTTCTGGCAGAGAGATAAAGGTCCTAGAAGAGAAATCCTGGAAGAGAAATAAACAGAGGTGTTAACACTGAGAAGAGGGTGTCTCTTCACAGCTAGCAGGGGTCCTGGTAGGCAGCTATGCCAAGATGGGAGAGCTCCTTTGGCAAAGTATATTCCTACTTTGGGTTCCTGCAAATTATGAGTTTAAAATTGCCTTTTTTATAAGAGATCAATTGAATGAAAATTTCTTCAATGTTGTCACTACCCCCAGGCCTAGATTTCCAGTTGAATGAGACCACTTAAGTTCCAGCTAAATAGGAGTGGTCCTGGACTAATTTTCAGTTCATTAGAGGGTCTAGCTAGTCCCACCAAATAATAGAATGAAGCTACTTTATCTTCATTCCCTGAGGCGGGCCTGTCCCAGAGGAGACTTTCTCAGAGTCCACCCCCATGGTTCCTCCCCAAAGTCAGAGGACTGTTTCAGGATTCCCCTCATCAATATCCCTAGGTCCATGGAATCACAAAGAGGCAAACATCACTGAAATAATAGAAGAAAATAAATCACTGCATTGCTAATTTTTAAAAAATTCATTACAATGAATTGTCTTAATGGAGTACAGCTATTACCTATATCTGTTAGTGGGAATGTATAAATAGTAGGAACTGAAAAAAATAATGTTAAATGCATAGGATTTAAGATGAGTGTCATTTGTATTTTTTAATCCACACAGTTCTTAGCATCTTCATCCCTTCATCTAGTGACATAACACAAAGGATATTTGAGTTGGTGCTGTTCTTTTACCAGTTGTCTGTTTCAGAGCAGATATTGGAACTACTGCCTTGTATAAAGGCTTCAGTTGTCTGGAGCTGGCAGTGAGGTCCCAAAAATAATATATTTTAATCTAAAAAATAACATTTTAATCTACAAATTCAGAGCAGTACAAAGACAAGTTGCATTGGATTTCCACTCCTACATATCCATGACTGTGGACTCTTGGCAGTCTGATAATAAGAGTCATCATAAAATGTTTACCATTCTCCTACTTATTCAGAGGAAATAGCTTCGAAAAAAGAGGAAGAGGGACATTAAAACTGAGCTGGGCCCTAACAGAAAGCCACAGACTGAACTGTCTTAGCTGTACTGGGAAAAGGACTCTCAGCTTTGTTGGATTCCTAGCAAATAGAATAAAAACTTCTTGTTATGGTCAGTCATGAACTCCTAGCTCCAAAGAGCTAGCCTGGAATCAGGAAGGCCTGAGTTCAAATGCAGCTTCAGAAACTTATCAGCTGTATAAGGCCTGGGCAAGTTACTTAACCTCAGTTTCCTCAACTGTAAAATGGGAATGATAACACTACTTACCTTTCAGGGTTTTTGTGAGAATCAAGTGAGATAATATTTGTAAAGCACTTTGCATAGGATCCTTATATTCAAAAGGAGTCTTACTCAGAATCATGATCTAATTTAGGAGAAATTATTGTGTTCAATAAAGAAACAAGATCAAGAGGATCTTGCCATTGCCTTCATAATACTGTCCTCTCAGTCTTCCTAGCAACATATATTATGAAGCTTTGAGTACAACATTAGATTATAAGCTCCCTTGAGGACAGATTCAGTCTTTTTTGCCTTACTTAGGAATGTGTTTGGTCCTTAATAAATGTTCATTGATTGAATATTGAAGAGGCAACACTTTCTGTAGGTTAACTCTTGACATATTCTTGTGCATGAAAGTTACTGAATCAGAAGAGGAAAAAAAAACCCTTTAACCTGCAATATTCAGATCAAATAAAAAATCATAGTTCTAGATAATATCTGCTTTACACCAGAAATTCCACTGTTTAAAGATAACATTTAATACCACCAAGTTCATAGAGTGGTATAATATATTATTTTTTTTTAAATTTATTTATTTTTAATATACATTGTTTTATGAATCATGTTGGGAGAGAAAAATCAGAGCAGAGAGGAAAAACCATGGAAGAGGGGGAAAAAAAAGAAGTGCACATAGCATATGTCATATTTCAGATATGCTTTTGTCGGGAGAGAACTCAGCAGGTGTCACATCCCTTAGTGAAACAAGGCTGGTCATCTTACCAAAGTCAGAGCTAGAGATACGTTTTTCTGGAATGGTTACCGTGATGAGGAATACCATGAAACAAATATGTTTCATGCTCAAATCATCCAGTCAATAATCTTGCATATATTCCAAAAAGAATGAATGATAGGTTCGTGATGATGCAATTGCCACTTATGGGAAAGCAAACAAGCTTGAAATTCTGAGTGATTTTAATTCTAGAATAGATACCCTGTCAGTCATGGCAAGGAGTCCTTGGAAGGTATGGAATCAGAAACAGCAACAGCAAAGGTTATTGATGATTTCTGGATCTCATGAACTCATCATTAACACCATCTTCTGTTTTTTTAAATCCAATAAAACTTTGTGGATGCACCCTTACAGCAAAATGTCATTGTAAAGAGAAAAGACAAACAGAATTGGGAGTGACAAAGGTAATGTGTGTCACAAAGTACTGGACCAATCACAGACATTCCCTACTGTGGTGTTCTCTTCTTTTCTAGAATATATGATGGTTCTCTGTGAGCAGGTTTTTTGGGGAGGTTTTCTGGAAGCAGCCTTAGTTTCAGTTCAAATCAATAATCACTTCAAATACTGCCAGGAGTTAAAATCCAGTCCTTTATTGTGTCCTTCAAAGTTTTGAGTTTCAGACCCTAGCTCCCTCCGAATGTCTCCAGCCAGCACAAAGGTGGAATATGGAATGAATCTGTCTCCGCCTCTGAGAGTGGGCTTCTGTATCTCCCAGAATGCTCTTTGGCCCTAAGAGCTTCCTGCTTATATGCTATTCACTGAGTACACACCAATCATTATTTCACTGGGAAACCATTATTTGTTGTTGGATTAAATCAATTCTAAACTAGATTTAAACATTGTCTCCTCAATTCCACTTAGTATCTTGTTTCAAGTTCTGGCCCATAACATCTCCTTGTAGGATCAGATCAATCATACCGAACCATGCTAAATTAGATAATTATTGTCTCTATCAACTCTAATGACTTAACACTTTGTAAGGATTCCAACACGCTACAATCTAAACATTTGAATTAAGCCAAACTGAGGCTCCAAGACAAGATGACTACCAAAAGACTTAAATATCAACAGAGTAGAATGCTTCTTCATGCTGACTTAGAGGGAAATCTGAGGCAACTTATATTTGGCAGAAAAGGAGTGGGTGGCTTTCAGAAATTTGGTATACAGTCCTCATTAACTCATCTGGTCCAGAACACTCAGAAATGTCATGATTGGCTTAATGAAAATATGGGGAAATTCAGTAGATACTAAATGAAGAATTGAGAACTCCAAAGCATTTACCAGGATCTGTCTCTAACAAGGAAGTATTTAACTCCATCAAAAGTAAAGGTGGATAAACTTAGATGCAGCATTCTTGGCTTAGTAATAAGAAATGAAATTTGATTTTACACTGACATTAATAACCCAACGTACTTCTGTGATGCCCTGAAGGCTATTTATGGGCCAAAGAGCTATGTGCATCTCAACTACTTAATGATCAGTGATAAGACATAATCTTGGGCAGATGGGTTGAACACTTTCAAAACATTCTCAACAGACCACTAATGCTGAAGATACTGACAATACCTCGGGTTGAAATTAATTCTTCTTTAGACAAGCTTGAATGCCATTAGGCTTCTCTCATGTAGCAAAGCATCTGGAATGGATTCTCTTCCAGCTGAGATTTACAAGGTGGAGGGTCCTGCATTCATATGAAAGCTGACTTAAGCCTTCTGGGTTATATGGCAAGAGGATGCTATCTCCCAGGAGATCATAGAAGCCTCCTTTCTCCACCTTTTTTGTTGTTTTGTTTTGTTTGTTTTTGTGTGAGGCAATTGGGAGTCACATAACTAGGAAGTCTAGTTATGTAAATCTGTCCAAGGCCAGATTTAAACTCAGCTCCTCATGACTTCAGGTTGGTACTGTATCCACTGTGTCATCTAGCAATACCTATTGTCCATTTCTATAAAGGAGAAGGAAATAGATTATCCTGTGATAATCACAGCATGGTCTCTAAATCACTGCCAACCAGATTTCTCCAGAGTCCTTTTTATGAAGCTAATACTTCAGGGCAGCTAGATGGTGAAGTGGATAGAAGTGCACTGAATCAGAAGAAGAAAAAAAACAACTTTTACCTGCAATATTCAGATCAAATAAAAAACCATAGTTCTAAATAATATCTGTTTTACACAAGAAAATAAAAAAATAACTGCTTTACACAGTTCAAATCCAGTCTCAGAGACTTAACACGTCCTAGCTGTGTGACCCTGGGCAAGTCACTTAACCCCAAATGCCTCAGCAAAAATAAATAAATAAATAAATAAATAAATAAATAAATAAATGAATGAATGAATGAATGAATGAATGAATAAATAAATAAATAAATAAATAAATAAATAAATAAATAAATAAATAAATAAATAAGCTAATACTCCATCTGAAAGAGGGCCATTTACCTGAGAGCCAGTGGGAAAGGATCAAGGCCATTTCCAATGATCTTGTGATGAAGAGAACCATCTACACCCAGAGAGAGGACTGTGGGAATTGAATGTGGATCATAACAGCATGTTCACTCTTTTTGTTGTTTGCTTGAATTTTATTTTCTTTCTCATTTTTTTCCTTTTTGATTTTATTTTTCTTGTGCAGCAAGATAATTGTATAATATGTATGCATATAATAATATATTAACATTTTTACCATGTTTAACACATATTGGATTACTTGCTATTTAGGGGAGGGGTACAGAGAAGGAGGAGGAATTGCAATACAAGGTTTCTCAAAGGTTCATGTTGAAAAATTATCCATGCACATCTTTTGAAAATAAAAAAATTGGAAAATTAATTTTTAAAGAAATTACATTGAAAATTTTTAAGCGGAAACAAAAAAAAAAAAAAAAAAGAAAGAAAAGGTGAAGGAATGACTCAACAACTTTAGAAAAAATGCCAGAAGCAGTCTGTACACAGCTTTTGTCGATCAATTGACCAAGTTCTTTGATACTGTGAATTGTTTGAGCTAGAGGAAGATCATGACAAAAAGGCATGCTTGTATGGGTTCTGGATGAGAGACAATGATCTCATGTTTTTCTAGTCACCAGTGGAGTAAAGCAGAGCTAGAGGCTTGCTCCCATGCTTGATGTTTTCAGTGATGTTTCAAGATGCCTTCAATGAAGATGACAATCGCAATGAAGAAAAGCATCAGCTACTGCACTGATGATAAATTATTGAACTTGAAAAGGCTACAAGCCAAGACAAAAGTAGATTTTTCACAGATGATTGTAAAATGAAGTCTCTGAAGCTGAGGTACAATAAAATATATCTCTATTCTTTACTGGTTGTGCTAATTTTGGCTTCACAATACTTAAAAAAAAGATTTTCTAACAGCTAGTGCCACACCATCCATATGTGGAACAATCAGTTACAACAAATGGAGAAATTTTGAATGTCATGTATAAATGTTCATGTGGACTACTTGTTCCTGATTTCTGGTAGAGCTATCTAAACTCCACATTAAAAGATCATGGCTCTCTGGGTCATGTCACTGTGCTGATAATAACATACAAGTTTAGTTTTTTTGTTTACTTGCTTTTTCTTTCAAAATTGAACATATGCAATTTTCCTAAACATATTTCCATATGTATCATACTATACAAGAAAAATCAGATAAAAAAGGAAAAAAAAAATGAGAGAAAAGCAACAAGTGAGCAAACAACAACAACAAAAAATGAAACTATTATGTTGTGATCCATATTCAGTCCCCACAATCCTCTCTTTGGTTACAGGTGGTTCTCTTCATCACAAGTCTATTGGAACTGGCCTGAATCACCTCACTGTTGAAAAGGGTTTAATTTTTCTTATACAGCATGACAAATATGGAAATATATTTAAAAGGATTCTACATATGTAATCTATATGAGATTGCTATATTACAGCAGGGGAAGGTAGGGGAGGAAGGGGGAAAATTTGGAATACAAAATCTTATAAAAATGAACATTGAAAGCTATCTTTATATGTATTTGGAAAAATAAAATATTATTTGAGGGAAAAAAGTCATTAGTCATTTCATTTAAAAAAAAATTTCTTCAACATTAACTCTTGCAAAAGCTTATGTTCTAATTTTTCTCCATTTTCCCCTACCCTTCCCTACATGAAGTAATCCAATATATGTTAAACATGGTAGAAATATGTGTTAAATCCAATATATGTATACATATTTATATAATTTATACAAGAAAAATCAAACCAGAAAAGAAATGAGAAAGACAATAAAATGCAAGCAAATAACAAAAAGAGTGAAAATGCTATGTTGTGATCCACAGTCAGTTCCCATAATCCTTTCTGGGTGTGGATAGCTCTCTTCAATGGAACTGGTATGAATCATCTTATTTTTGAAGAGAGCCACATCCATCAGAAATGAACATGGTATAATCTTGTTGTTGCTATTTATAACAATTTCCTAGTTCTGTTCATTTCACTTAGCATCAGTTCATGTAAGTCTCTCTAGGCCTCTCTGAAATTATTCTCTTGACCATTTCTTATAAAACCATAACTTATTTAGCCATTCTCCAACTAACAGGCATCCACTCAGTTTCCAATTCTTTGCCATTACAAGAAGAGCTGCAACAAACATTTTTGCACATGTGGATCCTTTCTGCTTTTTTTTTTTTTTTATGATCTCTTTAAGATACAAGTGAGTAGAAACACTGCTGAATCAAAGGGTATGTACATTGCCCTTTAGGCAGAGTTCCAAATTGTTCTCCAGAATGGCTGGATCAGTTCACAACTCCACCAACAATGTATTAGTTCCTCAGTTTTCCCATACTCTTTCTAACATTCATCATTATCTTTTCCTGTCATCTTAGCCAATCTGACAGGTGTGTAGTGGTATCTCAGAGTTGTCTTAATTTGCATTTCTCTGATCAATAGTGATTTAGAGCACCTTCTCATATGACTAGAAAACTCATTTCATTTCTATCATAATTTAGAGTTTCTAAATTTGGCTAATTTAGAAGTCTATATTAAAAGATCATGCCTTGTTGGACTCCCAGAATAATTACACTTTAACTATGTTCTGGTTATATAAACATATAAGGGTATGATGGATTGTCTCTTTGTCCTTTGTAAAACCCCAACCTTGCCTTTGATTGTTGCCTGGAAACAGTACATACCCAAAGGGTCCAAGAAGCGCCCTGGGCATGTATTCTGCTGATGTGCATTCCCGAGTTTCAGTTATGCCAGACAAGTTTCTGTTAAAGTCATCCACCAAATGTATAGGTGGTCAAGAAAACACAGAGCAGTCATGCATTGAGTATGTGCCAAAAACGAGATAGCACTCCCTTCCAATGGTGGTACTGTTGTTAGGGCAACCAAGGGGCAACAGGGAAAGGGGTTATAAGCAGGGGACAGAGAAGGGAAAGGAGGAGGGAGAGAGAGAGATATGATATTAATAAAGAGATTGAAACTTTCCTTGGAGAGCAATCTGGAATTATGCCCAAAAAGTTATCAAACTGTGCATATCCTTTGATCCAGCAGTGTTTCTACTGGGCTTATACCCCAAAGAGATACTAAAGAAGGGAAAGGGACCTGTATGTGCCAAAATGTTTGTGGCAGCCCTGTTTGTAGTGGCTAGAAGCTGGAAAATGAATGGATGCCCATCAATTGGAGAATGTTGGATAAATTGTGGTATATGAACATTATGGAATATTATTGTTCTGTAAGGAATGACCGGCCGGATGAATACAGAGAGGGTTGGAGAGACTTACATGAACTGATGCTAAGTGAAATGAGCAGAACCAGGAGATCATTATACACTTCGACAACGATATTGTATGAGGACATATTCTGATGGAAGTGGATTTCTTTGACAAAGAGACCTAACTGAGTTTCAATTGATCAAGGATGGACAGAAGCAGCTACACCCAAAGAAAGAACACTGGGAAACGAATGTGAACTATCTGCATTTTTGTTTTTCTTCCCGGGTTATTTATACCTTCTGAATCCAATTCTCCCTGTGCAACAAGAGAACTGTTCGGTTCTGCACACATATATTGTATCTAGGATATACTGCAACATATCTAACATATATAAAACTGCTTGCCATCTAGGGGAGGGGGTGGAGGGAGGGAGGGGAAAAATCGGAACAGAAACGAGTGCAAGGGATAATGTTGTAAAAAAAATTACCCTGGCATGGATTCTGTCAATATAAAGTAATTATTAAATAAAATTTAAAAAAAAAAAAAGAAAGAAACTTTCCTTGGGTATGGTGACTGACTATCCTACTGACATAATCCGGAGAAGTCTGAAGGGTCGTTATGGTGACCAGGTAAGGAAAGGTGCTGCCCATCTCAGGTAGAAACCTGAGAATGCCTCTCTGGGTCATGTCACTGTGCTGATAATACCATACAAGTTAGTTTATAGTTTTGATGTTATATCAATCAAAATATCAAAGGAATATTTTATGGAAGTGGATAAAATAATAAAATTTATTTTAGCAGAATAAAAAATATAGATCACCAAGGAAAATAATGGAAAAATATATAGAAATGAAGAGGGAATAGCACTTCTAGAACTCAAACTATGTTATAAAGCAACAGTATTCAAAACTATTTGGAAGTGGTTTAAAAAAAAATAGAGGGGGCAGCTAGGTGGTACCAGCTTTGAAGATAGAGAACCAGCCCTGACAGCAAGAGGACTTGAGTTCAAATTTGACCTCAGACATTAACACATCCTAGTTATGTGACCCTAGGCAAGTCACTTAACCCCAATTGCCTCAGCAAAAAAAAAAAAAAAAAAATAGAGAATCAATGGAATAAACTTGACAAAGAACAATGAGAAATTATAGAACTTTGTAACCTAATTTTCTTTTTTTTTTGCAGATTTTTTTCCCATTGTAACCATTTTCTTTCTTTCTTTCTTTTTTTTTTTTTTTTGCTTGCAAATACTTTTATTCAAATGCAATTTTTCAAGGATGACAAGTTTTAGATATTATTGAAGGTAACAACAACCATGGATTCCTCTAGCACATCTGTCCCAACTTCATCACCTTTGACTACATATTTTGTTTGTATAACCTAATTTTTAATAAACTTCAAAACAAATTCCTTTAGGAAAAAGAGTCTATTTGATAAGAACTAGACTAACTGGGAAGTAGCTGGGCAAAAATTAGGCTAAACCAACACTTGATACCATATTCAATAATAAATTTGAAGTATACACATGATCTGAATAGTAAAGAGTAATCTATAAAAAATTAGAAGAAATAATGTACTTATATTGGTGAATTAGAGACTTTTTTTTTTATTTGTTTGTTCTGTAAGATAATTTGTGAGGCAATGTGATTTGCTGGAGGTCACTCAACTAGTAATTATCAAATGTTTAAATGTGCATTTAAACTCAGATCCTCCTGCTTCCAGGATTGTGCCACTTGATTGCTGCAGAGGAGTATAATCAAAAAATAAAATAATTTGATTACACAAAATTGAAAAACTTTTATATAATGTCTAAAGGGATCCAATGGAAAAGCCCTTTGGATCACATTTTTTGGTTAGGGATTTAATATCCAAAATACTTAGATAATTAATAGAAATAAATAATACTAAAAGTCATTCCCTAATTGATAAGTAATCAAAGGATATGAACAAAGGGTCCTCAAAAGAAGTATTGCTAACTATTACAAATAACCATATGTAAGAGTATTCCAAATCATTCCAAATGCTCTGGACATTGCCCAATTTAGGTAATGTGGCCTCTTTAGGGCATGCCCCGATTGCCTACTGTGGAGGCTTTTGTATCCCCTATCACATGGGAGGGAGTTAACCTTTTAATTCGCAGCCTGCATCTTAACAAATTGGTGAGACTGAACTGGTCAATCCTTTTTTTCCCCACATTTTTTTCCTGTTTTAAAATTGAACCAATGGGAGAAAAAGAACTTTTCTTCCTCTTCTCCCTTTCTTTTTTCCAGGCTCCAAAAATGAACTGAGGAGTGTTTATTTCTATTCTGTGTTGTTTGTCTTTAATTTCAGGTACCAAAAGTGTTCCTCACAGGATCTGAAGTCTAAGCCTGGTCCCCACCTGGGAGGCAGGATTTAGCTTTGATTCAGTACTGGAGCAAAATAAGACAGTTTTAGATCATTCAACAGTTAAGAAAAGGAGTTTTACTTATCTATATCAGGAGAAGAAAATTAAATAAGGATAAATATTGAAGACACACTGAGTTGATTAAATTGAGTAAAGCTCCTTTGCCTGAATTGTCCATCATAGACTACTAAGCATCAAAAATAATCTAGAACTCCTTATATGTTTTATAGTCAGGCAACCATGAAGTGATGTCAGCAGTCTTTAATACTCTAAGCTAATCAATTTTTTAAATTAATTTTTTCAATCAAAAAGATTGCTACATTCCTCTATAGAGAAAGAACAAAATCCCTGTTATAACTATTTAGACCCAAGCAAAATAAATAAATCCCCCTCACACAGACTATGTCCAAAAAAAATATACTTCAGTTTCTACTTGAAGTCCATCACCTCTCCATCAGGAAATTGAACACATCATCATGAGTTTTCTATGACTCATAAGAGTTTATAAGTTTTCTCTCTGAAGGTGGATACCACTTTTTTCAACATGAGTTCTTTGGAATGGTCTTGGATCGTTGTATTGATTAGAAGATGAACACAGTTGTTCATCATTGCAACATTAAGGTTACTGGTTTCAATGATCTGATTATTTTCATTTCACTCTGTGTTTATTCATATAGATCTTTCCACATTTTTTCTAGAATGATTCCACTCCAATCATTTCCTATAGCTCAGTAGTACTTTATCACATCATAAGCAATAACTTGTTCAGTCATTCCTGAATTGATGAGGATCCCCTCAATTTCCAATTCTTTGTCATCACAAAAAGAGCCACTATAAATATTTTTGTCCATATATAGATAGGTTCTTTTTCTTTTTCTTTGATCTCTCTGGAATAGAGATCTAATTGTGGTATTGCTCAGTCAAAATGTATGGGCAGTTCTATAGCCCTTTGAGCATAGTTCCAAATTGTTTACTAGAATGGTTGGACTATTTCATAACGCTACAAACAATTCACTAGTGTGGCTACTTTTCCTTTTATCTCCTCCAGCATTTGTCATTTCTGATAGGTGTAAGGTGATATCTCAGATTGCTCTAATTTGTATTTTTCTAATCATTAGTGATTTGGAGTTTTGCTTTTTTTTTTATATATGGCTATAGTTAGTTTTGATTTCTTCTTCTGAAAACTGCTCATTCATATCCTTTGATCATTTACCAATTGGGAAATGATTCTTATTTTTATTAATTTTATAAATTTCTCTTGTTCCCTTCCCTTTCTATTTCCCTATTGGGTCAGTTTCATTTTTTAAATACACACAGTATATATATATAATTTTTCTTCGAACCAATTCTAGTGAAAGCAAAATTCAAGCCTTTCCTTTCACCCCTTATCACTTTCTCCTCCATTATAAAAGTTCTTCCTTGCATGACTTTTTTATGTGAGAAAATTTTCCCTATTATTCTTCTCCCAGTGCATCCCTCTCTCACCCCACCATTTTTTTTTTGGTGGGGGGAGGGGGGGAGAGATCATTCCAACATAATTAACTTACATCCAAACCCAAATTTTTAACAGCTCTAAAAATGACAAAATTCTTAGCAGATATATATAAAAATTTCCCTCACAGGAATGTAAACAGTTTAACATTATTGAGTTTTTTATAATTACTTCCTTGTGTTTACCTTTTTCATGCTTCTCTTCAGTCTTGTGTTGGAATGTTAAATTTTCTATTCAGCTCTGATCTGAAAGTCCTCTATTTCATTAAATATCCTTTTTCCTTTTTCCTATGAACAATTATACTCACTTTTGCTGGGTAGTTTATTCTTGGTTGTAATCCTAGCTCCTTTTCTTTCTGGAATATAATGTCCTGCTTGTGATTTCTCCTGGCCTTCCTTCTGTTCTCTTCTGTGTTTTTCAAAAACATGTTTTAATAATCCTTTCTTTCTTTCTCTTAATCTATTCTAGTTCCCCTCTCACACTTTACTCTTTTCTTAGTTAATCAATAAACATCTGTTGTGCCTACTATGTGCCAAGCCCTCTGTCCCCTTAATGTGGAAATTGGTAAATCTTCTGTAATTCTTACTATAGCTCCATGAAATTTGAATTGGGTTTGGTTTTTTTTTGTTTTGTTTTGTTTTGTTTTTTTTTTTTTGGGGGGGGGGGGTGCTGCTTATTTTACCTTTCACCTGGGAGTTCTGTAATTTGGCTATAATATCCTGAGAGTTTTCACTTTGGAATCTCTTGCAGGAAGTGATTGGTGGATTTTTTTCAATTTCTATTTTACCTTGTGGATCTAAAATATTGGAGCAGTTTTCCTTAATAATTTCTTTTCATATGTCTAATAGAGTACTGACACTGGTTTGTATATATGGATCTTTGATCTTTTGGGGACATATGTTTAGTTATGGTAACTCTGGATCAAAGAGTATGCACAGTTTTAACAAATTTCTGTATAATTCCAAATTCTTTTCCAGAATGATTAAACAAACTACTAACAGTGCATTAGCATGTATGTAGAATAAAAATGGCTGGCATATAAAAATGCAAATATTATGGGTAGTTTTGATGAGGTTTAGAATGGTCTAGAAATTAGTGGCTATGAGAGAGTTAAGAATCCCCATTAAATTGGCCACAGGTTTTAGGAGTGAAAAAATTCTCTCATTCCCGAATATTAGTTGCAAAATGAAAGTTTATTGTTAGATAGAAATCAGTTTACCCAGAGACTGATTTCTATAGCGGCAGAGCTATGGAAATTGGAGTTTTGCACTGAGAATGCAGTTCTCAGTGGACCAAAGGTCCTGGCAGAAAAGGGAGCTGCCAAGGTCCATCTGCAAAGACTTTAGTTAATGGAAACTTATTATATTGGGTGACTTGGTGGGGACTGGGACAAACGGAGCAAACCAGAACCAGTGGGGGCTGAGCAGCCCAAGAAAGTCAGAATGAGGGCTGGGACAAGTCCGGATCTCCTAGTGGAATTCAAAGGGATGCTTTTTGACCAGGATTTGTGAATCAAAGGCTCTGGCATCCCGGAAAGACACCTTGTCTGGGGAGGATATGGCTCAGGCAGGAGGGGCTGGGAATCTGAAAAGAATCACAGATCAATAGGAAATACACTTTCTTAAAGGGACCCCAACCTGCTTCAGTTTGCTTTTCTTTTTAACTATATAATAAATTCAATATGTAATTTTGTCCTGCTTATTTGTGATTTCTCCTGGCCTTCCTTCTGTTCTCTTCTGTGTTTTTCAAAAACATGTTTTAATAATCCTTTCTTTTTTTTCTCTTAACCTATTCTAGTTCCCCTCTCACACTTTACTCTTTTCTTAATCAATAAACATCTGTTGTGCCTACTATGTGCCAGGCATTGTGCTAAGAGACAAGGACATAAAAAAAAAGGTCAAAAGACAGTTCCTGCCTTCAAATGTAATGGAGGAATCAACATGAAAGCAAATATAACAGATAATAAATAATCATTAGTATAGAAAGTGTTAGAATTCAGAGGGATTAGGAGAGGTTTCTTGTGGAAGGAAGCTTTTAGCTGAGACTTCAAGGAAGCTAAGGAAGCAAAAAGGCAGAGACTAAGAGGAAGAACTTTTAATATGATGAACAGCTAGTGAAACTGTCTAGAATAAGAAGATGGGATGTCATATTGGATTACTCACCCCCTAGGGGAAGGGAAGGTGGGGATTAGAACTCAAATTTTTACAAGGGTTAATATTAAAAAATTATTCATGCATATGTTTTGAAAATAAAAAGCTTCAATAAACAAATAAATAAGGAGTTGGGATGGCTTATTCAAAGTGGCTATTCACTAGATCAAAGAATATGTGAAAATGTGTAAAGGTATAAGAAGATGAAAAGTTCTATTAAGGTGGGAGGGAAGGTTCGGATATGAAGGCTTTGAATAATAGGATTTTATATTCCATCCTGGAATTAATAGGGAATCTCTGGACTTTATTGAGTGGGAGAGGGAAAAGTGGTGATATGGTCAGACCTGCACTTTAGGAAGATAATTTTGACAACTGAAGATGGACTGCAATGAGAAGAGACTTTTGGCAGCCAGACCAACCAGCAGGTTATTGCAGCAGTCCAAGTGTGGGGTCGTCTACAAGAGAGTAATAGTACTATCAGGAGAGAAAAGAGAGATTCTGGAAGGTAAAAAATTATATAGAGAGAGGCTTTTGCAACAGACTGGATTGAGATAGGAAGACAGAGAGCTAGGAGTTGAGGATGACATTGGATGCAGGAAAGATTCCTTTTTTTGTGACTCCCAACCCCTCCTTCCCCCCAGTTAATGTAATTACCCTTTGACTCACAAATCCTGCTCCCTTTGTATTCCAATAGAAAATCCTGACCTGTCCCAACCTCCATCCAGATCTAAGCCAACTTTGGGGCTAAACCCACAGGCCCCTCTAGCTAAATCTCCCATTATAAAAGGGACACACTGGGACCCCCTCTTTACAGTGGTCCCAAACATTCTAGCCATGTCAGGACTCTCTGTCCACTGGACCCTCTATCCGGTGCCCTCCTTATCTCTACCTTCACCTATTTCCTTAACTATGCTTTAACCTTACTTCCAAACCCAATAATAAACCTCTTTTTATCAATCTAGCTTTCAGGCTGATAAATGCCTTTATTGGGGACTCACCCCACTACTAGACCTCATTTACCACTGTATCCTTGCACCGAATCCAAGGAGGTTCCAGGGGAGCTCCATTTGACTCCTTGTACCCCAAACCTGCCACTAGACCTTAACTAAACCCTAATTTCATTTAGGTACCCCAAATCTAGATCCCATCATTTGGTTCTCTGACTGGAAACATGGAAACTAGATAATTTGGCGACCAAACTGAACCCCAACCTTTTCAGGGCACTCAGAACCAATCTGGGTTTTGAGCTGTTCAGGCAGTATTCTTCCAGGAAGAATCTGAGTTCCTTTTTTCATCTCACTCTATCCCTAAAGGTAGTGGGGAGAATATCTGCATTCAGTCTCACTCTACTTGCATTTCAGGTGAAAAGGCCTCTATTTTTACCAGGCAATCCGGAACTCTGGACAAGATAAAAGACTTTTTTTCTTTCCTTATCTTGCAGTGGACACCCAAGCCACTTGGGTCGGGCTTGGGTCATTGTTGGAGCTCTAAGCTCACAATTCTTTGTGAATTGCTGTGGATTGACAAAAAGCCTTCATTTGTTTTGCTCTCTGTCTCTAAGAGATATGAGGGAGGCTGCAAGGATTTGGAAAACTAAAAGTTTTTACCTGTCCACAATCTAGACACACCTCTGCCTCTAAAATCTTTCCTCAAGAAGATGCTTTGCTTTAGAAACTCCCTCTGTCTAAATCCTTTCCAGAGACAAAGGCTCTTCCTTTACATCTCAATGCATTTCTAATCTTTTTTCTTGGTCACCAGAAAGCCCTGCTCTCAAGCAAGAACTCAGAGACACGAGAGGAAATGTCTCTTTAACAGCCCCCCACCCCATACCAAGGAGACACATGGCTGTTCTGGGGAACCCACCCCTCTTGGGGGTCCCAGGCCAGCGCTCTCTTTGATCTGTTCTGGGGAGATAGCTGGAGAAACATAAGAGGAGCCATGTTTGAGCCCTTCTCCCACTCCACTGTTAAATGCAATGGAGTCTCTAATGGTCAGGCTCTAGCCATGAGGAGAAAGGTCACTGAATTGAGGTGAGTTTAGAGAATGTCTCTGCCCAGGGCAGCTACTCCCTGGACAGGGGTAAGCGGTCTCTCCTTCAGGTCTTGCTCTCCCAGAAATATATGGGGGCTTACGGGGCAGCTGAGGGGCGCAGAGGATAGAGCACCAGCCCTGAAGTCAGAAAGACCCGAGTTCAAATCTGGTCTCAGACACTTAACACTTCCTGGCTGTGTGACCTTGGGCAAGTCACTTAACCCTGATTGCCTCAGCAAAAAAAAAAGAAAAAGATGGGGGCTTAGATGAGCTACCCCGCCCTCAAGTTCCAGCGTGGAACCGCCAGAGGAGCCCTCGCCATTCAAGACGCACTGCGCTGGGTAAGATGGCATCTCTTCCTTCCTCACCCTCGCTCTGGCCTTTCTTCCTGCTTCTTCCATGGAGTGGGGAGTGTAGAACTCGAGGCCTGGTTTGGACCTCTCCCATGTGGCTTGGCAACCTGCCATTTAAATGCTCCTATCCTGTCCCCTTCTTGGGGTTACTGTACGGGGGGGAGGTTGGGGACTTAATCTGAATCTTCTCAAATCTCCGGAAAGGTTTTCCCCAACTTTTAAATGGAAGTTTGCTAACAATCTGGACAAGTGAGCCACGCCCCTCCCAGACCTTTACCTGGCTCTTAAAGCCGCAGCTTCCAGCCCCCAGGAAGTGTGCTCCTCCCATATATTTTAAAACAGGACTCGGTTTCCCTGATTTGGTCATCCCGGGTTAGAGCAAATGCCCCTCCCGTCACAGCCTTTTAACTGTAGAAGCCTCAGTATTATGCTTTTACATGCTCACAAGGCTGTTTACAAAGACTGGGGGTTTTAAACTGCTCTCTGGGTTTTTTTTTCTTAGCCTCAGGGCACTACTTAAAACCTTTTTCTCAACTGCTTGTGGGGAGATAACCTAGCTAAACCAGGTTAGGTCTCTCTCTCTCTCTCACTCATTTTCCTACCTAACCTCACAGGTGGGAACTCTTTCGCTCCTAATTTTCTCAGTCCCAAGATCTTTTGCTCTTAGCACACTTGGTTCTATTCTTTTCTGGAATGGCATTTTACATCCCTGCCAACAACTAAAGGTTTCTTTTCTGGGCTCCAACCCTGGCCAGCTTGCAGCTTCAAAAAAGACCTTTGGAATGATGGCTGAGGAATAAAATTCCAAATCAAGGCAAATTGAATTCTTTAGAATTGGATTCTTTGGATTCTCTCTTTTCTCTCATTCCTTGACTGCAACAAGAAATGAGTTAATGGGAGAAACTGAAGCCATTTAAAACACAACTTCAATTCGGTAAACACCTTTAGGAAAGAAGTCTGTCTTTCCTGTTGTTCTTTTCTCAAGCTCTCTAGATTTGTTCTCTGTTCTATACTTGGTCCCTGACAAATTCTCCCTTGCTCTGTCAGGTTTCCACCTCGGTTTCTCTGGCACTAGCTCCAGGAGCCCAGGGGCTATAGAATACACATACTGTCTAGAGTTAAGCTAGAAGCTATTGAATGGAGAACACACCCACTCCTACCACACCCCTCCTTCACTACCTTGCCCTCAATGTTGGTGGGCCTCCTAGGAGGTTTCCACTGAGGCAAAGCTACCACACCACCCTTCTATAATGGGGGCAGTTCAAATTCCCAGGCTAATTTGAGTGCTGACAGGCTCGGGGAGCCTTTGGGGGAAATTATCTGTCATAGGACGCTGTGTAGACAAAATCCTGTTTTTGGCAATGGCCCTCTGGGAGGGCCTTTGCGGGTTTTCTTCCTAGAGATGTCTATGGAAGGTTACATTATAGAATGGGTAAGGCTTTCGGGTTTGCAATAAATTAGCTTCCCTCCCCATCCCTAGACATTCTCCTTTAAGCTGTCGCTTAATGCAGAGACACACTGTGTTTGAGAAAAATACCTCAATCTCAACACCTGAACTCTGAACAGATTAGCAGAATTCCAATCTCTCTCCACCCACCAACTCTCTGGACAAGTCCATCCTTTAAAGTGCTTTTTTTTTTCTTTGGAATCCTGGGACTGATTAACACTTGTGCCCTCAGGCAAAAGCAGTGAGCCAAAACACTTATCTCTTTTAAAGCTGAAAAATTCAACCTAATGAAACCTAGGACCCACCCACCTCCTCAATTTGTTTCTGGGGTCCAAAACTCAATGTTTCTTCCACTCTGCTGCTAACACCTGTTGGTTTCTTTTTAACTTTCTAACCTGAGACTCTCAGCTCTTTTCTTCTCAGGGCAACTTCTGTCTCCTGAAAAAACACTCAGAGCGGAAGTGCTTTCTAATACAAATCTCTCCCAAACATAGGTCTGTAGGTGCCCTGAAACTGTCCGAGGAGACCCCAGTCTCTACCCTGAGTTCCAGCAGGAAAAACAATGGAGAAACTGCCTCACACCACAGGGGCTGAATTGGCCCCCGGCATCCTGCTCCCCGGTAGGGAATTGGGTCGGGCCCTGTTTTCCCTTTTATCCCAGCACAGTCCCAACACCTCAGGGGCCGTAAGCTAGGTTGGCAGTGCTGAGATACTTTACACTCCCTCTGACCTCTTCCACCCCCCCTCCCCCATAAGAATGGGGAAAGTGGGGGGGAAGGCTCAGAATCTTTGCTTATTGAGGAACCAACTCTTTTTTTAAAGAAAGGCAGCACAGTTAAAAGATTTCTAAGAGCTTAAATTGCATTCTTATCTTAACTAGATATAAAGGCCTCCAGTTTCCCCTGACTTCTTAGTCCACACCCTAATCCCCCCACCCCACCCCCGAGAAATTAGCTTTCCTGGAAATTAAGAGTGAATGGGCTAAACTCTAGGCTACTTAATGCTTTTTACTATAAACAAATAATCTTTTGCTTCCTACTTCTCCTACTTCTCTTTGATAGTTAAACGGGCCATCAGCAAACTTTCAGCATTCTTTCAGGCAGCCCACAGAAGGAACCTGATGTATTTCCTGCTATCCCGCCATCTCCACCCTGAATAACACCCCAGTTTTAACCTGCTGCCGAAATCTGGGCTTCAATCTTTGGATTATCAACTGCTCTTCAGCCTGGAGAACATGGGAAAACTGACTAGGAGCGACTGACTGGGACAAACACCCTTAGATGCCCTGCTATCATCCCCAAACCCCACACCTCACGCCTCACCTCCTGGCATGAACCCCCAGCTCGACCCTTGCCAGCTCGAAGCAGTTAAGAAGAGATCAGCGCCTCTTTTCCCCACATACCTTTGGAGGTGACTGCTTGAGGGGGGGGATGAAGAGGAGACCCCCAAATTTGGAAAATCCTAGAAGGAGAAAATCTTCAATTCTGCCTCAATAAGAGACTTTGCCCCATGTCCTTTTTTTCTTAAATGAATTTAAATTCCAACTGCTTGAGGGAGGAATGATGCGGGAAAGATTCCTTTCTTTGTGACTCCCAACCTCCCCCCCAGTTAATGTAATTACCCTTTGACTTACAAATCCTGCTCCCTTTGTATTCCAATAAAAAATCCAGACCTTTCCCAACCTCCATCCAAATCTAAGCCAACTTTGGGGCTACACCCACAGACCCCTCTAGCTAAATCTCCCATTATAAAAGGGACACATTGGGACCCCCTCTTTGCAGAGGTCCTAAACATGCTAGCCATGTCAGGACTCTCTGTCCACTGGACCCTCTGTCCGGTGCCCTCCTTATCTCTACCTTCACCTATTTCCTTAACTATGCTTTAACTTTGCTTCCAAACTAATAAACCTTTTTTATCAATCTAGCTTTCAGGCTGATAAATGCCTTTATTGGGGACTCGCGCAGCTACTAGACCTCATTTACCACCGTATCCTTGCGCCGAATCCATGGGAGTTCCAGGGGAGCTCTATTTGACTCCCTGTACTCCAAACCTGCCACTAGACTTCAACTAAACCCTAATTTCATTTAGGTACCCCAAATCTAGACCTCATCAACATTTCGGTTGTGGGTCTAGGGAAATGCCTAGGAGGATGGTGATTTCCAACAATGAAAGGGAAATCTGGAAGATAAGAGGGTTTGTGGTGGGTAAAATAATGAGTTAATGGTGAATTTAAGGTGTCTACAACACATCGTATAGTTGGAGACTCAAGACTTGAAGTTCAAAGAGAGGTTAGGGCTGGATAGATACATTAAAGAATCATCAGAATAGATCAGATCATTGTTTTGCATATCTACACATGTATAACTTATGTCAAATTGTTTGCCTTCTCAATGAAGGGAGGATGAAAATTTGGAACTGAACAATCTGGGGGAAAAATCTTTAAATTGTTTTTACATGTAATTAGGGAAAAAAACCAAATATTACATTTTAAATGGGGGGGAAATATATTAAAAAGGAAATTATTGTTAAAATAATTTAGGATGGATAGATTAAGTGAAGGTTTTTTGAAGATGATGGAAATGATTATGTTTTTAGGCAGTAGAGAAGCAACCAGTAGATAGTGAAAGATGACTGAAAAATGAGAAAGTGGTGATGGTAATAGAGAAAACAGAATGGGAAAAGATTGAAGGAGGGTTAGCCTTGCAAGGACTACTTTATCATGTGAGATAGCAATGAGGAAGAAATAGTAGTGGAAGGCTTTAGAGGGATATGAGATTAGGAATAAAGAAGAGGGAGTTTGGAGTAATGATCTCAGTTTCAATAAGGGAGGGAGAGCCTTGGAAGGTTTGAAGAAGGATAAAAATATTTAGAAAAGTTGTCTATTATGAGTGGAATAGTAAGCTAATTAGAGTACTATAGCAGCAAGAGTCCAATTGAGGTTATATAACAAATTTATGGACTCAAATCAGTACCATTGAATGATTTTCTCCTCTGTACAGCAAACATGTATGAAGATCAAAAGCTGTAGATGGAGCTTGGCAAAGCATAATCAGTGGAATGATAAGGAAGCAAAGAACTCAAGAGATCAGGGTAAAACTGAACTGGTTCTCCAAGGAGTCCATATAAGGAAAAGCAGAAAGTAGTAGTGTAGGGCTGATTGCCTTAGAGATAACTGAAGAATCAAGAGATTGGAGGTTTGTATGGATGGATGTGCATGAAGAACAATGTTTGATAATGGAAGACTGAAAGAGGTAGAAGGTCAATAGATTGTAATTAGGTAAGTTTATGAATTTGAAAACATTATGGCAAGATCAAGTGACCATTTTTGTAAGTGGCAGACCTATATGGAAATTAGTAATTTGAGAAACTAGGTTGAGGGAGCATGTATACATATATGTCTATATACATGTAATCTTATATAATGCATATGTATATGTTACCAGGATTTTGAATGGGTAATATATACCAGTTTATATAAATATATAAATGTAAGGTTTACATAAACTTTTTCTATTCACAATCCTTTTCTGCCCAAGGAATTTTTACACAACATCAGGTTATATAGGTATATAAAAGATATACAGATCAATGTCATGAGTCCCATAATCAGTTGTGTGTTCTCATATGGGTTGTGACTCAGTTTAAAAAACTTGAGTATATACCAATTGTGTGATCCTCGAAGGAGAAGATGTTTTGAGTGAGTGATGGTGGGGGAACCCAAAAGTAGCAATGGCCAACAAGGAGTATTCTAACTTACCTGGTAGTAAGAGGGAATAAGCCACCAAAATATATTAAGGTATAACATGCTTTAAAAATATTAATAATTCAAATTATTGTAGACTCTATTAAACTAAACAGAAACAGTGGAAAGTGATACAAAACAATGTTTACAGACATTCAACAAATAGAATGCAAATATTTCTTAGTTAAATAATAAGCAAATCAAACAGGGGCTTTTTCAGATATATATCCTTATACATACACATATTTATACAATAAATAAAAGATGCTATTTGTTATGTCCATATTTGTGATCTTCCTAGTTTTTGAGCTTTTTAAAAAAATTCTCAATTTAAGTACCAAAAAAAGAATTAACATTTCCATAAACAGAGCAGCATGAATACAACTAGAGCCTTCTAATTAATTGGCAGAGATCAATCAGGACAGAGTTAGATAAGCAAAAGAGAGAAGACTATCAGGTTTTTCCAGTTTCTTCAGTCTCTCAGGCTCTGCAGTTACTTCAGATGCTTCTGGCTTCCGGATTTAGGAGAAAAGATTCCTGAAGAAAAAGATTATAGGGAAAAGCCAACATAAGAGCTGACAGATGCCACCATGTCCCTATCTGCAGCTTGCTACACTAGATACTTTGGTGAACTTCCCCTTGGGTGAGATCTAGGACTTTTCTTGGAAGAGCTATACTTGTTATATTTAGTCACCTCATTCCCAAAATGAGAGTGTCTTCATTGTTTATTGTTGTTGTTTAATTATTTCCAGTAGAGTCTGACTTTTCATGATCCCATTTGAGTTTTCTTGGCAAGGACACTAGAGTGATTAGGTACCATTTCCTTTTTATTTTACAGATGAGGAAACTGATGCAAGCAAAGTTGAGTGACTTGCCCAGAGTCACAAAGCTAATAAGTATCTGAGACCAGATCTGAAGTCAGTTCTTTCTGACTCTAAGTCTAGTTCTCTATCTACTGCACCTTTATCTCCTTTTTATTTATTGATTGATTGATTGATTGATTGATTTATTTGCAGAGGCAATTGGAGTTAAGTGCCTTGCCCAGGGTCACACAGCTAGGAAGTGTTAAGTGTCTGAAGTCAAATTTGAACTCAGGTCCTGCTGACTTCAGGGCTGGTACTCTAACTACTTCACCACCTGGATGTCTCTATTATATTTATATATATGTATACATACATATATATATATATACACACACATATAAAATAACATATATATATATATATAAATATATTGTATTTACATTTAATCTTCCTTTATTTGGGTGTCCCCCCATCCCTTCCTCCATGTTTGTATATTCTTCTCATGTACCTCAATTATGATAAATATCAAATTCTGTTTTCTTCTTAATGCTGCCAGGCAGTATAGTAGATACAGTGCTGGACTTGGAGCCAAGTAGATTTGATGAGGTATGGATCGTGGCAGGGATATGGGTTGGTTTCCTAGTTCTCCAGAACACCAAGTTAGGGCAGGTTCACAGCGAGAAACGCTACACAAAAGGCTGTGATAAGAAAAGGCACTTTATTAAAGAGAGAGATATTAAAGAGAGAGAGACACCAAGATGTTCTCTTAGTGGGCAATGTCAAAGAATTTCGAAGAGACATTTTCTCAGGGCTTACTTTTATACAGAAACAAAACAATTTGGGTTTTGCATCCAAAAGGAACACACTTGAGATAGGGCTTGGGCAAAGTCTTTTCCAGGGAATGTAGATTTGCATCCAAAAGGTGCATAATGTGTGTGAAGAGAGTCTTTCTCAGGAAATGTAGATGCTCTTCTGGGAGAGGCTGTATTGTCTTCATCAGATTCATCTCAGGTGATGGGATTAGATCTAAGGGGACCAGGCTGGCTGAGCACTGCTTGAGAAGGTGACTCAGACTGACTCCATTCCACTGGCTGACTTTATACAGCTGTTTGGACTCCTTTCTGGATTTGGCTGCTGTGCCTACTAGAAGATTCTGTTGCTAACTCTACTTGTAGCACCTCTGAAAGCTTTTTCCTCTAAAGCTCACAAAGTGATAACATAATCCTTTCTTCCTCTTGATACTCATTCACCAAAAATCAGAAAAGAATAAAAATATATAAAAACAAAACAAATAAATACATACACATATATGGTAGTCAAGTTATCATTAGGGATCTTGAAGGAATCCTTCCCACAGGAAAGCTGCCAGGGAAGAGAATTAGAACCTATTTACTTAAAGTTTTAGTATGCTTGCTCAGTTTCTATTTGATCCCCAGACATTTAGTTATTAGACCTTTTGTCTCAGCAGCCAACCAGAAGACTTCTATCAATCCTGACCTTTTAGTCACTCATGATAAGAAAATGACTTCCTGTGTTTTTATGTGTTTGATTGTCAGTAGTTAGGATTTAATACTATGTACACACTTTTTAAAAATACTCTAACTTCCTAGTTTCTCAAATTACTAATTTCCCATGGTCTACTCTCCTACTCCACCTCAGCTTCTTAAAAAGATGTTCACACCCATCAGGAAAGACAGATGATCTATTGGCTCCAGTCTGTCTTTACATTCATTTTTGCTGTTTTTCTGGTTTTGTTGTGTTTTTTTTTTTTTTAATCTTCCTTCCTTGTCTACTCCAAATTTTTCATTTCCTTGAGATCAAGTTTTCCCAATAATGCCCCTAAAGCTATTTAAATGGTATAAAGCCCTCTTAAAGAATTTTAGGACCTTTCTCATCAAGGGATGTGGTAAGGTTGGAGCAAAATCTACCTGGGTCCTTGACAGTATATAAGATTAGTATTTTTCCTAAGCTAGGGAAGTAAGGTGAGTCAAGGTTAATATAAGGGTGATTGTCCTACTGGAAAATGAATGTCAACTGTTTGCATTTTTGTTTTTCTTCCCGGGTTACTTCTACTTCTGAATCCAATTCTCCCTGTGCAACAAGAGAACTGTTCAGTTCTGCACACATATATTGTATCTAAAATATACTGCAACATATTTAACATATATATAACTGCTTGCCATCTGGGGGAGGGGGTAGAGGGAGGGAGGGGAAAAATTGTTACAGAAGTGACTGCAAGGGATAATATAAAAAATTACCCTGGCATGGGTTCTGTCAATAAAAAGTTATTTAAAAAAAAAAAAAAGGGTGATTGTCCTGAGGATTAAGACTCAAGGTGCTTAGCATTCACTAGCCATTTTTTGGAAAACATATTTCTATATTTATAAGGTTGTACAAGAAAAATCAGACCCAAAGGAAAAAAGCCATGAGGAAAAAAAAGCAAACAAGCCAAAAAAGTGAAAATACTACTCTTCAATCCACATTCAATCGCCATAGTTCTCTAGATGCAGATAACATTTTCCATCTCAAGTCTACTGGAATTATCTTGAATCTAGTTGTTACTGTGCACAATGTTCTACTGGTCCTGCTCGCTTCATTCACCATCAGTTCATGTAAAGTAATTCCAGACTTTTCCAAAATCAGCCTGCTTGAATGGGACTGATTGGATGAAGTTTTCTCAGTATTGAGTCTGTCACATGATCCTACACCGAGAGCTGGAAGATGAAATTTTGGGCCTCAGGTTTCAGTCACATGATCTCAATTCCTAATCTTGAACCCTGGATTTCAGAGAGTCATGTGGTCTCTAAAGTTCAGCCCCTCAAGAAGTGATATGACCCACAGGAAGCAGACAACATTGGTCAAGGTTGGTCATGTCCTTTTAGTCTATCCAATGAGAAGGGTCAGGTCTTTTGCTTTTTAAATCTTAGACAAGCTGGAAGCTGCCCAGGTTCCAGGAGCACATGGTAGTAGTTCGGATGGCTCCCAGGTGTATCTGGGCCTCTCCCAACAGGGATTAAATAAATGCTTTCTCTTTGTACCTGAAGATGTCTCTGATTAGTTAATCTGGGAAAACGGTCTAGCACCTGTCCCACACATGCTTATCATTTCTAATAGAGCAATGATGTCCCATTACTTTCATATACCATAACTTCTTCAGCCATTCCCCAAATGATAGGCATTTACTCATTTTCCAATTCCTTGCCACTACAAAAAAGGCTTTATGGGATACAGGCCCAATAGAGATTCTGCTGGATCAAAGGGTATGCACTTTGATAGCCCTTTGGGCATAGTTCCAAATTGCTCTCCAGAATAGTTGGATCATTTCACAACTCCACCAATAATGCATTAGTGTCCCAGTTTTCCCATATCCTCTCTGAAGAGATAAAAGAGGCACCAGAAATGGTCAATAGAAATCATTTCGGGAAAGCAATTGATTGTAAAAAGAATATTATATGAAAATAGCATAATAAAAATTAAGTTCATTACATGGAGCAATCATGACAAGACATCAACAGGTACAAAGTTTTCCTATTTACTATGTGAATTAACACACAGGAGTTAGCAAGGAAAGGGTTTTAACAACAAGGGGAAAGACAAATTCTCTAGTGGAACTCACAATTAACCAGAAAGAAGACCCTTTTAAAGGCAATATGCCATGAAGTGTTAGTATTCATTTGACAAGCTAGATTCAAAGAGGAGTTTAGCAGACTAACCCAAAAGAGTTAATAGGGGAAGGGGATTACACCACTAACTGGTGGACTAACCCTAAACGAGTTAGTTATAATAGAGAGAAAGAAATCATAGGAGAGTGAGGGTGGGAGGAAGGGTGTGGAAAGATACTATGAGGCAGGATGCTATGGCTGATTAACCCTAAAAAGAATTTAGCAAAGATCTAACACAACTCAATCTTTTATAGGGAAAATATAACCTTGGGAGTTTGATATCATAATTCTACTTTCTAATTTGGTATGAAATGGAGTTTCTAAAGACCACCTAGGGTGAGACTGTAATCAAAAGTCCACTTGAACAAAAGGTCTACTTAAAAACAAAAAGCTTTACCAAAAACTGGGCTGTTCCCTTCAGTGCTCTTTCTGCTTGCCTCAGGGAGTATTATAATCCTATTAGTGCTTCAAGCTTTCTCAACTAATACCCACCTAGCTACTTAGGACCTCATCAGCCTCCAACATTTATCATTATCTTTTCTTGTAAGTTTAGTCAATCTGAGAGATGTGAAGTGGTACCTTAGAGTTTCTTAATTTGCATTTCTCTAATCAATAGTGATTTAAAACATTTTTTAAATTACTAGATATGGCTTTAATTTCTTCATCTGAAAATTGTTTGTTCATATCCTTTAACCCTTTATCAGTTGGGGAGTGATTTGTATTCTTATAAATTTGACTCAATTCTCTCTAAATTTTTGAAATGAGATCTTTTTTAAAAAAACTGGTTATAAAAATTGTTTCCAAGCTTTCTGCTTCTCTTCTAATCTTGATTGCATTGGTTTTGCAAAAAAAATTTTAATTTAATGTAATCAAAATTATCCATTTTGCATTTCATAATGTTCTCTAGTTTTTCTTTAGTCATAAACTCCTCCCTTCTCCATAGATCTAACAATCTCTACCAGTATGTTTATATTACCCTTTATGTCTAAATCATGAACCCATTTTGACCTTATTTTGGTATAGAGAGTTAGATGTTGGTCACTCCCTAGTTTCTACTATGCCATTTTCCCAGCAATTTTGACAAATCTTGAGTTCTTATCCTAGAAACTAGATTCTTTGGGCTTATCAAACATGTATAGGATGGCAAACTCTAACTCAAAAGGACTACTCAGAGATATCTCAAAGTAAAGAAATTAGAATCTTGTGAGAAGCCAACAGTCCACTCACTGAATCTCAGAGAGAGGAGAGCAGTTTCACAAAGGCTGAGAGATAATTTAAATAAAAAAATAATACAGAAACTATTCCCGCATCCATCTCCTGTTAATCCTCCTAAAGTCATTGGCAAACTCAACCTTTATTCCTTTATTTGTCTCTGGAATATTGGTGGGCTTTTGTGGCACTAGGGTCTTAATTAAGCAATACATGTTTCAAAAGAAAGAAAGTCTGTTTTGCTTCTAAGGTTAATAATCAATTAAGTCAGAGGAGTTAGAGGTTTCTAAAATAGCTTGAGAAGACTTGCTTTTACCTCAAGCTTTTCTCAATCAATAAATAAAAATTAGCCAATTTGTACTTCTTGAATATCTCCAGCCCAGTTAGTCAGATTCTTCACTAAGTAGTTATCTCTTAAATGTTTTCTCTTTGAAAGTCTTTGTTCTTCTCCCCAGATCCTAATGATTAAGCCCTTGATGCTGAATCTTATTATTCTTAGAAGTCCTCAGTTTCCTGTTTCACCCATGATTAAAGTGTAATAAAGTGTTACAATGTTTGTTACATTCCAATCTGTTACAATGGTTATTCAAACCGATGTGGTTAACTTATTACAAATGTTTGCTCAAGCTTAGCTGGTCACAATACTTAAACTATTTTAAGTTCTTTATTATGATATTTATACAAAGAATTTCATTTTCCAAATCCATCAATTTACTTGATACATTAAAATCTTAATGGTAGGTTCAATCTACCTTAATTAGTGATTTTATGAGAAACCACACAATTCCTCACAAAAATGATTATTCTGAGAAGTCTTTAGTTTTCTGTATCACTCAAACACTAAATTACTATAATTATTACAATAGTTATTGATTATTGCATCTTGTGTACCTCAGCTATTCCACTGATTCACCACTCTTTCTTAGTATCAAATGGTTCTGATGACAACCATTTTATAATATAATTTTAGGTCTGGGTCACCCTCCTTTGCTTCCCCCCCCCCCATTAATTCCTTTGATATTCTTGACTTTTTGTTCTTTCAGATAAATTGTTATTTTTTTCTAGTATAGATAATTTTTTAGCTGTTTGATTGATATGGCACTGAATAAGTAGATTAATTTAGGCAGAATTGTTAAAAGGCCAGTTCAGGTAAGCATATGTGAATCATCATACCCCGTCTAATGGTCTAGACACATTTTTCCATGTGGCTCTGATGTGATATGATTTTGTGGTCCCTTGATGTTGGGGGGCTTCTGTTCTAACAATAAATCAGTAGTCCTAAATGTTCTAGCTTTGGACTCTGCCTCAGGAAACCCCAACACCCAGTGTCTGACCACTCCTTAGTCAGATAGCCTTTGACCTCAGGAAACTCCCACAGATCAAACTCCTGAGACAATACTGAATAAGACCACTCCTCAATTCATTGCTGATTTAATCTTGTCAGTAATAATCTGATCAAAGGAGAACCACTCCTTCCTACCTATGAGCCATAGGATTAACATTTGTATGATTGAAAGCTGGATAAATATATCTCCTTGCTGCTTTTTCTCTGCTGAATTCCCTTAAAATTCAAGCTCACTTTTGTAATGGTATTACTATTGCAATAAAGCTTTCCCCCTTGGCTAAAGAGATGGGTTCAAGCCTGCAAATACTTTTGAGACACATGAAGACATTGGTTTGAGACCCCAATCTTTAAGAGTCCCTCCTTCCCAACCTCAACAGCTCTATCTCTCTGAGCCAAATGCTATATCCTGGTTAAGTATCCTCCCTGTGCTATATGGTAAAGTAAACTTCCTTTTGTTGACCATGAAAAATTCCAACAAATATCTCATTTCATTCCCATCTCAAACTTGAACTATCAGAATGTCTATATCGGGTCTTGTTTATTCTACATGGCTCCTAATGATGACTCTATATGCTTCTAAATTCTAAAATAAGTAGATACTTTGAAAATATTTTCCTTATCAATATCATGATTTCCTTCAGGTTTTCCTTAGGCTGTATAAAAACATTGTCAAAATGGTAGGCATCAGCAATTTCCTTTTGAACAGCTTTCAGTTTTTCTATAATCAATAGCTTCAGCTTTCTTCAAATATATGCAGTGTTGAGCTAATTTTAATGCCAAAGAATTAAAATCTAATAATGCTTTTTAGGTATCTTGATTAGCAATATAAAAATTTAATGTCATGTATATTGGATTCCTTTTCAAAATTAAATTATCTCAAGTCAACATGGAGAGAACAACATTTAAAAGGATTGTGATTTTGTAAAAAGTGGTTTGCAATTGTTATGCCACAGTTTTCTTTAACTGTCCTGACTCAGTTTCCCTGTCTCAGTTTCCTTAACTGTTCTGTCTCTGACCCAGTAAAACTAAGGATTATTCGCTCTTGGGTTATAAATTAGCAAGATAAAAGAGTAGATCTCCTGATTCTTTTATGGATTTACAATATTCCTTTAGAATATTCCAAGATCAACCCATGATATCTTTACTTCTTTGTCTCTGGAATTTTTAGGTTTTATGGCTTCCCCTCCCTGATAAGAAAAACTTTCCCTCCCTTTCTCTTCTTTGTCTCCAAAAAGGTATTTAAGAAGTTGGGGTTCTTCCATTCATTGCTGGAGAATGGCGTCTGGCAGCTGTATGCTGGATGCTGGATTCTTTGGGTCCTCCAGCCCTGGGACCAATATGGATTCCTTGGTCCCAGTATACTTATCTCTGTCTGACTGGATAATCTGAGACGAGAATCCTGTCCAGCCAATCTTACTCTCCCATTAATAAAATATTAAAAACTCTCTAATCTCTCTCCTGCCTCAGTTTCTCCGGCATTACACAATCCCCTTTGGCACATTGCGGGATATGTAAAGTGCCTGTGAACTGTGAACAGAAAACTAGTCATTTCATCAACACCAGTGGAAGTTGGGGAATTACCCAGTGAATGACAGTTTGGAAATCTGGGTTTTGATTCTAGACCTAATCAATGAGAAAGTGACCTCTGTGAGTCTGAGTTAGTTTCCTTATCGGTAAAATTACGAAGGCTGTACTAAATGATTTCCCAATGCTTCTTCTAGAGGATGTTGTTGGTACAATAATTGGAGTTAAGAGTCCTGAAGACAAGAATTAAATCAGGCCTCAGATATTTATTATATGGTCCTAGGCAAATTACTTCTGTTTGCCTTAGTTTCCTTAAGTACAAAATGAGAATAATAGCATTTTCTGCATAGGGTTGTGTGGATCAAAAGAAATATTTGTTAAAAAATGCTTAGTTACAATAAATGTTTGTAGCAGCTCTTTTTGTGGTGGCAAGGAATTGGAAATTGAGTGAATGCCCATCAATTGGGGAATAGCTGGATAAATTATGATATATAAATGTAATGAAATATTGATCTATAAAAAATAAGGAAGCTGATTTCAGAAAACCTTGAAAAGACTTCTCTGAATTGATACTAAGTGAAGTGAGCAGAACTAGAATATTGTACACACTAACAGTAAGATTATGTGATGATCAACTGTGATGAACTTGGCTCTTCTTAGCAATGCAGATATTCAAGACAATTCTACTAATTTTGGGACAGAAAATGTCATCTCCATTCAGAGAGACAACTATGGAAACTGAATATGAATAGAAGCATAGTATTTTCACTTTTTTTTGTTTGCTTTTTCTCTCATGGATTTTTCCCTTGGCTTCTGATTTTTCTTTCACAACATGACAAATATGTAAATATGCTTAAAAGGATTGCACATGTTTAACCTCTTATCATTTTGCTTACTATTTTGTAGAGAAATGGAGAAAAATTTACAACACAAAATCTTACAAAAATAAATGTTGAAAACTATGTGTATTTGAAAAAATAAAATATTACTGAGAAGGGAAAATTGCTTATTACAATGCCTGATACATGTAAACAATGAAGACCTGGCCTTTTAGCATGAGATAGCAAATCCTGAGGTGTTTCTTGATGCTCTCCCTTCTTGTAGCAGTAGCAGGGAAGTAGGGTACAAAAACAAAAGGAAAGGTGATTTCTAGCTTTGTCTTATTTTTACTCTTCCTTGTGATAAGAATTTGCAGGTTTGAACCCATCTCTTAGTTAAGGGACCAAGTTTATTGTAATTGTAACACCAATTGAAACAGACTAAGTTCCAAAACAATTTAGCAAAGAACCAAGAGAAAGGAGATAGATTTATAGGACAAAGTTAGATTAGAGCTTCATGTTACTTATTTAGTAATCTTATGGCTTATAGGTAGATCTGAGGAGTGGTCTATTCACTATTGTCTCAGGAACTTGATTATCATTGACCAGCAGATTATCTATCTGACAGTCAGTAATGTTTGTAGGACTATTCTAAAGCCAAAAGACTTTAGAATTTGTTAGAACAAGAGCACTCTAAGGTCAGAGGGCCTCAGGATCCCTAATATATCTTCCCTAAAGTCTAAGGGAAGAGATATTATTAGATTCCTAGGACAGAAGACTTTTACAATCATTGAAAGATAGATTTCTAGAACAACAGCACTCTAAGGTCAAGAGGGACCTCAGGATCACAGATAATAAAGCCAGAAGACTTTAGAATCATTGACAGATTGTTAGAACAGAAGCACTCTAAGGTCAGAGAACCCTAAAATTATTGCTATATTTCCCCTTGGAAGCTGTACCCTATCATTTTCCCCTCTCAGTTTGAACCCCAAATTCATTTGGGATAAAAGGATGAAGATCTCATCTTCTGGAGCTGCTTCATGCTGATAAGGGGTGCAGAGCTGTCTCTGCCTAGTGGGGTCCATACTCAAGAGGTGAAGTATGCAACTTGAATATGATAGCAGGAGCATCCAAGGGGTTCTGGGTGTCAGAATCAGTTTGTGATGGTATTCAGGTTGAACAAATAGCTGGAAGTTCAAAGTTAGGAGCCTGGAGGAAACAAATCACACAAGTAAGTTAAAAATGCAAGGGCCAAATATAAGCAAAAAAAGAAAAATTAAAAAATGGAATTAGTGTGGGGATTATTAGGAACAGTAATTGGGAATCCCACCCAGAGGAAAATTGTTGGGGGCGGGGGGAGGGGAGTAGACGAAGCTATCATGAATGTCTCACATTCAGACAGCTTTTCCTAGACAAACACCAAAGAACATTTCTCAAAATCCCTGCTTTTGTTTCCTCAAAGCAGTAGGGATAGTGTAAAATAATGACATTATACACCCTGAAAGGAGTGCTCAGGTGACCTAGGTTGCAAGCACCATAATGTTTAAAAGGCATAAAGCATTGGGTAGAGAGGATGACAGGCAGAGTGGAGATAATAATTAATCATAAATAGGTTTGATCTTCTTTAGCAAAAATCTTCTGAGCCTTTTCAGTCTTACAAGAGAAGGTTTTTACCCAATTAGTAAAGGTGTCCACAAAAATCAAAAGCATTTTGAAGCCCCTGAAAGAGGGCATATGTGTAAAATCCATCTGTCAGTCCTCCCTTAAGTATGTACCCCTCCTCTGGATGGGCTTCAGGAGGGGGATAGTTACCAATCCTTTCAGGATTTACTTGGGCAGAAACTGGACAGGCCTGACAGACCCATTTAATGGTTTCTCCTAGCTTGTGACCAGTGAAAATAGATTTCACAAGGGACTAGAGAGAATTTTTTCCCAAGTGAGTAGCTTGGTGTAAGTCCAAGAGAAGTTTCCACTGATTGGCCTCTGGGATTAAAAACTGGCCTAAAGGTGTTTGAAACCACCCATAAGGAGAAGGGTGTACCCTAGGCCTGTAGCTGGGAACTATGAGGGAGTATGGGAGTTGGGGAGCTACGGATTTAAAGGTGCCATGGTCAGGGGCAAACAGGCAGCAGCAGGGGCAGCTGAATCTACAGTCCTGTTCCCCTTGGCATAACGTGAATCCTCCATCTGGTGTCCTTTATAAAATGTAACAGAAAGTTCTCTAGGTCCATGGACAGCTTGCAGTAATTGTTCCCTTGAATACTTAATGGGGGAATGTTTGACTGTCAAAAATCCCTTTTCTTTCCTTATAGTCCCATGACCATGCAAAACTTGAAAGGCACATTTGGAATCAATGTAGATGTTCACTCTTATTCCTTTCCCCAATTCTGAAACTCTGTGAGGGCAAAAATATTTTTAACCTGGTGGGGGGTTAGAACCTCCAATGGTTGGTCTAGAGTAAACACTGTGACAGCCACTGCTCTAAGGTAGAAGGTCACTCCAAAGACATCAAGTTTCTTTGAAAAGTAAACAAGAGGTCTGGGATAGGTTCCCAGGGACTGAATCAAGACCCCCTAGGACCTGGTTCCACCTTTCATCAATGTACAGTATAAAAGGTTTTAGGTGGCACTAAAGCTAGGCAAGAGATTAGTTTAGCTTTTAAGATTTTAAAAGCCTTGACCTGATCAGGGGCCCCATTTGAGGGGAATTTGTCAGGGCCTGGAATGGAATCATAGAGAACTTTGGCAATAACTAAAGTTAGGCATAAAATCCAGCTGTGCCCAGGAAGTACACAGCTATTTCTTTGATGAAGCTTCAGGGAGTGGTTTCTCTCTGCTGTGAGCAAATAAGAGATGGTAGTTAATTCATGACTCAAAAACTTAAAAAGTGGGCCTTCAGACAAAGAAACTTCATAGCCCTGGAGAGGGCCAGGAAGTTAAGGATTTTATGGCTGAAGCCAGAGAAGCCTCTCAGATTGGAAGGCTGATCAAGATATCATCTACATACTAGATAGCTAGGGTATGACCAAATATGGGGGGGGTTGTCACAGAAGCCCTGAGCTATCTCCATGTTATGGACATGACTGCCCATGTTAATTGCTGGGATTTACGTTCCCCTGGATTTGCCCCTTTAAAAGAAAAAGAAATTGTCTTTATATGATGGTATGCAAAAGAAAGCATCTTTAAGATCTAAGGTAGAAAACCATTATGTCTCCTGGGATACTTATACTGGGCTCATGGCTTCTCTCTGATTATAGAAATTTGCTATTAGAAGAAAAAGCAGGGACATGATTATAATAGTGTCAAAACAGGTCCTTCAGGCTTCAGCCTGAGAGCACATACATGACAGGATAAAGCATTCTTAGATCTGTTTGACAGCCAATCATGCAGTAACAATTCCACCTTATAGTCAGACTCAGGAATAATCAGGTGGGAAACAAAGAAATGGAACTGGGAAACTGAGTCAGAAGGATTCAACCTTAAGCAGAGGCTAAGATTGTCCTCCCAGCTCTTACCCAGATAAGATGTCCACCTATTTCAATTCAGGAAGGCATTCCCCTGAGTAACTTATGGCATTTCTCTGGAATGGTGGGTTACTGACTTAATGATCAGGCAATCAGATTCAAAACTCAAAAGAATATCAGTTACAGTCCCAAGAGATTTTATCTTTAATAACAAATTCTACTAATCACAGCTTATGGTTAGATACAATTTTTTTCCTGAGGCAATTGGGAATAAGTGATTTGCTCAGGGCCACACAACTATAAAGTGTTAAGTGTTAAGTATCTGAGGCCAGATTTGAACTCAGCCCTAACTTCAGGGCCAGTGCTCTATCCACTGTGCCACCTAGCTGCCCCTAGATACATTATTTTAAAATTTTATCAGGATTTACACACTTAGGAGATTTTGTTTAACAGGTTTTTCTTTTCTTTTTCTTAAGTTTAAACTCATTCTTGTGCAAAGGATCAATCATTAAATAAGCTTATAGATTCTTAGTAAACACATTTCTTGTTTAGGAACTATACATTCTAAACAGGCTCATTTCTCAGGGCTGATGATCTTCCTTACCCTGATATTTTCAAAAAAACTGGCAGGGTTACAAATTAAGGGAAGGGCTGACAGAGATTCCTAGAGAAGGGGCTGAGTTTGCTGTTGTTTTCATGGTCTTAGTTGTTTGATACCTTTCCTCATTCTGTGAAGGGGAAAAAAGTTGTTGCATACTTCATACTTAGAGGTGAACTAATAAGACCTCATCCCTCTTGTCCCACACACAGTAAGTTTAATATGATGACAATAACTCCAAAAAACTTAGCTGACAATTTTAGAATTCTCCTAAGTAATAGCCAAATAGTCTTAACTGTAATTTCTTAATTTTCTAGCAAAGGTAAAAATACTTAATTCCCTAAATAACACATACAAAATATAAAATGGGACTTAAAAGGCTAAATAGCTTTCCACTTTCTTTTAAATTTTTAGTTTATTCTGTCTCTAAGCTGTTAAAACTTTGGAAATTCTCAAGGAGGATTTCTATTCCCTTAAATAAATTTCCCTTTTGTTTTAGGGAGAAAACAAGATAATTCTTAAAATTGAGATAGAACAGATTTTTAAATTGACTTAATTTTAGTTCAGGAGATTCCCCAAATTCTAATTAAATGTTCCAGAGGAATTGAATTGCCATTTGGTTATTTTCCAATTCACACAAACCATTCTCTTTTATGAGCCAGGAAAGGGCTAAAGTAACAATTTTTACTGACTGGGCCCTGAGAAGTCTGACTCTAGATAACTCAAAAGCCATCTCTTTATTTTCAGTGTTTTAAAAATAGCAGTCAACTGCTTTTCTGTTTTCCTAAAGTTCCCAAATTCTTAAATCTTCTGTTAACAGTGAACACAAATAGATTACAATTTGCATATCTCTTTAATGGGCTTTCATTAGAGCTCCTTTAAAATTACTTTTACTATCATATTTCAAATAACAAATTTCACTGAAATGAATATATTTCCTTTCTCTCCCTCTCACCCCTTCGTCCACACATCCCTACTTTGGTCAGGGAAGGAAGGAAGAGGGAAGAAAGAGAAAGAGACTTTCTTTCTTCTATGAGTACAGAGAGTGTATCTTTCTACTCCTTGGAAGGCCTTAATTTTGTTGAATTTGCTTCTGAATTATTTTACACACACACACATAGAAATCATTTACCTCAACATTGACATTATATGTTGGTCACATTTAAAAAAAACCATAAAGTTATCAAATATAAAGCAATTATATCCAATAAAGCAGTTAACGTTCATATAACATTTGTTTTATGCTAAGCACTTTTGCAATCATGTGGTCTTCACAACAATCCACTATTTCTCTCTCTCTCTCTCTCTTTTTTTTTTTTTAATAACTTTTTATTGATAGAACCCATGCCAGGGTAATTTTTTACAGCATTATCCCTTGCACTCACTTCTGTTCTGATTTTTCCTTTCCCTCCCTCTACCCCCTTCCCTAGATGGCAAGCAGTCCTTTACATGTTGAATAGGTTACAGTATATCCTAGATACAATATATGTGTGCAGAACCAAACAGTTTTCTTATTGCACAGGGAGAATTGGATTCAGAAGGTATAAATAACCCGGGAAGAAAAACAAAAATGCAGATAGTTCACATTCGTTTCCCAGTGTTCTTTCTTTGGGTATAGCTGCTTTTGTCTGTCATTTATCAATTGAAATGCAGTTAGGTCTCTTTGTCAAAGAAATCCACTTCCATCAAAATATGTTTGAAGCTGTATTCTGATGGAAGTGGATCTCTTCGATTAAGAGAGCTAATTCAGTTTCAATTGATCAAGGACAGAAGCAGTTACACCCAAAGAAAGAACATTGGGAAATGAATATAAACTGCTTGCATTTTTGTTTTTCTTCCCGGGTTATTTATACCTTCTGAATCCAATTCTCCCTGTGCAATAAGAGAACTGTTCGGTTCTGCAAACATATATTGTATCTAGGATATACTGCAACATATCCAACATATAAAGGACTGCTTGCCATCTAGAGGAGAGGGTAGAGGGAGGGAGGGGAAAAAAATCGGAACAGAAACGAGTGCAAGGGATAATGTTGTAAAAAAAATTACCCTGGCATGGATTCTGTCAATATAAAGTAATTATTAAATAAAAATTAAAAAAAAAAAAGAATATAGCCTCAAACAGTATCATTGTTGAGGTATATAACGATCTCCTGGTTCTGCTCATTTTACTTAGCATCAGTTCATGTAAGTCTCGCCAGTCCTTTCTGTATTCATCCTGCTGTTGTGAAGACCACATGATTGCAAAAGTGCTTAGCATAAAACAAATGTTATATGAACGTTAACTGCTTTATTGGATATAATTGCTTTATATTTGATAACTTTCTGTATTCATTTTCCAGCTTCTAGCCACTACAAACAGGGCTGCCACAAACATTTTGGCACATACAGGTTCCTTTCCCTTCTTTAGTATCTCTTTGGGGTATAAGCCCAGTAGAAACACTGCTGGATCAAAGGATATACACAGTTTGATAACTTTTTGAGCATAGTTCCAAATTGCTCTCCAGAATGGCTGGATGTGTTCACAATTCCACCAGCAATGTATCAGTGTCCCTGTTTTCCCACATCCCCTCCAACATTCTGCATTATCTTTCCCTGTCACTCTAGCCAATCTGACAGGTGTGTAGTGGTATCTCAGAGTTGTTTTAATGTGCATTTCTCTGATTAATAATGATTTGGAGCATATTTTCATATGTCTATAAATAGTTTCAATTTCTTCATCTGAGAATTGTCTGTTCATATCCTTTGACCATTTATCAATTGGAGAATGGTTTGATTTCTTATAAATTAGAGTCAATTCTCCATATATTTTGGAAATGAGGCCTTTATCAGAACCTTTGATTGTAAAAATGTTTTCCCAGTTTATTGTTTTCCTTCTAATCTTGTCTGCATTTGTTTTGTTTGTACAAAAACTTTTCAATTTGATACAATCAAAATTTTCTATTTTGTGGTCAATAGTGATCTCTAGTTCTTCTTTGGTCATAAATTCCTCCCTCTTACACAGGTCTGAGAGGTAAACTATCCTATGCTCTTCCTATTTATTTATAATCTCATTCTTTATGTCTAAGTCATGAACCCATTTTGACCTTATCTTGATGTACGGTGTTAAGTGTGGGTCAATGCCTAGTTTCTGCCATACTAATTTCCAATTTTCCAGCAATTTTTGTCAAATAATGCATTCTTATCCCAAAAACTAAGGTCTTTGGGTTTGTTAAACACTAGATTATTGAAGTTATTGGCTGTTTTGTCCTTTGAACCTAACCTATTCCATTGATCAACTAGTCTATTTCCTAGCCAATACCAGATGGTTTTAGTAACTGCTGCTTTATAATATAATTTCAGATCTGGTACAGCTAGGCCACCTTCATTTGATTTTTTTTCATTAATTCCCTTGAAATTCTTGGCCTTTTGTTTTACCATATGAACTTTGTTGTTATTTTTTCTAGTTCATCAAAGTAGCTTTTTGGGAGTCTGATTGGTATAGCGCTAAATAAATAGATTAATTTAGGTAGTATTGTCATCTTTATTATATTTGCTCGCCCAATCCAAGAGCATTTAATATTTTTCCAGTTGGTTAGATCAGACTTAATTTGTGTGGAAAGTGTTTTGTAGTTTTGCTCATAAGGTTTCTGATTTTCCCTTGGCAGATAGATTCCTAAATACTTTATACAATTAGTAGTTACTTTAAATGGAATTTCTTTTTGTAACTCTAACTGTTGGGTTTTGTTAGTGATCTATAAGAATGCTGATGACTTATGTGGGTTTATTTTGTATCCTGCAACTTTGTTGAAGGTGTGGATTGTTTCTAATAACTTTTTAGTGGAGTCTCTGGGGTTCTTTAAGTATACCATCATATCATCAGCAAAGAGTGATAATTTGGTTTCCTCATTGCCTATTCTTATTCCTTTAATCTCTTTCTCAACTCTTATTGCCAAAGCTAGCATTTCTAATACAATATTAAATAGTAATGGTGATTAGTGGGCAACCTTGTTTCACTCCTGATCTTACTGGAAATGGTTGCAGTTTGTCCCCGTTACATATGATGCTTACTGCTGGTTTTAAATAGATGCTACTGATTATTTTAAGGAAAAGTCCATTTATTCCTATACTCTCAAGAGTTTTTAATAGGAATGGATGTTGGATTTTATCAAATGCTTTTTCTACATCTATTGAGATGATCATATGTTTTTTGTTAATTTGATTATTAATATGGACAATTATATTGATAGTTTTCCTAATATTGAACCAGCCCTGCATTCCTGGTATAAATCCTACTTGATCATGGTGTATTATCCTGGGGATGATTTTCTGTAGTCTTTTTGCTAATATCTTATTTAAGATTTTAGCATCAATATTCATTAGGGAGATTGGTCTATAATTTTCTTTCTCTGTTTTCAACCTACCTGGTTCAGGTATCAGTACCATGTCTGTGTCATAAAAAGAATTTGGTAGGACTCCTTCATTCCCTATTTTTTCAAATAGTTTATAAAGCATTGGGGCTAATTGTTCTTTGAATGTTTGGTAGAATTCACATGTAAATCCATCTGGTCCCAGGGATTTTTTTTGAGGGAGTTGATTAATAGCTTGTTCTATTTCTTTTTCTGAAATGGGACTATTTAAGCAATTTACTTCCTCCTCTGATAATCTGGGAAGCCTATATTTTTGGAGGTAGTCATCCGTTTCGTTTAGGTTATCAAATTTATTGGCATAAAGTTGGGCAAAGTAACCCCTTATTATTTCTTTAATTTCCTCTTCATCAGTGGAAAGTTCTCCCTTTTCATTTTTAAGACTACAAATTTGATTTTCCTCACTCCTTTTTCTAATCAGATTTACCAAAGGTTTATCAATTTTATTGTTTTTTTCATAAAACCAACTCTTAGTTTTATTTATTAGTTCAATAGTTTTTTTTTTTTTTACTTTCTATATTATTAATTTCTCTTTTTAATTTTAGAATTTAAAGTTTAGTGCTTGATTGGGGGTTTTTTATTTGGTCTTTTTCTAGCTTTTTAAGTTGCAGGCCCAATTCATTGATCTTCTCTTTTTCTATTTTATTCAAGTAAGCCTCTAAAGATATAAAATTTCCCCTTATTACTGCTTTGGCTGCATCCCATAAATTTTGATATGATGTCTCACTGTTGTCATTATCTTGAGTGAAATTATTAATTGTGTCTATAATTTGCTGTTTCACCCAATCATTCTTTAAGATGAGATTATTTAGTTTCCAATTACTTTTTGGTCTATTTACACCTAACTTTTTGTTGAGTGTAGTTTTTATTGCATTGTGATCTGAAAAGAAAGCATTTACTATTTCTGCCTTCCTGCATTTAATTTTGAGGTCTTTATGTCCTAATATATGGTCAATTTTTGTGCAGGTTCCATGAACTGCTGAGAAGAAAGTATACTCCTTTCTGTCACCATTCAGTTTTCTCCAGAGAGCTATCATACCTAATTTTTCTAATATTCTATTTACCTCTTTGATTTCTTTCTTTTTTGTTTTGTGATTTGATTTATCTAAATCTGAGAGTGCAAGACTGAGATCTCCCACTATTATAGTTTTGCTGTCTATTTCTTCTCACAACTCTCTTAACTTCTGCTTTAGGAAGTTAGATGCTATACTACGTGGTGCATATATGTTTAATACTGATATTGCTTCATTGTCTATAGTACTCTTTAGTAAGATATAGTTTCCTTCCTTATCTCTTTTAATTAGATCAATCTTTGCTTTTGCTTGATCTGAGATAAGGCTGGCTACCCCTGCTTTTTTGACTTCACTGAAGCATAATAGATTCTGCTCTAACCTTTTACCTTTACTCTGTATGTATCTCCTTGTTTTAAATGTGTTTCCTGTAAACAACAGATTGTAGGATTCTGATGAGAGTAGGATTCACACAATGTTCCTTCCCCTCTCTAAGTTCCTTCATATATGATAGGTTTCCTTTGCCTCATTGTCGCATATAATTTCCCTCTTTTTATCTCCCCTTTTCCCTTTTTCTGACACTATCCCCTTTCCATTTCTACTTCCCTTTTTTACGTTATATCGGTAAAATCAAATTATACATATGGTTTTTATGTATATCCACAACAGAAATACAGTTCTCAAGAGTTCCGTTTACCTTTTTCTACTTCTCTTGATTCCTGTTGTTGGAGATCAAATTTTTTGTTTAAGTCTGGTTTTTTCCTTAAAAACAGATGGAATTCCTCTATTTCATTAAATGTCCATCTTCTTCCATGGAAAAAAATACTCAGCTTAGCTGGGTAGTTTATTCTTGGCTGCATTCCAAGCTCTTTTGCCTTTCAGAATATCTGATTCCAGGACCTTTGATCCTTTAATGTTGAGGCAGCCAGATCTTGCATGATCCTTATGGTGGCATCTTGGTATTTGAACTGTTTTTTCCTGGCTGCTTATAAAATATTTTCTTTAGTCTGAAAATTCTGAAGTTTGGCTACAATATTCCTTGGAGTCTTTATTTTAGGGTCTTTTTCAGAAGGTGTTCGATGAATTCTTTCAACACCTATTTTCCCTTCTGATTCTATTACTTCTGGGCAGTTCTCTTTGATGATTTCCTGTAAAATAGTATCTAGCCTCTTTTTTTCATCATACTTTTCCGGTAGTCCAATGATCCTCAGGTTATCTCTAGTAGATCTATTTTCCAGGTCTGTTGTTTTTCCAAGTAAATATTTGACATTTTTTTCCAATCTTTTATTTTTTTGGTTTTGCTTGACTGATTCTTGATGTCTCAATGAATCAGTCATTTCTATTTGTTCAGTTCTGATTTTTAGTGAGTTATTTTCTTCATTAGCTTTTTTTACTTCTTTTTGTATATGTCCAATTGAGTTGTTTTGCTCTATGGAATTTTTTTCCATTTCATTATTATTTTTTTTTTTTAGTGAGTTATTTTCTTTTTCTAATTCGCAAATTCTGTTTCCCTGCACTTCTTGGGAGTTTTTTTATCTTTTCCAATTCACATTTTAGGAAGTTGTTGCTCTCTTGCATAGCTTCTCTTTCCTTTCCCCATTTTTCTTCTAGTTCTCTTTTAAGATTTTTAATAGTCTCTTCTAGGAGAGCCTTTTGTATTGGAGACCAATAATTGTCTGGAGACTGCTATTAGTCTCTTCAGGATTGAAAAGCTGTTCTCTTTTTGTATAGAAACTATCAATTGTTCTTTTGGGTTTTTTTACTCATTTTGTTAAAGCCTGTAAGGTCTGCCTTCAGAGCCAGGAGGTTACCAGCTTCCTCTGCAGAGCAGTGAAAGGTGTATGGACGGATAGCTGTCCTGCCAGCAGGCTACAAAAAGCATAGAGGTACTGGAGTGCTCTGGGAAAGAGTTCCCCACCCGGGAGTTACTCAGGCCTGCAGGGCTGAGCTGGGAAAGTGCCCTTCAAAGAACCCTGCTGCGTGTGATAAAGACTGTCCTGGGGCTAGCCACTTAGCAGTGAGAGTTTCACTACCCCAAGCCAAAGCCTGCCCTGGGGCTGTGAGTGTTAGCAGTTGAGCAGTGAATGGATTTGCAGGAACTGGAAGTGTCTGCCTGGGAAGTACAGTCAGCTGGGGAGGTTCTATTGCCCCAGGCCTAGCCCCCCACTCTGCCGATTAGAGGCTGCCCAGGCTGTGCCCCCTTGCCGTGCAGATTAGTAATTGCCCCTGCAAAAGCCTAGAACAGCAGAATGTGGCTGCAGGGCTGCGTTAAAGTCTGCCTGAGTCACTTCCGGGTTTAAGGGGTTACAGCCAGATCTCCTTAGGTTCTGGCGTTTTTTAGAGTACCCTCTGTTTTAGGCTTTAATTTCTCTGCCAGTTTACTCTTTGTAGTCAAGGCAGAGCAGTTTACCTATAGCAGAGTGGTCCCCATAACTTCTCTAGCCACAGAGATCACCTCAGCCCCTGGTCTGCTCAGGACACTAGTCTCTCGCTGCCTGTGCTAGTCTGTTACTGGCCCTTCAGGACAAACCTTTCCTGACGATCTTCCAGATTGACTTCGGCTGGTAAATTGTAGTGCTTCTAATCTTCATGAATTTAAGCAGTGAAGAGCTGTTTTTGAGGCTGGATTAAATAGTTGGTTATGAGGGGAATGAGAGGAGCTTAGAGAGTCATGTGCCTTCTCTGCCATCTTGGCTCCGCCCCCACCATTTCTCTTTATAAATCAGAAAACCGAGCAGAGATAAACTAATTTGTCATATATTATATAGCTAATACATATCCACAACTGAAACAGAGAATGGTGGGCTTACTAAATGCAAAGGGTGACTAGTGTTCTCACCTCACACTGTCATGCTGGGTTGTACCAGGGGCACCCAGATTCTTTTCAGGCAGTTGCTGGACAGAAGGTTGGGGTGACTGGTACCAGGATCTCCCTTTGATGGTTTCAGATGCCAGGACTCAGTGAATGCTGATTATTGAGCCGTGTCCTCACTCTATCCCCACTCCCTCAAAACTGGGTTGGGGAGGTGTTTGGGCAAGGTTGTGTGGGATCCCCATGGCTGTTGCTGCTTGCCTTATTTCTACAGGTGAGGCAGAATTTAGCATTATCTTAATCTGATCTGAGATGAGAGGAGTTAGCAAACAGAGGGATTTGGCTATATCAATCTTGTTAGCAATCTCCACAACTGAGATACACTCAAGACTCCAGGAAGTGGAATGAAGAAGATCCCTTAATACCTTTTAGGTTGTTTTCCCAAAGAAAAGAAGGGAACTCCAGACAAGATAAGAGTCAAGGAAGGGTTAACAAAAAGTTGCTATTTACCTAGTTTGTTTTTTCTTTTTCTTTTCAGAATGAGGTAAATATTTCAGGAATTTTTCTTGAAATTTTAAATGACTAATTGCCAAACTTCTTAATCATTGGTCTCAAAACTTTGAAAATCTGCTACAAGGTTATTTTTAATTTTAATTAGCTAACATTATTTCTGTAGCTCCAGCTTGGTTAAAGCTGAGGTTCACAAGGAAAAAGTTAGACTTTTTCCCTTTTTAAGGTGGGAGTCAAGGATGTTAAGAAATCTTCCCCAGCATTCTAACTACAGCATATAAGTTTTTCCAGGTAACAAAATCTAGCTCACAAAACAAACATGACACATACATTCTGCACAGAGATACAGATAGACAAAAATGATTATGAAAGAGGTCTGTACCATCTTTGCCAAAAGCCATAAAATTTCTTTGCCCAAAGCTATCTTATAGCCCTGTCTCCTCTGGCATTCCAGAGAAGGTGGAAAGGTAGCAAATGTTCCCTAGGAACTTTGCTGAAAATTGCAAGAATTTCTAAGTCTGAGCATCTCAAATCAAGGAAAATTTGCTAAGGGTAGAGCTCAAGATGACCCAGGCAAACCTTTTCCCAGTTGCTTGGGATGTCCCAGTTATAGGATTGAGGGAGAAAAAATTGGGGGTTTACCTTGACAAGGAGGGAATCAAGCTGGGGAGGCCAGATTCTCCCCATATGGGCCACCAAATGTTGAGGTTCAGAAAGAGCCCCTAAAAGGTTGGGGATCAGTGTTTTTTTTTTTTTTAATAACTTTTTATTGACAAGGGCTATCAGTGTTGAAAGGTATCTCAAAAGAATTTGCAGGCTTGAATCCATCCCTAAGTGAAGGGGCAAAGTTTATTGTAATTGTAATGCCAACTGAAATGGGCTAAATTCCAAAAGAATTTAGCAAAGAACCAAGAAAAAGGAGATAGATTCATAGGAAAAAGTTAGATCAGAGTTTCATATTACTTATTTGCTAATTTTATTGCTTACAGGCAGGTTTGAGGGGTGGTTTATTCACTATTGTCTCAGGAACTTGGTTATCATTGATCAGCAGATTATCTGACAGTGTGTAGGACTATTCTAAGGCCAAAAAACTCTAGAATCATTGAATGACAGATTGTTTTTTTTTTTAATATCTTTTTATTTACAAGTAATATGTATGGATAATTTTACAGCATTGACAATTGCCAAATCTTTTGTTCCAATTTTTCTTCTCCTTTCCCCCACCCCCTCCCCTAGATAGCAGGATGACCAGTAAATGTTAAATATATTAAAGTATAAATTAGATACAATAAGTATACATGACCAAACCATTATTTTGCTGTCTACAAAGAATTGGACTCTGAAATATTGTACAATTAGCTTGTGAAGGAAATCAAAAATGCAGGTGGGCAAAAATATAGGGATTGAGAATTCTATGTAATGGTTCTTAGTCATCTCCCAGAGTTCTTTCCCTGGGTGTAGCTGATTCAGTTCATTCCTGCTCCATTGGAACTTATTTGGTTCATCTCATTGCTGAGGATGGCCAGGCCCATCAGAATTGATCATCATATAGTATTGTTGTTGAAGTATATATTGATCTCCTGGCCCTGCTCGTTTCACTCAGCATCAATTTGTGTAAGTCTCTCCAAGTCTTTTTGAAATCATCCTGTTGGTCTGAATGACAGATTGTTAGAACAATAGCACTCTAAGGTCAGAGAGCCTCTGTATCCCTAATATATATTCCCTAAAGTCTAAGGGAAGAAATATTATTATATTCCTAGACAGAAGACTTTAGAATCTTTGACAGATTGTTAGAACAGAAGCATTCTAAGGTCAGAGGACATTAAAATTATTGCTATATTTCCCCTAGAAGCTCTACTCCATCAAAAGGGTTTTTAGATCTTGGATGGGAAGCAAAGGAAGGGTGTGCAATAGAGAAGACATCTTCTGATAAGTTGGGGGTCCTAATCTTTCCATTTTTCCTAATAAGATATATAGGGAGTTCTATAGAAAGTGCAGAGCCCAGGTAAAATGTAAAATGCTTAATCAGCACTCCTATATACTTCTTTATATTCTGATGAGATTTAAGTAGCAAACTCAGAGAAAACTGTACCAATAATGGCAAGTTATTATTGAATTTTGTTTGAAGTTTGTTTCTAACTAAAATGTGCTTGTGAAGATTCTGATTTAGCATTCTTTTTATATGTAGTAAATAAATCCCTATCCCAAACCTGATTGACAAGGTACATTCAATACTTTTCTATTCTCCCTTTTGGAGAATTCCTCCCCTAGAAGCTAACTCCAAGTTTTAAATAATTCATTCCCAGGGACACCAGAGCATCCCAAAAGTCTGAGAAGTGGGAGTCATTAGTCATTTTACTAATATTAAGTGTTTATCATGTACCAAGCATATGCAGAGCTGGAAGCACAAATAAAGGCAAGCCTCCCCCTAAAAAAAACAAACAAACAAAAAAACAACAAAAACCCTGGTCCCTATACCTTTTTTTGTGTATGAAGCAATTAGGGTTAAGTGACTTGCCCAGAGTCACATAGCTAGTAAGTATTAAGTATCTGAGGCTGGATTTGAACTCAGGTCTTCCTGACTCCAGGGCCAGTGCTTTATCCACTTTGACATCTAGTTTCTCCCCAGTTCCTATTCTTAAGGAGCT